>NC_082355.1:8477272-8780303 GCF_027477595.1 Haemorhous mexicanus | reverse complement strand
TGCAATAGAAGGACTTTTATTTTTTAATTTCCTATTATATTGAACAGGGGAGGGGAGTGGAGGGGAGGGGAGGGGAGGGGAGGGGAGGGGAGGGGAGGAGAGGAGAGGAGAGGAGAGGAGAGGAGAGGAGAGGAGAGGAGAGGAGAGGAGAGGAGAGGAGAGGAGAGGAGAGGAGAGGAGAGGAGAGGAGAGGAGAGGAGAGGAGAGGAGAGGAGAGGAGAGGAGAGGAGAGGAGAGGAGAGGAGAGGAGAGGAGAGGAGAGGAGAGGAGAGGAGAGGAGAGGAGAGGAGAGGAGAGGAGAGGAGAGGAGAGGAGAGGAGAGGAGAGGAGAGGAGAGGAGAGGAGAGGAGAGGAGAGGAGAGGAGAGGAGAGGAGAGGAGAGGAGAGGAGAGGAGAGGAGAGGAGAGGAGAGGAGAGGAGAGGAGAGGAGAGGAGAGGAGAGGAGAGGAGAGGAGAGTCAGAAAAATGGTGTCAGCAGAAATAAGGAAACTTATGGCAAGACAGCTAAGAGACAGAGGTCAGTTTCAGATGATTGGAATTAATTGTGCAGAAAGAAACCAGTATCTCTTTTATCACTGAAATAATTCTATTTCCCTTAAAAGTACAGAAATCTACCACTGAGGCAAAAGAATGAACCAGTCAGACAGGATCATCTCACTTTGCTAATGAACCCTACACTGAATAGCCAGGGGTTGTGCAGGAAGGCAAACTCATCAGTGAAGCAGTGAAAGCAGATAAAGTCCTGCATATCAGAACTAACAACATGAACCTGGGACTGCAAAGTCCTGAGGTGCTCCTGTTGTGTCCTCTCAGCTTGTGCCTTCCCTGTCAGCCTCATGGCAAACTTCAGTATGTTCAATCACTGAGGGTGAGCTGAAAAGGAGCTGCATAAATAGACTTTCAGGAGAACATTGGGGATGTCAAGAGACACTGGTGAGGCAGGGATGAGCAATTTCTCTTTCCATCATGTAGCTGCACTCATGTCCTTCGAGCAACCTTTCTGGGTTCATTATTAAGCATTTATCTTTTGATGTAGCTCTTTGCTTCTGCAAACCTACATTTATTAACACATTTTAGGCTGCAGCAGCTGCTCACAGGAAGCCTGGGCTGGGTGTGTAATGCTTCAAATGCCAGAAATCTGAGGGCAAATCCTGACTCAAACGAGCCATCCAAAGGGTTTCAATTGGCACCTTGTGCCCCTGAACTGCCAGCCCTGCCCATGGCAGGAGGGCTGGACCTGGGTGATCTTTAAGGTCCCTTTCCAACCCAAACCATTCTGTGGTTCTGTGCTGTCAGGAGCAGAGGAGCAGTGCTCCTGCAGGGATCCACACATTGGAAAAGCCAGGAGGGATCTGGACCACACACACTGTGTGCTCTGGAAAGGTAAAAGCACATCAGAATAATCACAAAGCTTTCCTGACACCTCTCAGGCAAACACAGCCTGAGCTGAGTTTGCCATGCTGGTGCTCCCAGCAGGACCAAAGCCAGGGCTGCTCTGGAAGGGGAGTTGAGGCTTCCTTGGCAGCTTTGCTGTGCTTGGGCAAAACCAGAGGGAAGGAGGGAGGGAGGGAGGGAAAGCTGGGCTTGCTGCACAGGCAGTGCTGTGCTTCTTCCAGCAAAGCCTTCACCAAAGGAGAAATGCAATCATCCTTTCTCAGCAGGTCGCTGAACACTGTGGGAGTATCAGCAAACATTGGCAGGGCTGGGAAAAACTCAGGGCAAGGTCAAAGCAGGTTATTGCTGCTCTTCCCTGAAGGGTGAAATATACACTGCCATTTCACCACAGAGGTTCAGATAAACTAAGAGGGAAACATATGCCCACATGCAAATAAGAGGGGAAAAAATCACTGAATGTGTTAAAATAAAGCATAGTTTCTTTGCTTTTGTAACGCTTCTCCCTTTTGAAGATTCCTTTTATATTTTAGGCATTTTTAAGTCTTGAAGCCTAAATAAAGGGTCTGCGTTTACACTGAATAAAATACTTTCCTTGAACTGAAACATACTTTTTGCGGGGCAGGAAAAAGGGTGGGAAATGTGTCAAAACATTTTTTTTTATCCAGTAAAAGACCCGTTACAGATTTGTTTCACTTGATGCAGAGCAGAAGATGACAGAGCTCAGAGGGAATTACTGGAGTTTACTGGAAAACACACAGTGCAGGGGAAGACCAGCACAGGCAGAAGCCTTTTCTTATCTCTGCTCTGTGAACTTCCAAGTGAACAAAGAACCCTTTGTTTTGCAGAAACTATTTTGAAACCTTAGTAGAAGCAGGTGAGATATTCTATATAATATGTATTTATTTCATGCTCTGTAGTCAGAAAAAAAAATTTGCCTTTAGCAAAAGTATGTGCTATTAAATTCTGGCAGCTGAAATTGTCAGGGGGTAAATATGGCTGGAACTTGGTTCACTCTGCTTTGCAAGAGAGGTAAATAAAACTGCAGAAAGTTTAAGAAAGAAATAGAAAAGTACATGCCCTACTGCTAATGAATTAGAAATAGCAAGTAAAGTTCCATTCCAAAGACCCATGCTGTGACACTGGGACCTTTTCACAAACAAATATCTGTTCTAATTATAGTTAAATTCTATCCATGGCCATGGGCCCTGTTCTAAAAACACTCTGCACCAGGCTAACCTTACAAGAGAGAGTAAAAACAGGTCCAAAATCCTTTGTCCAGATGCAAAAGAAAGATTCTCATGGATGAGAGAAAATTCAGCTGATCAATTCTCATTTCAATGACCACAGCATGCAAGGAAGCACTGTGTGACAAGAGGTCCTCTGAGGTATTGCTGCAGACACCCAGAGAAGAAGGAAATGTCCCTGCCCTGAGGATTGCTGCAGCTTTCCCTCTGTCCCTGGGGTTCATTTGACTGTCTAATGGCATCACACAAATATTCATGAGGCTCTTGCTCATCCTGCAGATGAGCTTTGTGGCAGGCTTGGTGAATATTCAGGCCTGCTGACTGGATTTTAACTTCAGTGTTTTTAACCCTGCAGCAAAGGGGAAAGGTTTGTATTTGTGAGCAAGGCCCAGATCAGCCAGGATTATTAGGAAAATCTCCAACTAATTGTGCAACTTCAGCCTCTGAGTTACATTTAGGGCATAAACCCACAACTATTTAGAACAGTTTTAGTGATGAATGGCACCTTTCACAAAACCTTTCACATTGTTTCCTTCTGAACCAAAATGTCTTTGCTATTAGAGCCATTTGGCAGAGGGCAAATACTCACACCAAAACCCAGGATACTCACACATTCCCCAGTTTTATTGAAATCCAATATCTGGATCTATTTGCTGGTTGACCTGAGCTATCCAGTACAAAATTATAATTTTGAACACTTAAAACCTTCACATAGCTCCAGTTTACGGCCACATCTCCTTCCTGTGACTCATTGTGCTCTATAAAAACAAGAGTGTTTGGGGCAGATCTGCTCCCTGCTGAATCAGAGGGTGCATTACCAGACTGGGCTCTCACTCTGCGAAGATGGCAGGGGACAGAAGCAGGGCAGTGAAGGTCACCCCAGTGCTGGTGTGGCTGCCCCAGAGCCCCCGTGTGGCTCAGCTCTGGAAAGGGCAAGGCAGGATCCTGCCAGGATGAGTGATGGGGGTGGAAATAGGCTTTGATCAGGCACAGCTTAAAACCCTATGAAAACAAGCTGGTCTAACAGAAAACAAAAATAACGGGGTAAATAAAACTGCCAAGACCACTGCAAATGAATTTTGCCCATTGACACTAATGCTCTTCAGCACTGACTGGAAAGGCAAAATTAATGATAATAGTGGAAGGGACTTTTGTTGTTCTCCTGTTAATTTTAGACCATTTGAAATGAAAAGGCAAGTCTGATATGTGTGATGTGTGTAACTAGAAAATGTAGAGTTTACACAAATTCTTTGGTTGGTTCTGTTTAAACCTTTCTTTGCCCTAAAGTTTCTTCATAATTTTACTTTTCTGTGATAAAGACTGGGCTTTTTTGGGCTCAGTATTCTCCTCTAGGGTAGGGCATGAGGTGGTTGGCTCTTTGGAAAACTTCAGTTTCTTCTTCTAGTGGGCTGCATGTTTTCTGAAGAGATTTATTGTTACTGTCTGATTTCTCCTCTTTTTACATATATGAATAAATCTTACCACTGAATTATTTATCTGAAAACAAGAAACTGAATTGCAAGTCCCAGCCTTTAACATTCCAGGATTTTCATATCTGTGCAAAATCAAAACCAATTGAAAATCCTTATCATTGAATTATTCATCTGAAAACATGCCACAATAAAAACCTACCAAACAACAATGTCCCTTTGGTCTCTAAAAACAGCCAAAGAGGGCACAGAAGGAGAGATTTAAAATATTGCCTATGGGGATCTAGGCAAAGTCAAAACTCGAGTCAGCTAAGGTCAGGTTTGTATCAGACCATATTAATTGCCCTTTTGTATGGTAATTTTATTATTAATTATTAATAAAGGTAATTTTAAGCCCTTTCATCAGTGATGTACATATATACAATGGTTTTGATATGTTCTTGTGCTCACTTGTCTGTGTCTTGGTGGACATTTAAGACCCTGTGACACTTTGCAAATGGAAATAATTAAGTCTGCATATTACAGTGAACTGGGAATATTGCAGACAATATTCAGGATGGAGAAATGATTCATTGAAACCTTAAGAGGATGGATGTATGTGCAGGAAATAACAAAATGAGATTTGTCAAGGAAAAGAAAAGAAATTAAAACATCTGGGAAAAAGGAAATAATCAGAGTCACAGATTTTAGTGGGAGGAAGGAACCTTGCTAATGAAATACTCAGATATAGAAATGCATTCTGTGGGGAAGGGAAGTAGCTCCTTCCCTTTCCAATCTCTGTCAAAACATCTGCAACATGCAATTAAAAATGTAAAAAGAAAAATTACACGGATTAGCTTCAGAGTCCAGAATGACCACAGTGTTTCCACTGACATTAAATTACATTTTACAGTATTCACTGGCTCTCCCCTGATACTTTTCTTCCCACCATCACTGTCCAGGCCATCAATGACTTCACAAGACCTCAATTACATATTCCTGAAACTAAAAAGTGGGGAAAAAATTAATGAGGACTTGCAGAAACAAAAGTACAACTTTCTGAAAGCCCTTTTGATTGAGAAGTTCTTCTCCTTAAGGCTTCTCATCAGATGGCAAATCATTACACTGTCCTGTTCCAAGCCATATCTGTGTGTGCTACAGCCCCTGGGGCAGTGAAAGATCAGTGTTTGTCCTGCGAGAAATTCCTAAACTGAAGTTGTGGATGTGGATCATTCATCTGGGTTACTCAAATGCAGCTTTCCATGGGTGTTCAGGCTGGTGTGCAGGTGTGGCTGTGCCCAGAACCCTGCAGGATAAGTGCAGATTGAGAGCAGAGATGTCTCACCCACCATGGCATGTGGCACAGAGACACTCCTTGCTCTCCTACTGCCAGAACTTCTGGTCACTTCTGGGTTGCTCCTGCCCTCTGTTCTCCATCTTATTTTCCTGGGCAAAACCCAGCTGTCTCAGGTAACCTTCCTAAGGATGCTCTAGTGGAGCTTCTCTGGGGCAGTGTCTGTTACTGCACATTTGGGGGGCAGAGCTGTCCCTTCAGCACAGGCAGGGCTGGCTCTCCTTACCTTCTCCAGCTCCATTCGGGCTGTTGCAGCAGTTAATGAGAGCTGGGACTTCTCATGCCCTCAAGTATCTGAGTCATGTGACTAACACAGTGAAAAGTTATAATCTAATGTGGCCATGAGAATTCTGTTCAGAGCATCCTCCATAGGTTAATTATTAATAATACAGTTATGAAAAAAGTTCCTGTTCCAGCTCTCTCTTAAATAGGATTTACACAGCCATCTGGTGTTCTGTTGAATTCTTTTTTTTTTTTACCCCAACCCAATTTGTGTGTCTTACAGTTAATTGAATTAAAACTCGTGAAAGAGAAACGTGCTCTGGCTTTGTGGTGGTTATGGACAGGGCTGGGGAGAAGACAGAGGTGGGAACTCAACATTTGCAATTAAAAGAATAGAGCAATGATAATTTTGCCATTGGGAAAGAAGGGAAATGAATGTCACCTCCTACAGAGGAGCAATAGCTGTACACCTACAGAGAAGCCACAGCTTTACACCTAAAGGTAAATGTTGACACAAGTACCCTGCCAACATTAAAGAGAGAAAAGAAAGGATCATATTGGTACAGACTAAAATGAGAACATAAAATATGTGCATCTGTGCAGCTGATATACAGCAGCAGAATGGTTTTGTTGTAAGACATCAAAACTTTAATTTTCTCACTGTTGGCTGTCCAAGGGCAGTTCCAACCTCTGAACCTCTGCCTCTCAAAGTAGAAATCGTATTCTGGCTTAATTAGAAATGAGTTCACACAGAGAAAAAATGTGTGCTACCCTTACATTTCAAGTACCTGGGTGAAAACAAATTGGTTTGAATGTTTCAAGAAAATGAAAAAAAACATTACTATCAAATTTTCAATCAAGAGCACAGTAAGCTTTCAGATGTTGTAAACCTGCATGAGCAGCAGCTGAGGAATCCATGGCCACAGAGCTCATGGTCCTTGGGCTCAGAACTTCAACTTAGCAACTCAAGCCACTTTTGGTCATAATCCACCAAAACCACCTGTCCCACCTTAATGCTGCTTTTTATTTTGCCACTTCTATGAGCAGCTGCTGGACCCCACCAGAGTTTGGTCTCACTGTGAGAGCTCCCAGCCTCTGCTCCAGTGTCCCAGTGAATACCTGGGCAGTCTGTCTGCAGCATCATCAGGGTGCTTGGCTGCTCCTCCTGCACCCAACCCTCCTCCTCCCTGTGCCCCAGACCCTGTAGAGCTGGAAGAGAAAGAAATCTCTTCTGGGCTGAAGTGAGCAAGTGCAAAGCATCACTAAATAAACCAGGGGAGACAATGGTAAATTTGCAACAATCCCTTAACGTGGGCTAAAAGTTCAGTTCTTGGAATCCAGGGCTCAGTAAATGCTTAAGTGTTTGAAAATTGTTTGTTTTGCTCTTGAAAAACTTTCCATTTTGATAAATTTCAAGGAATCATTAAGACAGATGATCTAAAAGGAAAAATGCCTCTGGAAAACTTGGTCAGAGGACATTTGAGTGATTTTTTTTCCAAAAATCCTGGAGTACAGAGTGATAATTTAGTGCTTTCAAAAAGTGTGAAGAATAACAGCAATACACCATTTTTATAAACACTTTATAAACTACTTTAATTTTGGGTTTTTTCTTGCTGCAAAATATGTAAAAGCAGAGTTCCTTAATTCTTCAAGTATCCTTTATAGAAAGTCCTTGAATTAGAGCCTAAAGCTTCTCACCATCTTCTCATATGTGTTAGTAGGGTGCTTTGCAGAAGAAAAGAAAAGGAAAAAAGAAACCAACAAATGGAGCCTGTAGTTGTTGATGCTTTCTTGACTGACTTTACAAGGTTCATCTCAAACTTTGTGAATTATGAAAAAAGATAATGATCAATAAGACCATGTCCTTTCACTTGACCAGAGAATTGCTTTTTTGAAGTTGAAAACGAATGAGGTAACAGGGGACCTTGATTGGAAGTACAGAAGGAAAAATGCAGAGACATTTCCATTAATATGAAAAAAATCTGCTGTAGGTACCAGCTGCAGGTTTACTGAGCAGAGGAGGTCAGAAGGCTTCAGCTCTGATGTGAACACGAGATTTTCCTTAGACACCATAACTGCACTGTGTGAGGACAGTGAAGCAACAAAGAAATTTGGAAGAACTAGGAAGATTTTAAAAGATTTTGCAAAGGCCTGATGAAACTCTGCAGATGCAATTGCTCTTCTGTCTGAGGGTGGGAGTCCTTGACATCTTTCCCAGACTCTAGAAATAAAAATGTGATGAAATGCAGACTGCATCAGCAGCTGTAAAAGTAAAATAATGGATATTAAATAATAATTTTCAATGTGTTTCATGGTTCTCTGCAATTTTTCATCACAGAAAGCCTATTGTAGGCACTGAGTATTAATATGAAAATGTCAATTAAGAAGCTAATGGTAGAAATAGATTTTTTAAACATCAAATATTTCTTAAATTTCCCATGCGAGTGCAAATATTTAGTCTGGATATGAACTTAATGAGAAAAACAACTCATAACCACTAACCCCTCTTTCTTTTTTTTTTCCTTTGTCAGGCCATTCTGAAGTCCCTGAAGTTGTTTTGTATAAAACTCCTGCTCAAGCAGTGTCATCCCAGAGCACCTGGCACAGGATTATGTTGGGACAGCTCTTGAATATCCCCAGTGAGGGAGACTCCACACTCTTTGGGCAATCTCTTCCAGTTCTTGGTCACATGAACAGTGAAGAAATTCTTCCTCATATCCAGGGGGAACTTCCTGGGCCTCAGTTCCTGTCTGCTGTCTCTTGTCCTGCTAGCTGGAGCTCTGAGCAGAGCCTGGTCCATCCTCTGGACACCCTCCCTGCAGGCACTGACAGACATTGAGGGGGTGAGCAGGCCCAGCTCCCTCAGCCTTTCCTCATAACAAAGATGCTAATTAAGTGCCTTAATTATCTTTGTTTTCTGCTGGACCCATTACAGGAGCTGCACATCTCTCTTGTACTGAGGAGCCCAGAACTGGAAAAGATCTAGTCATGATGAGTCATTAGCTTTGGAAAGTGACTTGAAATGTACAGAATCTGTCCAAGAATCTGCTCATTAAATATATATAATACTTCACCCTCCCTCTGACCCCTCTCTATTATAGGATTTCCTTAAAATGGAAATGGATTTCAAATCACAAGCTCTGTACACATAAACCTAAATATCTCTGAAATGAATAAAAAGCTTGCACCTGAAGTGCATTCATTGCCTCTTAAGGAATTAATTACTGTGTTACCATAACACAATGTCTTTGTTCAGTGACTGTGACCAACATCAGTCCATTATCATGTCACTGCCAAAGCCAAAGCCATTTATCTGAGTGTGTCTGTGCCTCCCACAGACTGAACTGCCTTGTTTTGGAGTCAGCAGTTAAATACTCATCTTACACATAGACACACAGCAGCTGCTGAAAGGAATGTGCTAATAGTGCCGACCTGAGAGCCGTCCTGAGACTGCTGAATGCTCCTGTTCATATCCTGCAATTAGTTTAACAGTTGTTACCAGTGTGCAACTAGTTGCTGTGATCCACAGAGGATGCTCAGCTCTCCTGGGCTTAGGAAGATGTTTGTACATGAAAAGATCCACTGTACATGACCCCCACTGGTGCTTTAGGTCAATGTTCATGCATTGTGAAAAGCTGGACATACAGACATGGTAAGAAATGGGACAATGTTCCTCTGGAACCAGGTAAGCCAGGGTGGAAGTGCCCAGAGCAGCACAGCAGCTCCAGCTCATGGTCTTGGTATCAAAAGGATGACACAAATTTTTAGAAGGAGAAGTGAGCAAAGTAGCACAGCAGAATTCACACATTGAAAAGGCTCAAGGTTCTGACACAGGTCCCTTGCAGCTCAGAGTGTTCTGTGATCCTGTGATGACTCTCAGGTCATGGATCATTGGGCACTGGTCCATGGGGAGGTACTATCTGTGTCTTTCAGATTAGTTCATTTTCTGAAAGAGCACCAGAGCAATTTTGGCCTCCTGTTACCAAAGCAACAAATTCAACAACTAAACTTGACCCAGCTTGCTGAACATCTGACTGAGAGTGAACTGAGATGTTCAGCTTGGTCTTGGTGATGGAACAGAGACACAACATTCTAGGAGAGAACATTTGGCTCCATGCTATGTGCTCCTGCATGAAAGCATTTAATTTCAAATATGCTTTAAGATTCTCTTTAATTAATGGCTTTCATAACAGGAAAAGACCTTCTCCAGCCAGCACAGCAGCACAGTCAAGAGGCAAAATGAAGCAGGTGGTGGATTTGGGAGGGGAATGAGAGAGCAGATGTTAGCTCAAAAATTTGGAATGCGCTTCAAGTTCCGTAGCAGGAGCCCAGTTTCCATCAAAGCACATTGTAGGAGCAATTAATTGGGACCACCCAGGCCTAGAATTTGCCAGAATAACATTTTCCATTCACACAACACACTTCTGTAAGGCTGACTAGTTGTTTCAAATACTTCTAGAAGAATTTATTTTTCACCTTGCAGATAAACTTCCCCATATTAAAGGATGTGAGAAAATACAAATCAAGCCACAAGTGGCTAAAATTCTAGGGACAGTCTTGGTCCCACTAAAATCTATCTTTTGTTTATTTTTCAGGTGGCATCAAGGGAGCATAATTAAATGTGAAGACATATGGGACCCAAAGGAAGAGCTTACCTTTTTGACTTCATATTTAATAGCAAGTTTAATCCTGCTCAGACTTGGCCGGTGGTGCTCAGGGCACAAGTGGATGTTCACATCTCCATTCAGAATAGCCTCCACCTCTTCAGTGTCTCTGCACAGGTCCAACACCCCCACAACAAAGTCCTTGCATTGCATAGATAACTTCCTATAGTCATTCTGAGGGGAAAAAGGGAAAAAAAGGGTTTTTAATTGTCTGCTGGAATGCTGGGCTGCAAACAGCAAATGAAAAAGAGAAGAGAGAGCAATTGTGCGCAAGATTACTTCTGCAAAACTGCTGCCTGGAAGAGTCAGAAAGCATTTGATTTACACAGCATGTTGATGGCTTTTCACAAAAGTACAGGAACTCCTCCAGACTTAATTAGCAATGTCTCTATCAGCAGCATAGTTTGCATGATAATAGAACAAGTTTTACAGAACAAGTAAATGATTTCTAGGGAAATTTTAGTTTTAAGCAATCAGTTGATTTCTGCTCTCTATGTGGCGTATCTCTAGGAATGTAAAAATATGGCCAAAAACAGGTCCTGCAAACTGGGTAAAACATGCAGCAAATTTTTCAGTTTAGATTCTTTCCTAGTAATTCTTTCTTTTGTAACTTTCAAGAAGTTTCAGACTGGTACAACAAGCTGGAGCAACACACACAGATGTGTTCAAATGAATTATATAGCTGTAATACCAACTTCAGCCTCAAACCTTAAAATTTACTGAAAGAGCATCCAGATGAAAATTGTCACAACACCTCTCCAAGAAATTGAACTTCAGAAACTCAACATGATTTCCTGTGAAATAATTTCACTTTGAAAACCTGAATTACACTTGTGGGGAAAGAGATAACCTGTATCTGACTTGACAGAGGACTAGAAGAGCAATTTCCCTGCCCTAAATTAAATTGTGATTGATTTTCACATGCTGGCACTTAAAAAATGAGGAAAGAGCCACCATGTGAGTAAATGTTGTAAATTGGAACACAATTAAGGCTACCATTCATATAATAACAAAATGGTGATATTAAAGGCTCCATGCAACAAATAGGAATAATAAACATAAGACAAGCTCTAACTGATTTGAGAGGTCTTTTCAAATTAGGTTTGATGAGTTAATTAAATTCAGTACCTTATCTAATTAAGCCAGCAGCCAAAAGAAGCAGATAGTTAAATTTGGCTTTGATGAAGTGATAAGGGTAACCTGGCTTTGTGCTTCTGTATTTCCTAAATTATCTATTCTATCATTTACACATAGCAACATATTAGCCTTCCTTGTTCTACAAAGATCTCAAAGCACTGTGCAAACATTCATTAATTAGTTAGAAGAGCACTGTCTAAAATACTTAGTTAGAGGTGGCTTAATTCTTTGGTCAGTTTTTCCCCTTCAGAACTGAGATGCTAATGATTTAAAATCAGTTGGTTTAATGACTTTGTCATAGGTTTGAGGTTACTTCTGCCATGAATGTGTATGTGTGTCCCAACTTCACTTTTCCTGCATGGAAGAGCTGGGAGGAGCACAGAATAATTGAATAATCACAATAATAATCACAGGGAGCCAAAAAGCCCCTCAGGGCTGCAAGTGGGGCATTCTCACAGGAAGGGGAAGAAGCCATTTCTGATCTGTGTTTAGGAGAGGGGGCTGAAGACAGCTGGGGAATAGCAGGGATTTTACAGCTGGCACCTTCTGCAAGGTGAAACTTGTATGTTTACATCCTCTTAGGTATCAAAAAAGTTTAGATCTGAGTTCCTCTTTGTCCTTGAGTGCTGTAGTCAAACCAGGTGTTCTATAGAATAATTGAATAATCACAATAATAATCACAGGGAGCCAAAAAGCCCCTCAGGGCTGCAAGTGGGGCATTCTCACAGGAAGGGGAAGAAGCCATTTCTGATCTGTGTTTAGGAGAGGGGGCTGAAGACAGCTGGGGAATAGCAGGGATTTTACAGCTGGCACCTTCTGCAAGGTGAAACTTGTATGTTTACATCCTCTTAGGTATCAAAAAAGTTTAGATCTGAGTTCCTCTTTGTCCTTGAGTGCTGTAGTCAAACCAGGTGTTCTATTTGTGTTGTTAATGGAGGGGAGCAAGAACCTCAAATCTTCATTAAGAGGAGACATGAGAGTACAAGAAGCAGATCTTTACCTGGGTGAATGCCCCATTCAGAAGCTGGGGCACCAAGACTTCCATAAATGTGCCAAGCTAGAGCTCTAAGATTTAAGATGTTCTTAGGTCTCAGTCAAAAGCTAATGGTCCATTTACATCTAAATCTAGTACAAGAGCATTTTGTGGAGGTAGATAGGATTTGTGGAGGAAATATTTTCAAATACAGGGTGAGATAAATCTGAAATGTAAATGAAAGATTTTATTGTATGGCTTCAAAGCACTCCTCTCAAATCAATTCCATGCTTCAATCTTCCCCACACCATGATGAATTTGAATACATTGAAATCTTACCTCTTCACTGAGAGAATAAATGGCCAAACAAAAATATCAACCTCAAAATAAACACAGAAATAGTGAAGGACAGCAAATATGGATGGATTTGAAAACATGTGTAGGGTGGGAATGAAATGCCTTGCTGCCACAGGTAATGGAGATGCTTCATGAGCCCAGCAGCTTAAAACAAAACAAGGGTGATAACTCTGCTGAGCTTTAATACCATTCTCTATGTACTGTTTGCAAAGCTCACAAGCTTACCTCTTAACCAGCACATTTTAGGTCATTCTCATCACCACTTCCACATCATCTGAGCCACTAGTTTGTATTAGATTAGATTATTTTCTCTCCTCCTTTCCTCAAGGAAAGATGTTTAGTAGCAACTAGGAAAGTGCTTCCAAAGCATCTGAAAATGGCAGGTTCCCAGCTGGCAAACTCTATCAAGACGCAACTTTATGCACATCTCCAACCTTAATGTTTTTACTGGTTCTGTACATTTGTAGAAACTATGGATGATTTCCTCATTCAAAGTTTTTTACTCTGATTTTTAAGTAGATGCAAGCAGCCATACATCCTGTCCAAGAAACAAGCTGTAGAAAAAAAAAAAAAAAAAAAAAAAAAAAAAAAACAAAAAAAAAAAAAAACTGCCCTCCAGCAATTCTGCAGCCAGGCAGGGAGGCAGATTACACCTCTCAGGAGCCTCAGGAGCCTGCTCATCTGTTAAGACAAGTCTCAAAGATCACTGAACCTGTTGTGTCTTCTGATGATCCCTTTTACAAAATCATTTGTCATCTTTGTTCTGGCCTCCTTAATGCTCACAGTCATCATAGTAAATCCTGATCACCCTGATGGCGATTGAGAGCACACTCAAAGACTCTCCTCATGTCAATGTATTTCTCTCAAGCACACATTATTCTTTACTTCAAAACTGAGATTACCAGAGGTCTGACAGCCAAGCTTCTCCTGATCCTGGCTTGCAAGGCACAGCTCTGGTGACGCAGGCAGAAATTCTGTACCTGCCTCTGAAATCCTGAATTGTGAGTTCTGACGCACGGGGAAAATCCCAAGGAAGCCAAGAAAATTTATTTACAGGCAGCATCCAAGCTCTGCTGGTGTTCATGCCAGCACTGTGTATTTCACACATTTGCCTGTGTTTCACACATTTGGAAGCATCCAAGATGCTGCTTTCCCTGCAGGAAGGAGTGCTGAGACAGTGGATGGGTGGCTGCACCCCAGGGCAGAGATTAGCCAGGGGTGGGAGGAGGAGGTGAAGAACAAGGATGCATTTCCAGATACTTCCAGACACGGGTGAACAGTTACAGAACTTGGGGAAATGGCCCAAAGCTGTGTCAGGAGAGGTTTAGGTTGGATATTAGAAAAATATTCTTCACCCTGAAGGTGACTGAGGACTGGAAAAAGGTTCCCCAGGACAGTGATCACAGCACCAAACCTGACAGAGCTCAGGGAGCTCAACACTCTCAGAAACATGATGGGATTCTTGCTCTGTGCAGGGCCAGGAGCTGGACTTTGATGATCTGTGAGGTCCCTGCAAACTCAGAGTATTCTGTGATTCTCTGTGATTCCTGTTACACCAGGGGTTTTGAAGATCACAGCCCTGATGACTCCTATGACTCTGCCAGAACACAGAGGGGCAGATGGCCACTGTGGGGTGCAAAGGGACAGTCCCCACTTCACCACTGCCCTGCCAGCCAGGTTCAACCCCTAAACCAGGCACTTTGTGGCCCTGCTGTCTAAATAGGTTTTGTGGAGAACCATCCTGGCTGCAAGCCTGGCCAGGCAGTGGGGTCACACTTGTACCACAACAAGAAACTCAGGGCTGGAGACACAAAACCCAGCTCAGTTCTCCTGGCAGGGCAGCAGAAGCAGACACAGGCAATGACAATAACCCAAACCTTCCCAAGCTCCAGTTAGGTGCCATATGATGGAAGGCTGAGGATTAAGAGGCTCATAAACCAGATGGATTTTTACAGTAATGAAAATTGCAGATCATACATGAGAGATGAGAGGCCTCATCCTGACAGGCTAAGTGCTGTCAAGCCTCAGGGAGGAAGATGAGGGATACAACCCAGTAGGCAAGAGAGCCAGTGTGTTTGAAATAACACATGGAAGAGAATTTTATTTCCAATAGAGGCAGTGAGCAGAGCGGGATCAGGATAATGCCTGAGAATGTTACAATATCATTTTTTTAAAAACTAGAATGTAATAAAAGGATTCCAAATTAGTAATCTCCTGCTTCTTCTAACACTGTTGTTCGTGTGGAGTTAAAAATGTCTAATTTTGCTGTTTTGAAAAGGCTGATGGTACTTGTCATTCACTGCAATTTCTCCAAGTACCCTATTATTATCTGTTGATTATGTTCTAAATGAACTCTGTCATGTCTCCACATCTGTTCAAACCAACCAGATTTTTTCAGAAAAGAGCTCTTTCAGGTCAGAGGGATGGAGTTTGAGTAAAAAAGTTAAGTGAAATGAGAAAAACTAAGACCAGGAACCTATCTGGCATTTCTGGGTAGCATTAAATTTGCTGTGCAAATGAAAGCTGTAGGCACATTGCACAGAGTCTCTTTTTATGATTGTTTGAGCTCTTGGCTCTTTGTATTTATTCTACATCACACATACACACATATCAAGGAGAGAAATATTGCATTACTTAGATTAGCATTTTGAGAAGAGACAGCAGGAAAAAAATGGAGAGTTAATTCTGTAAATGTGAACAGAAAACTCCCCAAAGTAAAAATTATTGTAGAAAAAAAACAAAGCTGAGAGAAAGGAAGGGGACAAAAAGCAGAAATATTTCATTCAAGATTTGAAATAAAATTGTTAAATAAACCATCGTGTCAAATAATCAAATGCTTATAAATATTTACCAATTAGATACCACATGAAATATGCACAAGCCTGTATGGAAAAGTTGTGGGACAGATTTCCTTCTGGGCACTTACAGGGTCTTTGGCTGGCCATGTGTTTGGGAGTGAAAAGAAGCAGAAGGCCTGTGGCAGGAAAGGTTGTGGGAGAAGATGCTGAGGAAGGGCCTTTCACTGATCCTGACCATGTAACTTTGTTATCCTCTGAAATGCACTGAGCACCCTCCCAAAGAGCTTTGCCAGCTGCTGACACTTTTGAATACAGTTAAGTGCATCTTATTGTTTCCAGACTAAATGCCTGAGTGCACAGTCTATGCCAAGGCTGTACAGTTAATTCTCCAGAAAACACATAAACATTGGTTTATGTTCTCTTGCTCCTTAAGTGGCAACACATCAGAGAATTATTAGAGCTCTGGGTGCATTGTGCCATACCCGTGGGCATGTCTCTGAATTTAGAGCCCAGTGCTGGTTTAAAACATTTCCCCACTCAGGTGCAGGTTGCTAAATGTTTCCAGAGGTAGCAACAGATGCCTCAGTTCATTTTCAAAATTATCCAGACCTTGACTTCTTAATCTCCAGTGTGCATAATATAATAAGCAATCTGTTCATATACGAGAGTTTGACATTTCACAAGTGTGACTCTGTTGCTTTCCAAGCAATTTGGACCCTTCTAAATGGAGCCAAGAGAAACATGGCCATGGTTTGTCCTCTGAGCAGTGCCAGGTTGCAGCATGGCAGAGCAGAGTGGCCTCCAGGCAAAGGGGGATTTTAGATTCTGTCAGGAGACACCCAGAGATGTGGCCAATATCAGAACCCAAGGACAAACCAGAATGTGTCTGTGTTGACATTATTCTTCTCCAAAGGAGCCCAGAAAACAACAGGATCAATTGACTGAGGACCAAAAATTGTCTGACTTCCAAGTAGCCATGGAAATAACATCCCTTGCATCATTCCAAGGATTTCAATGGCAGTTGCACTGACTGATTTGCAATAAAACTTTTTTTTTTTTTTTGGTGTCTCTTTATTCTTCTCAGCTTTCTAGCTGCAATTCATCTCTTGTATGCACTGCAGAAGCTCATCTCTGAGAGAGCATATCCCTCCACCAAGGGGATAGAGCAGTAAGGAATCAATCAAACCACTGACTTTGGATTTCATCTTGCATCTATTGACTGGTAGATACATCAAATGCTTCAAGAAGCTCAACAAGAGGGTGGTAGGTGGAAATCCTTTAGGATTGTTACCATGCTTTTGCAGCATCATTTGCAGGTCCAGGTATATGTTTAATCTTCAGCAATAACATTCCAAGACCTTTGAAGTGTGACCTGTCAAAAGGACAGGTTTGCACCTCCCTGTTTTCTTTCTACTCTTTTGCACTTTAGCTCTTTTCTGCTCTAGCTCTTACAAATCTACAAACTCTACCAATAGTGCCTTCTGGGAAATTATTAATCTTTTTGATAAATGTAGCTCCTGTGGGACCAAAACTAATGAATAAATTTTAGAAGCTGTTTTTCCATCAATAAAAACATTAAAAAAGGAAAAATACTTTACTTTGCCTTCCCCTTGGAACAATTCCTTTAAAAGGTGTCTGGGTGGATTTTTATATCTAAAATTAATGGATGTCTTATTTAGGGAACCAAATGCAGAAATCAAGCATAATCCCTATTGTTAAGGACTGAGACTGAGAACAATTCCTGACTCTTCAACCAAAGTTTTAGATTCCCTAGCTAAGAAATTTCAGAATCAGTCCACTATTTCAGAATCAGTCCACAATTTCTTTACTATCTGAAACGTAAAATAGGTTTCCTGTACAAGTGAACTCCCTCTACACTGAAATTAATGGATGATTTGACTTATCCAAAGTTCTCACCCTGAACAGAATACAGTCTTTTCATGCCAGAAAAACACCTCCATCTCCTCTACTCCTTTCCCCCAAAGTCACCTTCAGCCTGCCAGGTACCATTACTGAGCATCCCTGTGCAGGAACATCAGTGCTAGTCAGCAGAGAGCTACCACCCCCTTCCAAGTCTCTGAAAATATTTCATTAACCTAGAAGAGAAATGATATTGGTTTACATTTTTTTTTAAAATTAGAATATTTAAAGTCTCAAGGTTTGGCATAGCAGCTTTTCAACATGAGATGGCATTTGATGCTTGAGGTATTTCCCTTTCCTATTACCTCAGCTTATTTTCAAACACACATCACAAATAAGCCACAGCTTTTGATTCCTCAACTAAGTAAAAGGTGGTTTTTTTTCCTTGCAGATTTTCCCTAGCTCATTTGAATGTTTCTGCTGAAACACATTTTTCAGAAGTTAAACGATCAAGTCCCTGGATGTCTCATAAACAGGACAGAGGTTATTAGTGAAATGTGCATGCCAAATGTGGGGAATACACAAATGTCACCAAGGAGAGAGCCTGTCTCCAGTGTCCTGTCAACAACTTCTCTTTAAATGCAAACTATGCATTTCAAAATAACAAAATAATAATGGTTTTGTGGTTGACGAAGAGTATAGGATGTGTTCATGTCAGCAGTAAAATCAAGCTCATGATGATGCTGTGCCTTGCTCCAAATCCCTCTTAATGGCATTCAAACATTTGCTCTCTCCTTGTGTGGGGATATGACACAGAGAATCCATGGTTACCTGGGAGAAAAGGCCATCCCCACCTCACCCCAACCTCCTTCCAGGTCATTCTGCAGCTCTGATGTCAAAGATTTATCAAAGCACAAAGTTACCTCTGGACCAAGCTCCCCATTTCTCATGCCATCCATACTTTTTTTCTCTGATATTTCCCCATATATATTACATTCCTGATCACTTTGTTGCAAGTTTCACTGGGGAAGATTTTTATTTCCTATACAATTTGAGATGAAATAGCTTCCTTGCACTAAAAGAATTAGCTGCTCTTCCTCAATTGTCTGGCTCATTTCAGCTCAGCTGCTTGAAAACTCTGTGTTTCCTGAAAATCAGATGGGAAACAACCAGGAGAAAATAATGGATTTAAATTCAAAGTAATTGTTTGCTCACAAAAGCTTCATTTATCCCTTAGGCTGAGGTAAATTTGGCACCTCCAACTTGCTTAAGGAACACACTTGTATGTTCAAAGGTGCTCTGAGTCCCTTCTCTCACAGGAATTTTGGCTACAAGCAGCACAGGCATATCAGTAAAAAGACTTCTCATAAATCCATCCTGCAAGTGAATGTTGGCTTAACTGTGAGCCACTGCAAGTGATATCAATAATTAAAATAACCTTATGTTTTCCAGGTCTCAACCAGCCAACTACCACAGTTCTCAATGCCCAGCAAGGACAGCTTCTAATAAAACTGGTCACAAGCATCAGAGTGGGTGAAATTGTGGCACATAAGCAGCAACCAAGCACTTTGGAAAAATGTGATTCCAGCTGCTGAGTCCTGGCACAGAGCACTCTTGGCTATATAGAAATTCTCCTCTCTCTAAGAAGAGCAGACCTAGAAGTTATGCTGCAGAACCTTCTTGAGCAGAAATAGGAATTTAAAAAGTGCATAATTTTATTTCTTTGTTCTGAAATGAGTTCAGATCCTGGAGTTTGGACAGTGAGAATGAAATGACACCCAGTGGGTAATGAGCTGTTTCTATGCTGCACTGGTGAAAATTTCCCTGCAAAGAATTATATTCCAGAAAATTGCCATTTTTGATCATGTAAATGCCAAAAACTCACAGATACTACAGTACCTATCACCATTTTAAAGCAATATGAAATTGTTTGTATACCATCACTGTTTATCCACAATTCTCTGAATAGTCTGCCTAGACTCAGTGAGGATAAGTTCATCATAATTATCTACAATAACAACAATTAACAACATAATGAGGGATAAACTAAATCACTTCCCATCTGCGTCCTATTTGATGTCAGACTTGAGATCCCCAGAATGTGTTACTTCGTTTACATTCATTAATACGGCATTGATTCCCTACAGTGCCTTGGATAAACGTACCTGACTCCATTCTCCCATCTGCTGATCTAAAATCATTATTCTACTCTGAATATTCATCCTCATGATGCTCATTTGTAGTTCCAGTAGATATCCCCTCCCAATGTGAAAAATGACCAGCACTCTTTGGAAAGCAGTCATCCTGCTCTTCATGAACCTCCCAGCTCCTGACTATTCCCAAACCCAGTGCTGGTACCAGCTGGTTGGTTGGTCATGTGGGGGTACTAATTAATGCAAAGCTTACCAGTGCTGGATTGGAATGATATCACAGCAGTGATCACAGCCTTTTCTGTCTGTTTTTCTCATCAAGAACTAGATTTTGGCTTTCTGAAAAATATCTTCATCTTTGGTGCTCTATGGTGGACCCCTCTTGGTACCAGTCATTGCTGAGGGCAGGAAGCAGGGGGATTGTGTTGCTGTGCCATTTTATATCAGTGAGTATAGTAAAATAGCAGGGCAACCCCAACCAAGGGAGAAATGACGAGGAGGACTCCATTGATATAGTATAATAAAGTAATTAATTGGAAGGCTAATTTTACTATATTATTCTATACTATATTACACTACATCTAAACTGAACCTGCACAAACGCTCAGCTCCACTGAACAAAACCTTGTGACTGTCTGCTGACCAACAGTCTGCACACACGCTTGTCCCTGACAGGTCAAGGAAACAAAACACCATCACTCTGGGTAAACAATCTCCATACTGCATTCTACATTTGCACAAACACAGGCACAGCAAATGAGATAAGAATTGTTTCTTCTTTCTCTGAGGTTCCTCTCTGGGATTCCCTGAAAATATCCCTGGGAAGCTGTGCCTTGCTTTTCTCTGTGAAGAGAAATGTGGCCATAGTTAAGTGTGCTGAGAAAATTCTCTTGGATGAGTGGTGAGTGTGTATGGGCAAGCTCAAAGTCAGAGAAGCTCTGAGCTCCCTGCAGAGGACCCAGTGACTGGGATGGAAAGGCCCAATGAGCCTTTCCTTTCCAACAACCAGCTCAGGGCAGCAGGAGCCCTCCTTGCTGCACTGCCATCAGCAGCATGCACCAGTTTGAGCACCAGGACTCATTTTGTCTTCACGCTCAGTGGGCAAGGAAGGAAAACACTCTGTCACTGTTAACTAAACACAGGTAAGTGGCCAAATCACTGTCCCTGCTGTCAGAGCTCCTGAGCAGCTGGCAGCAGGGCTGGCAGGGAATGCAGGATGCTCTGCTCCAGAGCACCACGGCACAGGGACAGGGCACCCAGGCAACAGCAGGAGCTGGCACAGAGGGGTTTGTCTCACCTTTATTGCTTAGAGACTGGAGGGACAAAGGATCATCCTGTGGGAGAATCCAGATCTTTGGGAGAGATTGTGCTAGGGATCAATCCCACCCAGTGATACACCAGCCCATCATGCCTTGCTGTGATGGATCTGAGATGTGAGATGTCATTCCTCATTTGTATAGAGAGGAATCCATGAGCAGAGGTCAGCCTTGGATCAGACCTGCTGGTCACCCCACTTCTTCACTGCATGTCATTCTTTCAGAGGGTGAGGAAGAAATCATGGCTTCAACAAATATGAAGGTGATGGTCAAATGGGTCATGATTTTGCCAGCTACTGAGTTTTTCTCCCATGTTAAAGGTCTTATAAAGATCAAAATGGGACAATAATGAAATTGTGGTAAGCTGAACTTTTTACATTTAAATTTTGAAAGTATTTCTAAACTATTTGTATAGAGATTTTCCAGCTCCTCAGAAATGGGCTCTTGATGGAGGATGGACTGCTTATTTGTAAGGAAACACTGAAATCCCAGGAGAAAAATTACCTTAAGGGAATTTCAACTGTTTCTACGTTTTACACTTATTTCACTACCTGGCTAAAGCATCACAGTGATTGGCTTAAAAGCTTTATATGTAAAAACGTTTCTGAGTTGCTTGGCAATGGTGAGGCAACTGCTGTGCTACTTCGTTATGTGACACTTTCTTATTGCTCCCTGCTTCCCAGATGTTTTCTCCCATTAATGATTATAAGAGGATTCCAGGTTATTTTATATTTTTATGATCATGTCTGTTGCTCACCTAAACTAAAGTCCTGCTCCAGGGATGTGTTCAATCAAGCTGGAAGCAGTAAGTGCTGCAGTTGCAATATTGCTCATCCTTAACTGAGTAGGACTAAAAATGACTACCCTGGGAGCTGTAAAGGGCAATAAACATTGCACTGATGGTGTGCACACTGGCAATGCCAAAAATCTCTCTTGCAGAAGCATCACAGGAAACAAAAGTACCCCAGATATATTGGGAGAGTCAGATATTTCCAGGGTTACATCTGTATTGCCATCCTCAAATGTTGAAAGTTTCCTTCAAGTTTTGGAGATTTTTTTAAGGGTGCAAAACCCTCGAGGTATTAATTCAAATATTCAATTTTCTTACACTGGTGCATTGTCTATGCTTTGATGTGTAGAAAGAACCTTTCCCCCTTTTCATTCTTTTAAAAAAGAGAGAATGGGCTGGTTCCCTAGGAAAGTAAAGGAAAGTTTTCCCTGCATATCAAATATTTTGATAACTTTAAAGAGGTTTTCTTTTAGCTGGGAGATTTTAACACCAATGTCACTCCTAAGGTAGGTGAAATAACCTTGTGGGCAGTGGACATTATCCAATTTTATGTGACTGCTCAGTGGCTTATGCTGCCAAGAGAGTTACAACTTCCATGAAAAATGGTCTTCATTTTCCCAGGTGCAGGTGTGGGTTGTAGATGACTGAGTTATACCCTTCACTGTGAATCACAGCACCTCCTGCTCTGCTTGCCTGTGAGCAGACATAGACAAATGCTAACACACCTTCACACACAGAGATACAAATCTGGATTTCTCAAGGCAGCTCCTGACACCCCAGTTTGGGCAAAGGCTCTATACCCCTCTAAAAAGCTTTGAAGATTTTCTTCTCATTCAACATTTTAAAACCATTTTTCATGGGCAATATGCCAGGCAGAAAATTATTTAATCACAGAACCCAAACAGAGCACTTACCAAAACAACTCTCAAAATATAAAGGATATTTCTTAGTTTATAAATATGTAGAAAGCAACATAAGAGTCACAGATTTGGGGGGTTCTAAGGGCAGAAAGACTATATATACCCTTTTTCCACAGTCTCTGCTACATATCCTTGGAAAAATGAAACCACAATTAGTTAATTTAGCTATCAAGAAAAAGCTGGTGTAGCAGCTATTTTTAGTGAATTTGTCTCTGAAAAAGAACAGCGTAGAGAATGAGTTCCTTCTGCACAGAGTCAGTCCCACTCAGTGAGCCAAACACTGATTTCACTAGAAGGCTTAAATCTATCCTCATTCTCCCAGGCTATTTCCATTATCACTTTTAATTTCCTCTCTTATTTTAATACCTAATTTGTTCCAACAAGAAGTTAAACTTGTAACAATAGGAAATTTGTTTTCCTGCTTTACTGGGACTTGATTCTTTCCTGTACTGTGAGTTGGGTAATTAATTGGTTGTACCTGTTTATGCATTTGCTTTGCACAAGTGAAAATAAAAATTAAAAAATCCTAGGTCCTAAATGTGCATGTTTTCATGGCAGGGGGGGAAAATTGGCTTATAGGTGAGAGGGGGAAAAAAAAGTTCTTTTTAAAAGTTAAAAACCACCAAACCACATCCCTGACTCAATCCTTAAGGAAAAAAATAATATTGTCACTAAAGATTGACCTGGAAAAATTAATATCCCCCCAAAAAAAACACTTGGGAGTAGCAATGTTCTTATACTCATTTGTACTGGTGATGCTTAATTTTCAAAACAGGCACTAGGAAAGACTGAGAGCTGTGCAAGACAAATAAAAACAGTAATAAAAGGCAATGAGTACATTCTGCCTACCAGACCAAATTTCTGAAGTTCCCTGCTACCTTCTCTTCTTAAAGCCCAGCAAAGTGAAACATGAGGAAAAAAAAAAAGAAAGCTGCTTAAGTAAAAAAACCCATCTCTTTAAAATATGCAACTCCTGTCTGGAAGAAAAATAAAGAAAAAAACAGAATGTCTGAAAAATTTAATGAAAACTTAAACAAATGCCATATAAACACACTAAAGCCTTTAAGAGCAACTTGCTGAAATAATAAACATGAGTCATAAAAAGTACTCCCAAACATAACAGAAGCAAGATGTCTCTCAGAGAATATGTTAAGGGCAGAGATTAAGAAAAGATGAAAAGATCACTCAAGGAAGAATGGGTCAGAGAGGAAATATTAAGTGATGGATTTACAGGAATGTTCATGAGGCTAATTAGAGAGGTTCCCACACCAGTTTCTGCTTTCAATGGGAGATGAGTTGCAGGCACCAGCTCCCATCAGTCAGTCCTGAGAGCAAACAAATCCCAGAGTCTGTCCAGCCTGGGTAGGAAGTAGAGTTTAAAAGTGCAGCCTTGCTGGTTTACAGTTTGAGGGTTTTCAAGTATTTTTCTCTTTCCAAGTTCACTGCTATCCTCCATTCCCTCAAAGTATTTCCCCCTCCTGCTATTTCACTCTTCAATGTTTTATGCCAGTTTCCATCTTTTTAGCACTCATTTCAAAGCACCAAGAGTCTAATAATGATTTTTTTAACTCCCTGCAGCATGGAGCCAGAAATACTGAGAAAATGGACTCAGTCATTTCTCTTTAAAAGTTTAAGTTAAGCATATCCTGTGAAGTTAGGAAAACTAAAAGCTGGAGCTGACTTACTGAGGCAAGAGGAGTGCCAGATCATCCTAACAAGTCCTAGAGTCTTAAGGGCTGTATTGTTACTCTTTCGAAATCATGAGAACAGAGGGATTTGAGGCTCAGCTGCTCTGCATCACTGAGGGATGGTTCCCAATGGAACCAGAGGCAGCTCAGGCTCATCCCTGTAGGCATCCACACACTTGACTTGCTGCCCACCAGCCTCCCATCCCGCAGCCTCTCACAGTCCCTCAGCCAGCTGAGCCTGCACCTGATGCTCGCTTGCACATGAGAGCAGGCCCACTGCCAGGACCTGCTTTTGGATCCCAAAAGCTTTTAGAGAAAGTGTTGTAGAGGAAAAGAGACAGGAAGAAACATATAAGTGAGAAACAAAACATGTTATGCTGTAGTAATTGCACTGACAAGGTTGGTGGGAGCAGTAAACGAAGACCACACACCATATGTCTTCCAGGTGGTGATTTTGATCTTGCTTTTAGTAACATTTTAGTCAAGAGGAGGTGAGATCTGATTTACTGTTTATGGTTGGTGAGATCTTTTCTAAGCCTCCTTTGCAAGGCTCTAATTTGATTTGTCTGGATTGCTAAATGGAATGATTTACCTGATTTACTTCATCACAAGGATGCTTCATGACACACACAAGCATGGGGTCTAATTGAGAGCATGCAATGCTGTAAAACAGTCCTGGCTGTAGAGTGGGATCTCACCAGAAAAAGGAGTACACACTCACTGCTATGGGAAAAGTAAACAGAACTGTTATTCTGGGTTTCTCTCAGTTTCCACATTGTGGACAGTAATATTAAGCTGACGCTGCTGTTAAAGACAGTTGTAAAGGCATTTCCTGCGGGCTGTTTGCTAGAAATTCCATCTCCTATGGCTTTTGATACACATATAAAAACCATTCTGTTGACACTGCTTTTATTCCAGTCTTGGAAATGAGTCACCTGGCTGTGAACAGCTGGTAACTGTGCACACATCTGCATGTGCCTCCCCCCCGAGCTGCCACGAGGGAGGTGGATTTATCTGGACCAAAGAGGAGAGCAGCTCTCATCAGCCTGGCTCAGGGCTGATGGCTGCTTCAGATGGACGAACCCTGGCTGTGTCATTCACACTGCAAGTGATGTCAGACTTATTTATACGAGCAAAACAAACAGAATCCTCTGGTAGATGGCAGAAGGATTATTTGCTTTATGACTGAGGTCCGAGATCTGCAAGCTTTTAAAGAAATTGGAATGTACAGAGATGGGGTTTTTTGAGTTAAAAAGGGGAGAATGAGAGGGGAGAATTTTTCCTGTGTGGACTAGAGGGATTCTAGCTCTGCTAGGTTGACAATAAATGCTCTCTCCCTCAAAACAGCTTCACATATAAATCATTAGCCATTAGCCTAATATCTGTTTTCCTCCCTTTGTGGAAAACTACAAAGCACTTTAACTTATAATTGTTTTAATTGTACTTTTGATTTTTTAATTGATGTGTCCCTCAGTTTCCTACCCAGTTTTTCCTACATTCTGCAGAGGCATGGTCACTTGGAACTTTTCAATCCACATGGGATGCACTCTTTCTCTGTGTTTCCAAGGGTGATGCAGAGGAAGGGACCCATCCACTGGACTAGGAGGCCCCCAATCTGTATTGCCTTTGCTCCAGTGGATGTTGGTTTGGTTTTTTAAAATACAAAACTAAAATTAGAAAGAGACAGAAAGTCATGAACTGGTTCTTAATTTTGAGCTTTCTAGTGGGATATCCAGAAATGACAAAGCACTTAATTAAACTTATTTTTTTTCAACTTGGGCTGCCTCTACAGGAGAATATCATTGCATAAAGACCTGCAAGCATACACAGGGACTCTGATGTTTGCTTCTCTCTCTTCTGAGATCCATCTCTTAGGGGTTTCCCACCCACCCCATTTCTACATGTATTTTCATAGAAACAATTTTCATTTTACTTTGGGGAAGGGGCCTTATTTATTTCTAGACTAATGGACTACATATTTCATATCAGTTTTTTTCTACAATTAATAAGAAAAATTGGTTTTTGGCAACATTATGCAAAGCTGTTTAATCAGTTTTGCAGCATATGACTGAATCTCAGCAATTTAGGGTGATAAAATTCTATTCAGCTTCTGCCACAGTAAAAAACTAAGGAATGGATAAATTGGCCTACCACAGGTAACACAAGTTTTCTTCTTTAAAGAGGTCCATGTGGCTGCTTTGCTTCATGTTTCTCTGCACAAAGAGGAAACCTGCCTAAAAAATTTAATGTTCTCAAAAAAATAACACATGCATTGGCTTCTCATTTTGATGTGCTGAAAGGTGCTATTGCATAAGAGATTTGGGGCAGCAAGCAGCAGGAGAGAGGCACTGCATTTATATTTTAATTAGCTGATGCTAGCAGTTTCTTCAGAGGTTACTAAATTACTATTTGTCCACTACATTAATAAAATTTTGTGTCTTTCCATTTAAAGGACTCTTTGTACCTCCTGAAAACTGCATTTCTGCAATTGCACATAATTTTTAAATAATGTTCTTAAATAATCCCAAGTGATAATTTTATAAGTCTGTTGAGTACCAATTTTAATTATAAACTTTAGGAATCAAACATATTAAGATTCTGGGAAAAGTCTATTTTAGTCACAAAAAATGATCTCTAGAACTGGTCTAATTTCATAAATTTTCTTCATTTGTGGGCTTCTTAAATACATTTTCAGCAATTGTGTTCTTTCCTCAAAAAAAATTCTCAAGTTGCCATGTTCTGTGAAAACCCCCCACTGTTTTATTAATACCCTATTTCACATCACACTGATTATGTTAATAAGAATAAATATTTTTACATAAATACATACCTCTGGGGGGTTTTTATGCTACAGTGAGAATACTTTAGAATCTTGAGAAATTTCTTATTTCTGGAAGAATTAATATACAAAAGGAATGTGAAATCTTTGAAGCAAACTAATGGTATGGGTAGGTACTTCACTAACATTTATGTGTGTGTGCTGCACAGACCCTTCCAATAAGACAATGGACTAGGAAAACCTGAAAATGCAGTTATTTGGCAAATGGTTTCTAATGTTTTGGAGTTTTTCCTGGTATTGATTTATTCCTATCCATTTGCCAGTGCAGAGATGGAACCACCATGGAGCTCTTCAATGCTGGAGTGTTGGTTTGCTCCTGGAGGATTCGTGCAAGAGAAGGTTCTGGTAGAAATATATTTCCTCTTCTGCAGCCAGACACTTATCAGGACTGACAGGCACAGAATGCCTGAGGCTGCTCATGCTCCTCTCAATACTCAGCTGTCTACGAAAAGAAGCTGGAGCATTAATGAGATATTATTGTTGTTAAGTGTGGGCATGAGCCTCCAGTGCCTTCACACTGGAGCAACCCTCACTCAAGCCCTGGGATTCACTGAGCCCAAGGAGGTTGCTTCAGTCAGACTGAATCCACATAAAACTTCCCCTTCAAATTATTGTGTCCTTGCATTCTGGTGCACATGGGGGAAAAGTGTTTGCAAAATGCTACCCTGATTTTATTGCCCAAAAGATCTCAGTGGTTTGGGAATTTTTTCCTGTTAGTTACTAAAAGGTTGCAAAGTCTGAGAATATGTTTTCTTCTTACTTTTAAATTGAAGAGCACAGATTCACAGAACCATGTAGGTCAGAAAAGCTCTCTAAGATCCAGGTTTAAACTGAAGACTGCCAAGGCCACCACTTGTGACACATCTGTACATCTCTTAAATCCTTTCAGGGATGGTGACACAGCCACTTCTCTGGGAAACCTCTTCCAGGGCTTCACCCCCTTCTCTGTGAAGATTTCTTTCCTGATATCCAGCCTAAACCTCCTCTGACACAACTTGAGGCTCTTTCTCATGTTGCTTGTTATTTGGGAGAAAAGACCAACACCCACTGGGCTACAAGCCCCTCAGGGAGCTGTAGAGACTGAGAAGGTGCCTCCTGAGCCCTCTTTTCTCCAGGCTGAGGCCCCCATCTCCCTCAGCTGCTCCTCATCAGACTTCTGTTCCAGACCCTTCCCCAGCTCTGTTGCCCTTCTCTGGACCTGCTCTAGAACCCCAAAATCTTCCTTGGGGTGAGGGGCTCAAAACTGAACCTGGGATTGAAGGCAGCTCCACCAGTGCCTGGTGCAGGGGGGGGATCTCCCCAGTCCTTTGTTGTATGGAGCTACAAATCCTGAAACAGATGCTTTAACACATGGATAGTTTTCTTAATTAGAAATAATGGATTCCTGGTGAGCATCCTGCCCCAGTGCACTCACAACGTGGACTTTATTACCCCAGAGTCACTGATCCTGATTGCAGCTGCACAATAGCCACAAGTCAGAAAAAATCTAACGTTGATGGCTGAGCCACTGAAAATGAGGGGTTTAATGACTAATTTATGTTAGAAAGGGAGACAATGCTTTTTACATCATATAAATGACATATAGAAATACTGCAGTGGACATTTACAAACACATTATGATAATGGGAATCTCAAATAACTTGTAAGAGAGTTCCACAGGCTCTACTCTTATGTTTGGCATGATGATAAACTTCATAGCTATTTATTGATTGTTTCTCTTTTCCTTTTTCATGAAATTCATCATGTATAGATGCAGCACCAAACCATTAAGATGCAATGCAGTTTAAATGATTTTACAGAGAACCAAAATTCCTTGATTTATACCTTTTATCATTGTAGCAGAACTAGATGTACTGGATTCTTAAAACAGTCTCTAGAACTCTGCCGCTAAAATAGATTGCTCAATTAAAAGACTTACCTTTCTTACAAAAAACGAGTCTCCATTTTTTGAACAATCTAATTTTTATTCCTGCTCCAAACTAGAGATTCTAAGCAATCACAGTGTGCAACACAGAAACTTAAGCTTCTGCTGTAATATGCAATGTTCAGTTCCAAGCATTTATTAACTGGAGAATGACAGTGATCTGAATCTATGCATAGCTAACACATCTGGCAGTCTCTGCCAGTCTTACTCCCCCACCTCTCAAACAGAAGCCCAAAATTTGATCAAAGACGTAAACTACTCAATAGCCTGAACACTCTCAGCCCAAGGAAAAAGGCACAGTGGTGAGTTACCTTAAATTCAGTTTCAATGTTGGCTAGCCTGGCCAGTTCATTGCTAAGCTCTAGAGCAGTAAGGACAGGGTCTTCACTGGACAGAGACAAATAAGCAGCACTGGCTAATCCCTTGTAGGCGTTCATTCTTGAGCGAGAGTGACTAAAGGAGTCTTTCCTCTGCTTCTCCATACATTCATTGCACTTGCAAAAATAGTCATGAGGCCTTTCAATCCGTGCACCTTTTAGAAGCAGGATGTGAACGATTTCATACTCCTGGCAGTGGGCAGCAAGTATGATAGGGGTAATGTCGTGGGAGAACCGAGTTCCGTCCTCGTCGTAAGCGTAGAAGTCATCATCCCTCAGCTCCTGCTCGAGGGGGCTGAGCGTGAGGCGCTGCCCTTGTGCGAAGGCCGGGTGGTTCAGAATCGCTTCCACGATGCGCACGTATCCTTTGCTGATGGCCAGCAGGAGGGCATCCCCAACCCGGGCCAGGTTCTCCTTCTTGAGGAGCAGCTCCGTCACTTCCAGGTGCTCGTTCCCCACGGCCAGCTGGAGGGCGTTCTGTCCCATGTAATCGACGCAGTTGAAGTTCAAGGTTTTGGATTCCTCCAGCATTTTCCGCACGACAGGAATGTTGCCATACTCTGCAGAGTCAAGGAAGTGCTCCTCCTCTGCAGTGAGGCTGGTGCCTTTCTCATTGAACATGTAGGCAGGGCCCCGGATGGCCTGGCGCCGGCCCTTCTCCCGAAGGGTGGCGTGCCTCCGATGCATGTCTTTAGAATTGCTGTGTCTCAACCTGCAGAAAACCAGAGAGGAACGTTGGTTATATCCTGGCAGAGTCATCCCTTCACAGAACCTGAAATAAGGTTGGAAATGTGTCATTGTGACCACAACTGGCTACCTTTTTATGGCCTGAGGCAGTTACTTAAAATCATTTAGGACACAAGTGGAATAAAGGTTAGCTTCTCAACAAAAGACAAGTGATTTGCTCACCCTTCCTGATTGCAGCAAGGATGCTCAGCACATCCTTGACTTGATAAATAGGAAAAGAAAGTCATAATTTTATTATATATATAATTTTATACATATTACATTACATTACATTACATTACATTATATTATATTACATTGCATTACACTACTATATTATATTATATTATATTATATTATATTATATTATATTATATTATATTATATTATATTATATTATATTATATTATATTATATTATATTATATTATATTATATTATATTATATTATATTATTATATTATTATATTATATTATATTATATTATATTATATTATATTATATTATATTATATTATATTAATTACATATATTATATATTATTTTAATATTTTAATATATATATAATTTTCCATTTGTAATGTTTAGAACTTCATTGCATTACATTTAGGGTTAATATACACAAGACAATATTTCTCTGCACTATTCTTGAATTTTGTCCTTGAGGGCACGAGCCCTAAAGAAAGTTAGCAGGACTCTTCCGTGTCAATAGACCTTAAATCAGGCCAGTAAACCATGTTCCATGAAGTTTATATGTTTCTAATTTTAAACACATTGTAACAAGGATAATTATATTGCATATTCTGATAAAATTCAGCTGGTACAAGCAAACCACCTATTCATTCCCTTCTTTTTTTCAAGGTACACACTACCATCTTACTGTTTCCTGATCTAGAGAGTTTAATAATGAATTGTCTAATTTCTTGCTGAAATACAGTTGGCCATTATTTCAAATACAAGTACCCAGATCCAGGGGAGAGTCTAGAAAAACACAGGAACAACTCCTCATATAGTGTCACAGCAGTCCCCAGTAAGCATGTTTAAGAGAGCTACTACAGAAATACAAGACTCTCTCATCACAAACAGAGGGCAGGAGAAAAATGGTCATAAATTTCCTCACTGATTATGTGGCTGAAATGCCTTTCACTTAGAGCTGGTGAGATGAAGACAAACTATTCTTATTCCACCTTCCCTGGAAGTCCCAAAGTAAGCAATACTATGTGCAGTTGGTCTCATGGGTGAGAAAACACACTGTTGTATGAAATAAATGGAAATCCTAAATGTATCTGTGCCTTGTAACATTCACATTTTGCATTGAGAGTTGTCTCTGTGTTGGTCTTTTAAAAACATTTTATTGCAGCAGCCTTTCAACACACTCACAGTGCCTTTTAGAGTCTAAGCATGTAGAGTTAATTGCCATCCAAAGCCCACAGAATGTGCAGCCTGGGTAAAAAGGTAAAAACAACACCTTTCACAGAGAGCATTTGCACACAGCGCAATAGCAAGTCCTAAATCACTTGGGTAAAATCTTCAGGAGCCTCTGAGCTGCAGTGGGCAGATGTAACAAATAAGCAGGTAACAAATAAGGCAGATGTAACAAATGCTCAGTGGGTGGCCAAGGCTCATCCTTCCACACTCCATCTGCTCTCCAAGTCAGTTCTGACCTTCAGTCAATGAAAAGTTCATGTGCTGCTCTGAAAAAATGCTACAGAAGTTGGAAAGTTCTGCAGTGAGGATGAGAAGGAACTGCCAGGAGAAAAAGTGGAGAAGGTCCATTGCCTTCAAGAGCAGGTAACAAAGGAGTAAAGAAACCAGCAAGAACGTGGCAAAAAACAGGGTTATCAGAAACCAAAATATCTAAAGATCCAGGACACTGAAATTCTCAAGGTAGCTGTTCTTCTAGAACTAACACATACTTATAATTTTAATTCATCACTTTTGTGCTGATATGGACTGAAGAATTTCAAACAAATTTTACAGCATTTTTTTAAGAGTTACATTAAAATTTAAACAAATCCTAGGAAATCAATTTTTTGACCACAACAGGTTGAAACGGAGATTCATGATTGAGAACTCTCCCCCTAAGTTTTGATGCATAATTGTAATGTCTTAATAAAAGCTAATAGGAATTGAACATATCATCCCAGGCTCCACTGAGAGATAAAGGGCTGTGTGAATCTTAAAACTATATCCTTCCAGCATGGTTTGAAGTTGAAGAAGCACACAGAAATGAGGGATAAAAGAATAATGAAGGCAATATGGTTAAGTGAATTAATTCCCTAGACTGCATGAAATTTACTATAAGAGAAAACAATAGCAAATAAATAAATAAATGATGCAATTAACATATTTAACAGGGATATAGAGTTCTCTAAACCCAAAAAAAGCCTGGGGTAGGATTTGGGACCCTTTGAAGTCAACATTTTAAGTTTCATTGATCAGTGGAGTCCAAATTTTGGAAAAATATATGCATACACACACATATTTTCTTCAACAATTAGCTTTCACCTCAGAAGCAGTTCCAGAATGGCCAGGATGAGTAATATGAGGTTAAAAAGAAGAGTTTAACCATATGCACATATGCTTTTCTAAACTGGAGCTCCTGTCCTCAGCCATTCAGAACAGCACTTATGGTTTAAACATGTAGTGGAACCTTGCTGAGTTCAAGCAAGGACTGCACATGCAAAGAAACACTTCTGAGCTTGACTTCATTAAGTGGGGAGTTATAGAACCAAAAAGCACTTTAAAAATTTACAGCCTTGGGAGTTCCTGAGTGTTGAATTAAATCTCTTAAAATGTTAAGCAACTTGAAAGGATAAGCTAGTGATGACTTAAGCCATCACTGCTGGGATCAAGGAGAAACCAGTCCAGCCCAGGTAGGTGCTCAGTGATCACCCACGAGTGCAGCAGGATTGCACATGCCTGAATATTTTAGGACAGTTAATTTTATTAGCTGCTTCAAGCTGGAGGAATTCCATTGGGCTTTTTTGATATTCAAAACCCATGTATGGTAAGACATTTGGCAATCTTATATTTATTGTTATATTTAAGTGTCAGTACTGGAAGCAACTCAGGAATATCTATCATTTCCAACAGTAAGAAATCTATTAGATATTTTTCCTGATGTAGAAATACAGTTCTTGGTACTTTAATTTTTTTTTGTTAGAAAAACTTTTTACTTCAGGTATTCTTTTACCTCGAAAGGACAACCCAGATAGATGGGACAGATAGCCTTATGATCACTCCCAAAGTAAACATAAACCCATAAAATATTACTGTTGGCCTACTTCAGATTTTTGCTTGAAAAAGAGGTTAGAATTTGGCCTAGAGCTAATTTACACCTGTTTTTTATATGTGTAAAAACATGCCAGAAAAAAAGGACCTTCATTTCACTTTCTTCAATTCAGAGAGAATTGGTTTCGTACACAGTTTTTAACAACAGAAATTGCATCTGAAAAAGAGGAAGCAGGAAAGAGCATCTGCTCTTCACAGAGATAACGACTATCCAATATATTTATCTTGCCATAAATGTTCTGCAGGGTTGTCCCTACAGCACAGGGCTGATCTTCACTCCCTGCAGCTAAGGGCAGGAGCACTATCAGCCAGAGGGCTTCAGCTCAGATGAGTTATGACCCCCCAACTCCCTTGATCACCAGCAAAGATCAAAATCTCAGCTATCACACTTTATCATCTTTATAGAGAAGTAGAGATGAATAAAAAATGACACTTTTAACTTTGAATAATCTCATTAGACATGCTTAGCTGTCAAACCCCCTTCTGAAAAAAAGTTATAATTATGCTTGACCTGAGCACTGAATCATGACAAGAGAAGCAGTAGTGCAAAGAGTAAAGTATGCAGTAGCTGAAACTCTTGGGAACTGAACCCTACTGCAATGTCATGACTGTACTCAACACCTTGTTCTGTTCTGCTTTTCAGCTATGTGCAGGCAGATTTAGAACTAATCATATTTACTGAGCCTGTGTAATGTGCTCACTTAATAAAAGTAATTGTGACTTGATTACATTTATCTTATCATTTTTCTTCAAAGGTGCTTTGGATTGAAATTACTCCTTATTCGCATATTTTATTGAGTCAGCTAGTGATCAAACTCATCAGGCACTGCAGTTAAATACTGTGTTTTTCTAGGAAAGGATGCCAATGCATGCAGTGCTCTTGGAGACAAAATGGACCAGGAAAAGAAAATTTAAAAATTCAGAGCCTGAGTACTGCTTGCAGCAAAGCACATCCAGCTTTCCATGGCTGAGGGAGCCATGGAAAATGGCTGGACTGATGTCTGGACTCCTGTGGGGAGTGGAGAAGAATAGCTCTTTCTGAAAGGTGATTTAGCTCATAACAAATCTTCCTCTGGGAGCATTTCAGTTTCTAATTAAAGTGACTGAAAGCCGGTCTTTGCAATTAGCTCTGACGGAGCTGAGACACTCAGTGTCTGAGAGGGGAACATGGCATAACATTAGACTTGATTTTAATGTGGAAGCATTAGAAAAACACTGAAGCTGAAACTCTCCCTTTTTTTGCAGCCACGCTCTCTTTGCTGATCTTAGTGCTGGCATGTAGGACAGGGTGGACATAACAAAGAAGCTGAGCTGCTTCACATGAGCTTGTTCCAGCAAATGGCCTCTCCTTGACCTTCCTTTCCACAGTGCTCCACTCTGCCATTCAACACCTTCTCTGCCTCTCTAGTCCCACACAAAAACCTATGGAAGGGCAGGGCTACGGCCTGCAGCTGCGGCTTGGAGAAAATGTTCAAAGACCCAAGTGCCTTAAAGGCTGAATTGGAGTTTTTACACATGGCTTTGAACCAGAGCTTTAAAAGTGTGTAAGATATGCTGAATACTACCTGCTTCAGATTTCAAAACATCCCAAGTCTGTGAAAGGTATTGAAATCAATAGGTATTAGGAACTGCAACAATTCTGGAATTCTCAGGTTATGTCAACCTTTACTTGTCTTAAAGCCTAGAAACTGAGCAGGACATTTACAAAGGCAGCTTTAGGGACTATTGGTCTCTGACTACACTTTGGGTTTGCCTTCATTAAATGGGGAGAAGTTGGCGGGAGTCTCCCTGTGCCCTTTCAAGGGCCCCCTTTGTCCAGAAACTACAGAAGAGACTTTGGGTGTGTAACAATCACTGTGCTCTGTGAGCTCTGTAAGCACCCATCAGAACAGGCTTTGATGAGACGTTAACTCTGCCTTGTTGAAAAGAAAATTTCACTTTCTGAAAGCCATTTTGAAAGTACTGCCCTCAGTTCCTACAGAGCCTCAGAAACTGTCAAATTGACACTTTACTTATTATTTTTCTTTCTACTTACATCAATACTTCTGAAAAGAATCAGGGCACATAAAGGCTGCAGACTCCCTGAGGCCTCTTTGGAATTGACACAGCTCTTATATCAAAGGACCATTTTTCTCAGTTAACCCTTGGTTCCACACAGAAAAACTGGCCAGCCAAGACACGCTACAAATATGAACAAAATAGAAGGAAATTGGGTTCTAAAAGCAAAGAAAAACTGATATAAAAATCAATCAATTTAAAAGAATAATTCAATTTTTTTAGAGCAAAAATAGTAGAATGTTTAATATTTTAATTAACAATTGCAACTTCTTTTGAAGTATACTCCAGACTTCAGGCAAGGAACACAGACTGAACACAACTGCATACATTTATAATCCTATATACAACAGGCTACTCAGGTATTCCAAATGCTGCACAGACTCGAATTGCCAGAGTCCTCTGACACCCCCTTTTTCCCCAAAATCTTAATCAGCCTTCTAAATCTTACCTTAAGTCAAGCTTTTTCTCCTGTAGGACAAGAATCCTAAGTATCCTTTTTCACATATTGCTGATTTACTATGTAAACAGACTCTGTAAAATTTGGGATGGCAGCCTTGATTGACAGCAGCTTAATCCTAAGTTTTCTATGCTTTGAAAAAAGTGCCTCTTTATTTATTCTTGGATTGTGACCAACATTGAAAACCCCAATTCAATGCTGCCAGCAATGTGGTCATTGTCCTACATGTAAAGTTGAGTACATGTCTAGGATGTATTATTAGATTTTTCATTAATAGATTTTCAGATGTAATTAAAAGAAATTTTTAGCCCATGAGGCAGATATTTATTCATTTGCAGAGTAGCTCTACAAACCAGAGGCAGGAAGTAATATCCCCTTCCCATAATCCCCACTGCTCATACAGATAAAAGAAAAATTTGGAAAGAGGTCTCTCTCCCCATGGAATTACAGGAGCAGTCAGCAAAACCACTCCTTTCCAAACCTTTTTAGGGAATGGCAGCATGAGAATGTTCAGGAAGACAAACCAGGCCTCTGGTGCCATTAAAAAATGCTGATCAATGACACACAAGAACACTTTAACATCTTTGTGACGTGAAGCAAAAGGTCTGAGGACAATAGCCTTGAAACATTTAGGATGGACCTCCAAATCTTTAACAGCATCTCCATTTTCAAATCCTCCCTGGTCTCTGTTAAAAAGGAGGCAGCTCTGTCTTGTGGTTCAGGAAAAAAAAAGGAAATGGAATTTGGTTTTCTACCAGCTATCTTGCAGAAAAAACATCCGCTTCTTTTTAGCTGTCTCACCCTCCTCTTTCTTATAGACTAATCATCAGCATTTTCTTCCCCATCCCATAGAAATGTCATGCACCAATACAATACTTTTACAGCAGGAGAGACTGACAAATAATCACCTTTGCTCTTTTATTCAAATTCTTCTTGTGCTATAAAACAAGTGCTAGGTTACTTTTCCCCCCCTTCCTTCCTTGTTTCCCCTTTCTCTTTGGTTATGAAGTTGGCTAATTACTACAAATTTATCACAGAACATTTGAGATAGATGTACCAAAATTAAGGCTATTTTTACATTCTCTCCCATTGTTCATTCATTAATATGTTTGACCACCAAATGAACTGTCACAAGAAAAATGAGTTCTAATTTTTTTTTTTTTATTTTGCTTTAGGAACTAGGAATAATACGCCCTCACTGTTGAAGCCCTTCAAAACTCAGGCTTGGATCATACTAGAGAACACAACAGAGAAATACCTGTTCATTCATAAATTTTTACTAGTGATGGGAGAAACGAAAAATGTCTAATTGTTCAAGCAGGGGGCAGTGTAACGCTGATTTTCAACAAGCAGTTCCATTAAAAAGAGCAAGAAAAGCTTTGAAAAGAACTAGTAATCTCTGGCTGTATGTAATTTTCCCCTACTGATGCACCCTTTTCAATGCTCACTTCATAGTTATCTCAAGACAGGAAACAACGTGCAGAGAAGGACCCCTGACAACCATTACACCTTGCAAGCTGCAACAGGCATGATACAGGCAGAATACAGTGTCCTCTTTCACTTTTTCTTTTTTTTTTTTAATTTCACCGTGCCCAAACTGCTTTAATGAAAAACAAACCATTACACATTTCACCCAGCTACCAAAGAAGACAACAGCGTGCCTCCAAACCATGTGGCTGCTAGCAAACAACAAGCCCTTTGCGTTACACTGAAAGCAAGCACAAATTCCAAGGGTGTAAAGCCAAACCACTCGTGAAAAGCCAAACCACTCGTGAAAAGCCAAACCACTTGCACACGCAGCCAACCCGCCCCACTCCCACCAGCCCATGCTCAGGCTCGCAGGATACCGAGTCACCCGGAGACCTCTCCAAACCCCACAAAACTTCCCAATGTGAGTAAGGAGCGGCATTAGAGCCAGGAGCCGAGAGGAGAGGGGTTGGGGCAAGGGCACCATTCACCCATCCCCGGTCAGCATCTTACATGTGTGCGTCGGGCAGGCTCCGCTTCAGCGGCCGGCCGTGGCCGCGGGGCGCTGGCCGCGGTGCCGCTCGGCCCGCCCGCTGTCCGCGGTGCTGCAGCCGCCGCCCAAGCCGCTCATCCTTTTATCCCCTCGGCGCGGCCGGGGTACGGCTGCCCGGGAGCGCCCGGGATTCACCTCCTGGAGGAAGAGCCGCCTGCGAGGTTGGCATGAGAGTCGCGTTGTCCTCGTCGTCTTCCCTCCCCCTGTCGGCACGCCACTGTCCTCCCGGAGGTGTGGATTCGATGATGGCTTGGGCGCGCCCCCTTCTCAGCGGAGGTGGGCGAGCAGCCCGGAGCCATGCCAGGGGCTGCCCCCAAGCAGGCGGGGCGAGAGAACCTTCCTGGGGAGGGCAGGACTGCCTGAGGCTGCCCAGCGGGCAGGGGGCTCCGCGGGGGCTTTCCCCTCGCAAGCCCCGCTCCTGCCTCCCCCCGCTGTGCCGCCCCGCTCCGGGAGCGGCTGAAGCCGCTTCTCCCCTTCTGCCATGCCCGGGCTGGGACTGTCTGATCCCTTACCTAGGAGACCTTGTCTTTTGGGAAGTGGTGGAGAAGGGCTGTGTGTATGCATGTGCTGGGAGAGGAGGGAAAGGGAGAGTGAAACCAACTTGCAAAATAATCAGTTAGTTCAATCACTCCCCTCCCTTGCGTGGCAGAGGAGAGCTGCCAGAACAACTTCAAGCGGCATCCAGGAGCACGGGGGTGTCCTTCTGCCCCCCATTCTGAGTGGTAACAGCAGATGTTCTTCCCCCGTCACCCCCCTGGATGCTCCCATTGCCTCCCACACAGGGCTCTCCAAGTCCATGACCTTTCACGTCCTTCCCCGCTGGTGAAACTCCCCTGCCCACCTGCTTTGCCATACTTGGATGCAGGGATCATGCAATGCACCTGATCATGCAATTACCAAATAATGCCACCCTGCCTCCCCTGCCATGTGTCTGGGAGCTGAAGCCTGGAGAAACCCCTCTGCTTGGAGAGGTGATGGCAGGAGGCAGGCCAAGGCTCTCCCAATAGCACACACGGGAGGATGGCACAGGGATGTTTTGCCCCAAGCTCTCCTTCTGCCACCCCCTCACAGCACAGCAAGAAGTGAGAGCACTGATTAGGAGGAGATATTTCACCATCTTTCAGTCTCAAATCTGTGCAATCAGCTGAGGATGTTATTTGATTGAAACACCTGAGGGCACTGACCGTTTTGGCAAGGACCACAGAGAGCTTGGTGTGGCTTCTGCAGTGGCATTAAAAAAGAACCCCAGATGATGCCTTTTAGAAACATTCAAAGGTGGCTGATGCAGGACTTTCATCCCACATCCTTGGGCAATGCAGTTAGTTTCACCAGCCTGAGCTGTACTTGCAGCTGTGGGCAGGAGATGTCGTTTCCAACTGAGAGGTTTTGTCTTGAATAAAGGGGAGAGAGCATTAACCTCTAAGGATCAATGGCAGCAGCCAGACCTGCAGGATTCACTGCACTCTGTTTTGACGCTGTCAGCACCTCCTTTTCTGTAAAATGCACCCATGGCTCTGGTCTTGCCCCATTTAGGGCTTCTTGAAGCTCACTTTGAAATTAGGGAAGGCTGGTATTGGCAAATAGTAGAAGGATGTGGATGTTACCAGGCTCATGGGAGAACAGCATTGTGTGGGAAGAGATAACCTGTGCAGATTGGAAAATAAAATGAAAGAAAACAAAAGAAAGACTCCACAGCTACATGCCTGGGAAACATTCACCATTTCCAATTCTGTGTTCTTATTTTTTCCCAATTTTATTTAAACAAACCCAAAGCCCAGCCATAAACCCCTTAAGCCCCTGTAATGCCTAGCACTCAGTTATCAGGAGGACCTTCTTAATAATCTTAATAATCAACATCTTATCCACTCCATAAATCTGCAGCTGATAAAATACTGACAGCACTCCCAATTGCAATTAATTATGCCAGATTAGCATGCAAAGCAAAAAAATGAGAGGAGAAAAGGGGATGTCTGAAGTCTGTTATTATCAATGCACATTAAACGTGTACAAAGTATTGTTGCAGGTTTCTGATTAAACCCAGCTCAGAACCCACAGCTTCAGAACCAAGAAATCTTACAGTTGGTTCTTTTAAAAGGCATTTACCAGAAGGTTCTGAACTTCTGCAAGTTGCCTTTCATCATGATTAACTTTGCATTTTGCTATTGCAACAGTTTCATATGAAAAGAGTGTGCTGAGAAATCTATTTCTAATATTATACAAAACTCTTCTGAGTAAAGTTGTATTGACTAAAAAACCATAGAAAACTTGTGGGGTTTTTTTATCTAAAAATCATCAAATATTTGCCCTCTTGTAGAGTGTACCAAAAATGTTCTTGCCTCACTGGCAAGATTCTTTTATTAAAGAATCAAGTTGCTACTTTTTCATCTCACTTGTGCCTTTAACTAAAGAAAACATATGGTAATTGTTGCATCCTACAAAAACCAATCAAGTGCACATTTCTCTGCAAAATCAAAAGATGGAAACAATTAAGCAATTTTAGAAGTCATGGAATAGTGTGGTTATATCATGATATTGAATGAATATTGATACTTCAGATTTTCTCTCAAGTTTGTAGTTTTGAAAGTTTTTCAGTTCTTGTTGAGTCCATTATTCCTTCTCCTCAAATATTATTGTATTCCCAGACATACTGAAGGAAGAGAATTGCAACCTCTTAACATATTCATGTTAAACAAAAGTCTATTTTTGTTTGCTTATGTCTGGAGTTTCAAGCAGTTATACGTGCACCACCACAAAAAGACTAAAAGACTAAAGAAAGATTTTTGGGGAGAAGGCTTAAATCAAATGGAAAAAAAGTTTAGAAATTGTGATATTAAACTTTTCATTGATTTAGGAGTAGTTAATTGCCCAGTTACTCATCAGAGTAATTTCTCTTGTCTCTTAATGATTTCCACCACTTAATTGCTGTCACAACCAGACAGAACAAGAGGACAAATGGCAGTGCAATGATTTTTTGGAAGACTTTTTGCTTCTGTTGATAAACATTTTGTCATTACCATTGATAAAACATTTTTTCCAGACACTTCCGTACTGTTTAGTCACTGAAAAACTTGATTTGATCCTTCATTCAAACTCATGCATGTATTAATCACCAACATTTCAAACCACTTCAGCTAAAATATAAACAAGAAAGAAAAGAACATTAAGAGCATGAATAAGGTTGGTAGGATTCCATCTCCTTTTCCCCTTTTTTTGCACTGCTCCCTGCTCCTGCTCCCCAGACCTGAAAAAACAACCAAAGGACCAGGAGAGAAGCAGCAGAGTTCACCTGAGATTTTGGAAGCCAATGAAGAAAGGAGGGGGAGGAGGAAGGGCTCAAACTCATCAACACTTTTAACTCATAACCAAAAGCACACTGAATTTCCTTCCAAACCCACACAGAACCAGCTGTACCAATATCCTGCTACTAATACTCCTTTAAATATTAGTACAGAGACCTATCTTGCATAATATTTTAAAATTCAAGATGATAATTCCAACCTATATGACGTGCAATCCTAATTATTTCTGAAATGGTACCCACCTGAACCAGCTTTGACCCAGGGCTGAAGGGCAAAATATTGCTTTACATCTTTTTATTACTTCCACCATCTCATGAATTTTCCATTCTCCAGAGCTACTGGCTGGGATGACTGGCAGCTTACAAGGGTATCTATGAATAGTAACCCTGTTGACTGTACAATCTCATCTAATATCCTTTCACATAAAAAAATTGAAATAAATGCCAAAGTCTCCTTACATTAGAAAACATAATAAGCAGAATATATTTTTATTACTCACTCTCCGTCTAGTTGTGAACCTTTATATTGAAGACAGTTTTATTCATTTCAGTGCGTTTTTTTCTCTTGAAACTTCTTTTACTGACCTGAAAGCTTCAGGATAACTTTACTAAGACTAGCAGCAGTCTACCCCCAAAAATGAAAAAAATGATAATAAAAAAGTGATAACCCTCAGATAAAAGAAGCATCAAGAGAAAAAATGGGTTCATTTAAGATCCTAACAGTGATATGATTGGTCTGACAAGAACTTGTTTCTTTTAATCCATTTTATCTCAGGAAAAATTTATATGGTAATCAGATCTGGTGCAATTTTTTCTCATTATAAGGGCATGATCCTTACATATATGAAAAATTCTTCTATTAATAAATTGGACACAGCACTTGAATCAGAAGAAAATCTGGATTACAAGTAAGCGTTTAATTTCCTATAGAACTTCATTGCCACTATGCAGTTACAAAAAGAGAAAAAAAAAATTTACAAATTAAAAAGCTGGAGAAGTTTAAACTTGAAAGAAAAATTCTGCTCCTTTCTTTAAATAAATATAACAATTTCCTTCCTGCTATTAAAGACTGCTTTCCTTCTAAAAGTTATGAGTAGTTTTTGTCAGGGGTAAAGACAGTGAAGTTTCCAATCATGTCTTCTGTACATACCTTGGCTGCAGAGGCCATCGTAAATTATTTTTATGCACATTTTAGCAGCAGTGACAATTCTTTATTTTCTGTGTGAGACCTTACTGGCTGTGCATTCTTTGCTGTTCACAGAAGTGCAGGTCCAGGTGTTTGAGATTTTGCTGCTCTTTCCCACCAAAGAGTAGGATCATGAATTGTAGCCAACCTCAGATTTTTTTTTTTTAAAAAAGCTTCAGGTAGCTTTTCTGCTCTCCTCCAGTTTACTGCTTCTTTACAACCCTTGCCAAAGTTTTTATAATTTTCTTTGTCCCATTTCTCTGTGTCAAGTGTATAATTATTTTTGCTCATCTTTTCTACTCACCACAGTTTCCTTTCTCCTGAGGGTATAGGTTGGGGACAAGTTGCCAGATGGCCACACTCACACTTGAGCATATATTAATTAGCCCTAAACTCTTCCCATTTCCCTTCTGAATCCTTTCCCTCTGCTGTCTTTTGTAATCAGATTTTATGCAACGCTTCCTGCACGCTTCCTAAATACACTTGGTTGCAGACCCCAGGGCCATTTCCTCGTGGGATACTTTCACTTTCTGGATCCCACCCTAATTGCATTTAGATGTCAGAGCAGATGCATTGCTCTCATGGTGCTGTCCATCCACTCTCAGCAGTTCTACTGATGTGGTCTGAATTAGTTATATTTCAATTAAATATTGATCCCTCCAGAAGCATCATAGACCAATATGATATCTCTCACCAGTATTAAAAAAAAAAAATAAAATTCTGTGTACAGATAGAGCTTATTATGCGTTTCATTACATTTTTTCTCTCTCAGACCTGCTCAGGATTTTATATAATGTTCCGTTCATTTTTTTTTTGTTCCTCTGTTCACAATATTGTAAATTGGCAGAATTTCAAGGAAAAGAAATTTTATTCTAATTGCACAGTACAGAACATTTACAGCTGTTAGTGCCAAATCTTCCTCTATGCTGAAATGAAATAACTGCTTCAGGGAAAAGAAACCCACAAGGTACAAAATTGCATACAATTGTGTGATTACTGGAGAGGATCCGCAGAATTGGGATTGTTCAATATTTCCATTTCTTTGAAAGTATTCCTAAGCACAAAATTATTGATAAAACTCTTCACCAAAATATTGTACATAAAGAAAAAACAATATAAGGTAATTCATTTTCATGGGAATCAATATACATGAACACCAGAAACAAGAGCCCCAAAAAAGATGAATATGTTTTTTGTTGTTTGGAAAGAAAAAAATCTTTATGTAATCAATACTTGAGAATGTGGGAAAGACATAAAATAAAAAAAATATTCAATTTAGGGATCAGAACACAATGGCAAATCCTCATCTTGGATTTTCTTTTTTGGGGGGGTGCAAAACAAACTTGGAAAGTTGCAAAATCTCAAATGATTTTTGCATTACATAAATTTTAAGTCAAAGAGACATTTTTCCTTTTCCGAGGTTTTCACTATCTGGTTCTAGAGTATAATCTGTAAATGCGGCATTATTTCAAAGTGAAAAAAATGCAAAATATTGATGTTTTAATATGTTTTTAAAGCAAGTGTTTACCCTTATGTTAGAGAAATGGCCACTTGATAGAAAATCTTATGTTAACACTAAGTTCTCAGTTCTAGTACAAATTTTAAGCACAAAAACCTTTTTCACTTTTCACTCCTTAGAAACATGAATTGTTCCTGGCCCTTTCAAAACTGTATTTTTGATGCTTTTTAGGGAGTGAACACAAACTCTAGCAATGACAGCCCAAACCCTCAGCTGTGCCATGCTTATCCTATAGGTGTCCAAGACAATCAGAATAATATTATCAGTGAGAGTATCAGTGATGCACTTTTCATCAGGGACAATTTAGGGCAGTTCAGTGCTGTGGGGAACTCCAGGGTAGCTCTAAGCCCCCACGGGGCCCTTCCCCAAGGCCCTGTGGCAGGTGTGGTCCTCTTGGCCATTAACAGGGTCCCAACAGCCCAGCTACACTTCCCAACTCCTCTCTTTCCCAGCAGAAATTAGATAACACTTCAGGATAACTTTTCAATATCTTCAAGCATTTGAAGAAGACAAGAAGCAGAACCCAGATTAACTGTGTGTGTCTAAAAGAGGGTTTTTCACCTAGATGTTTGTTCTCTGGAAACCATCTATAACATGGGTCAGGTGATGACCTGCTTCATTCAGTTTTTTTCTAGTTGAGAAGAGCCTGAACCACAAGCTACAAAATGAAAAGCTTAGCCTTCAAATCGGGGTTTCCATTAAATTTGCACTTGAGTCCCTGCAAACAAAGAAAGCTCAGACTGTGCTGGTGGCAACAACACTGACAGCACCACTGCAGTGAATTTTTGTAGTTAGCAGCCTGTCTGTCCTAAAGCCTCCTGTGATGTGTTCTGGGCCTGAAAGTCAGCACCTCAAAACATTGTTCTGAATCTGGCTTAGTTTTGGCTTTTCTTGCTCTCTGAAGCCGTTTTGTTAAAAGTGTTATCAGCAGACCAAGCTTGTCTAAAGCCCATTCACTCAGGGATGCTGCTGTGATGCCAGTGCTCCTGGAGTTTTCAGATAAAGCAAACTGGCTGAAGGTGAACTTTCCTGCAGTGCTTGAAAAACTTTTAATCTCAAAATAATAATAATAAAAATAAAAAAATCAGAACTAGACATTTAAGATACTTCAAAGCAAAAAAAAATGTTAGGAACAATTCACAAGCAGTTGCTCTTGGAAATAGCAGAGTGTGATCAACAGCATTGGACAGTAAGGCCACACAATGGCCTTTCTTCTGGCTTTGAGGCAGTGACAGAGATGAGGGATTGGCTCAAGCACAGATCAGTCTCTCCACCTGAAAGAAACAAGCCTTGAAATAACTTAAAATTTCATGCAGGAGAATAAAATCCCTCTCAGCAGTCTCTAGAGACAGCAGGAGGAGGTAAAGCAATCCAGATTAACCACTGAAAGCTGATGAGTGAAAGGTTTATTAGCTGCACAAAGTTTAGCCTGGAGGAATCCCATGCATTTGTTTGATATAATATGTCTGCACATCGATTGAACAAAAGAGAAAATTAATAGAGATGACAGCTTAGTTCAAAAAACTAGGAAATTCCTTGTCCACAGGACTTTGAATGAAATCAACAGACTGCACACACTGTATTTATTCAATTTGTTCCTTCTTTGATCTTCCATCCCAAACACTTTAATCCCTTACAGTTTTTCTTTCCTTAAATAAAGATGAAGGCTATTCTGCACAACATGGTACTGTGTTCAGCAAGAAGCTTAGATTTGTGGGTACCTCATAGTCTTCTGGGCATTTTCAGCACAGAAGAAAAGACGAAGAAAAAATATCTGAAAAAAAAATTTTTTTGTGTGTGCGTGATTTAGTGCCTTTTAGCAAAATTTTTGTTAATGTCATCTTTGTTGAGCTGTGAAATATGATTGGCATAGTAAAACTAAAATAAAAGCAAACCCAAGAAACTAAAACCAAATTTTAGTACCATTTCAAAGAGCACCTCAACTTGATGCTTCCATTAAATGACCATAGTAGTAGAAAACAGATGCCAAAGTGTAACCTGGCTGTGGATGAATCCCAGCAAAGTCCTCTGAGTGTCTTCCAATTAACCAATGGTCAGAAATTGTTTACAGAAAATAGACAATTGTTAAGCCCTCAGAAATACTTTAATAAAGAATATCCATGTCATGCCACCTAGACTGTGAGTTTCAGATATACCTAACAAAGTCTTTCCTCTCAGTGATGACAAAATCAGCCTGAGAAACATATTCTATAGATAGAACATGTCTTTCTGGACATGTTCTGTAATTCAGCAAAGTCTGGTTTTCTTCCAAAGACAAGTCTATGTGTTCATATATCTCCAAAAAATACCGACAAAATGAAGGTATTACATACACATTCTTCTGGAGACTAATTGAAATAGTTATCAGTATTTGATATGTGATACCTGGCTTCCAACATTAAATTCTATTATCTGCTGTAAGAAGAATGAGACAGATAATAAACACACACCAGATCCTTTTTGAAGGCTAGCAGTCAATTACTTCCCATAAATGCCTGTAACCAGTCTGGCCACTGCTTTGGCTTCCTCTTGGATAAGAAAAACTCAGGAGAAAAATAGAGCTTTTATTCCTTTACCTCATCTTAACTACTGTACACCAATACTTCAATTATATGAGATTTCTCTTGTCACCCTCAGTGCAGTCCCTGGCAAATGAAGTGAGCTCAGAGATAGGAGTTTAAGCTGACAAGTGAGTTTTGATATTTGGATGAACAAGTTGCAGTCTTAATCAGAGCATCTTTCCTCCATCCTTTGCAGAGCAGGCCTGCACCCAGCAGTGCCACAGCTACGGTGTTGGTGTCACCATCTCCAGTTCTCATCACTGGTGCATTCAGCAAAGGCAGTGTGCAGGGTGAGCTTGGAGCGCAAATCCCAGTGCGGCACAGGAGATGGGAAGTGTCAGACTCAGCAAAGGAAAGAATTAAGTTATTTAACTCTGCCATGATGTAACAGTTCAGAAACTCTCTAGTGGAACTTATCTAGTCAGGAGTCCTAGGTGTGGCATTTTACAGTTCTAAAGACTGAGCTCCACACAGGTATTTTCACTGGGATTGCTGCTGGGTACCCAAGCAAATCAAAGGCATAACAGCCTCTCAGCATCTATTTAGCAACTTTGCAACTGAGGGGTTAAATCCTGCAAATTTCTTCAACACTAGTTCAAAAGAGGACAAATGTAACCCATGTGCTATTGCAGTAAGAGTGTGCCAATTGTCTTCAAATACAATTCCATTGCATTAAAACTACCCCTGATCTACTTTGTTTTCTTCATGTGCTTAGAGCGCATAATTCTTGCTCTTTACTATACTGGAAAATGAGATTTTTTAATTACTCCCTCAGAGCATTTGATATGCACTACATTTTAGAGGCAGCAGCATTTGAGCCTTCTGGAAACCACATACTTGTTTCATGATGAAAAAAATGTCAATAATGTCATCTTTGAAAGGCAGGAAAATAAGGCTTTCATTCCACCTTGTTGAGTACATCTGCAAGTGATTTAAAGTTACACTTGACATGCTCCTATTTAAAAAGAAGGTTGCAAGAAAACAGAATTTGTGATAGATATATGATACATTATCACAAGAAAGCAGTAAAAACTTAACACGCCTTTCAAACAATGCAGAAAGATTTGGAAATCTCTCCTGCCTTTTACATTCTGAATTTCATGTCAAATCTTTGTGAATCTAACTGGTATGAGAAATACCTTATGTTTATATTCTGATTTTAATCTATGTAATAATCAACAGTGGCATTTAAGAATTTTGCATGAGGTGACTGAGTTTTGAGTTTTGGCCTCCATTGTTGATAGATAAAAAATATACAAATATTTGAGCAAAAGAGGATCAACTATGACACAAAATTTTTTCAATCATTACTAAAGTGTATTGCATTTTGCATATAAGGCAATATGAAATAACCTGCACTGAACCCTCAGAGCCAGTTTCTTTCTGGAACACATCTGTGGTCATTTAATACCTGCTACACATAACATTCCCTGCCCTTCAGAAAGGGGTGGTACTGGCTGAAGAACATGGGTAGGAGAACATTCACTTCTTTTCTTGATTAAAAATTTACTTGTGAGGAAAAATGTGATTGTTGAAATAGTGGTGGAAGGTAGGTTCACTCTTTTCTTCCTTCTCATGCTGTTCAGCTTGGACTCAGGGGTCAGATAATTATTTATTCTTCACAGTGCCACAGCTGCCCAAGTAGGTTAGAGGATACATCCATATGTGGTAAGAGCAGTAAAAAGTGAAAAAAAGATTCCTTTTACCCAAACACAGGTTGCGGAGATGGCAGTATGAGGAAGTCTGACCGAATTTTTCATTGAAAACTTTTGAAGTTATGGGATTTTTTTTTTAAATGTCAGTCATAGCTTTTAGCCAGTTTGGGTTATATTCCTCTAACCTAATTTGTTTTGATAATATATGAGCCTTCTCATTAGACCCCAAATTAAAGCAAAGCTCAGAATGGAATAAATAGCATCACACCTCCTTCATATGCACAGTGCTCTTCCCAGACCTCGGTTTGCCAGCATGGGAGCATTCTTATTTTGTGTATTGTTTTCAAAATCCTTCAGATAATATTTTAAGCATAATTTTTTTCTTCACTTTGTACTTAAAAACAGAAGCTCTCTTGGAGAGCCTTTCCTAATCGCTGGGGAGGACTGTTGTGGCAAGAATCCCCTTTCCTCCCCAGGCTGCCACTGCTGACTGCAGCTACTGCACAATCCACACTCATTAATGTGAACAGCCCTGTTAGACTTTGAACTATTTGCCTCCCTCCTCTATTTACTGTTAAAGAGAAGCAATCAAGGGAAGCTATGAATGATGAGGTTTAATTAAGCTGTAACTCCATTAGCTGAGATTCCCCCAGGAATTACCCAGCAATTATTCACCTGCAGCATGTCATCCTTCCTTCTGTCATTTCCACCCAGTGAAGGGAGCTTCCATTGAACCTCCACACCTCAGCCTGAGCTTTGGTTTTCCACAGGGTTCCTTTTACATGAGAAGTTTGTGGCTGTAGCAAATCCCTGCCTTATTTCTGTACCTCCTGGGCATGGGATTCATCTTACCTGACAGGGATTTACAGAGAGAGGAGGTAATGGCAATCTGGACTGGACATACAGCCTGTATTTGCTGCCAAAGGAGAGAATTAAGTACTCCCAGGGTGAGAAGTGCTTTGTTTAGATGCCTTAAATCTATTCCCAGCATACCTCTTCTCCTCCTGACAAGACATTAATGTAGACAATGATTTAAGGTATAGTTACAGACATCTCAGTAGAAAAGGACAAATCCCACTCTGAAAGAATCAAGTCACTATTTATAAAATAGTACCTGCAATGGAGGAGGCTCAGACTGAGCACTTGCCACGAGATGATTGTCCTCCATGCATCCATCCAACCAAATAATTCTGAATTTGGAGAGGTAGCAATCACTAACTTTACAAGTAAATTAATTCACCAGATGAGGACAATCCTCATCTTCCTTAACTTCAGACAATCTTCCTTAACTTCAGAACACAATATTTAGGAGTTTTTTGCTTAATTTCTAAATTTCTTTCAAAACAAAGGGCTAGATAATTTACAATCTACCTACCTCTTTTCTTCTTGTCTCAGCTCTAGAAAAGTGAGAACAAACAGCATGAGCATGATACCTGACTGTTCTAACTCTCCTTTTATGCCAACAAGCACAAGTCGGTATTTTGCAAATAAATTGTCTGGGTAGATGTCTGCTGTGCAAAAATATTTCCTGAAAATTTATCCAAATATAATTACTGTGGATTCTGCACTTGCAGTTGAGTTTGCACAGCTTAATGAATAACACATGGTGGCTGGTGCTTTATCTATTATCATGATTTCACAGTGATGATTAGAATAAAGATTGTTGAATGAAAATCCTTTCTATAATGATCATTTAAGCAAATAGGTAGGTCAGACCTTCTTGATCATTTCAAGGCTTTGTGCTTTGTCTGGACTCAGCAGAAGTTTCGTGACAAAATCCCTGAGATTCAGTAAAATTTCAAATTAAGACAGATTAGTTTTTTGTATCTTCTGATGATCACATACCCAGTGAGCATTACTGGGGTGGCACCCATGACCTGATGGTGTGACACAGCCTTCAGCCTGGCACAGCCTAACATGCCACTGCACAGACAAGAGCCAATGCTTCCTGGAGGAAACAAAATGAGTCTGTGTTTCTCTTGGAGTCATCTTCAACGAGTTGGACTGAACCATCACTGGAAGAAAGTGTCAACCATGTCAGCAGCACCACTACAAAATGCTGGTTTCATCAGTGGTATAACTTTCAATTCATCTCAGTCTTTAGGAGGTGCTTCACTGTACTAAGAAAAAGCTCGTGGCCAAGGCTCTAAATACATTTCATGAGTGTAAATAAATCATCTTTCTATGATCAGTGTTTATTTGTTAGTATCTGTGAATCTTAAAGCAGTGGAAAAAGAATGTTCTCTAAAGTTGTGCGATATGCATTCTGTCCAAAACCATCTCTCTTAGCCAGATAAAAAGCCCTTATCTCCCCAAAACACAGGTAGACAGTCTTGTCAATAAGAGATGATTCATTAAAGCCATTTGCCTTATGCTGTTCTTCAGGGAAGCTTAAAAGAGAGAGAAGGTGTATCTTACAGAGATTTATCAGGGTGATAATGGGAGAGGAGAGAAATCTTTTTCACAGTTCCAATGGAAATCCAGCATCATTTCCTCCACCAGTTCAGAATTTGAAGAGAAAACTCAAGAGCTGACTACTGGGTTTGTCCATCTGTGCAGTGCACGCAGTAAACAGGAACCTGGCGGCTATTGAACAGAATCTCTGACTCAGTGGCACGAGCAAATGACCAAAGGTCTGAAGGAAAACTGAACCCAGTAGGCAGAAACAGCACTGAGTTCACAGGTTTTCCCTTGAGCACATACAGATCAACAATGTTCCTCCTGAAGCTTTCCTGCCCACTTTATAAGGATGCTGAGGTGAAAACTGGAGACAGATTTATGTACTTTGGTTCACATTTACAACAGGCAAAAAAATTTTTTAAAATGTTTTTCATGATTATTTTGGGAAAGGCTAACCATGGTCAGAGCCTAATGCTTCCTCTGTTGAGAAGTTCCCATGGAATGATTTAGAAGGTAGCACTGAAGCTCTGCTCAGGCTCACATTGAGGAAACGCCTTTTCAACACCCTTTGCTACAGGGTTTTCTTTCAGGAAATGGGAGTGTTTTTAGCTAAACAAACCTGAGTAATTTGTACAGGCAGAGGTCACTGTGGCAAGTTTATGCTTTCAGATTTATTTCAGTTTTGAGAAACTGTGCACACCACCTGCCTCTCCAGTCTGCTGCTTTAACTATGAGAAGGGTTAGAATTTTTTTAGTCTCTAGTTACTTTGAATACTAAATTAAACAAGGAAAATCTCCGTTCTTGGTTCACAATAAGTCTTTCAAATATTACTCTTTGGTCTGTAGAAATAAAGAACAGAAGAGCAATTTTTCCTCATAAAAATGCAGAGAGTATAAGGATGTTTTAATCTGTCAAAACCTAAAATAAAAAAGGTTTCAGAGAGAGATGTTTTTGCAGCATGGGCAAAACCCTTGTTACATCAAATATGAGTCTATTTGTAAAGTGGCTGCCAAGGCAGTTCTTTTCTTTGAGCAGAAATCCTGAGCAAATACCATGAGCAGCTTGTTTGTGTTTTTCACCTTGTTGAGCAGAACAGGGAATCCAACACATGAGTGCTGTAGTTTCCCCAGCTATTCCTGGGGCCAAGATCAGAGCACTGCAGTGCTCACCCTGCTGGGTAGAGAACCCTCTCTTCCGCCACAGCAAGGGATGCCCTGGAGAGGCTGCCCAGAGCAGAGGCTTAGACAAGGTTAAGAGAATAAAGTGGGTATTTATTAAAGGCCCGAAAAAGATACACCTTGGGCAGTCAGGAGACTTCCAGATGCTACACCCAAGATGGACAATGGTCGTGAGATTTTGAGACAATTTTAGATTTGGTCCATTTACTTATCATGGGTTAATCCTCCAATTGCAGCTTCAGGTAATGAAGTCCAGTTATATATCCCCTGTTATAAAATTCCCGCAGTTTGCTTCCTCCCAATTCACTTTTGTTTTTACTTTCCAGGGACTAGAAAGGCAGTAGGGTATCTTTGAATTTCAGGCCTGGAGGGGTTGTTTTGTCTGCCCAAATGTGAAGACCTTAGCTAACACTATATGGAGTTCACAGTTTTAATCCTGTACGGCACTAATGTAGCACAGGATTTAAAAAATATAAAAGCTAAAATCTTACGGCATCACAAGACCAGAGTATCTGCCACAAGACTGGAGCCAACCACGTGAAGGCACATAAACACTGGAATGCTGTTCCCAGGTATGGCAACTTGGTGATGTTTTGCTTTGAAATGATTTTCTAAAATGACCAGAAAGCAAATCCAACATGAGGGTTTTTTGGGTGGAGATTGAAGGGGAAAATACAGCTGCAGCACTTTTTAAGCATAATAGGAAAACAAGTTCCATAGGAACTAAGGAGTGCATAATTATGTGTTGCCTAAAAAAAAGGAAACTCTTCCCTCCTAGAGCTTATTTTGTTTTGAACTTAAGTACCGCTGGTAGATTTCTATTGAGGCAAAATAATGGGAACAGAGAACACTGGGCAGGAGAAGCTACCCAAAGGTTTGTATACAGGAGCAAAAAAATATGCCAAATTAATTTCATAGAATCATAAAATGTTTTGTGTTAGACGGGACCTTATAGATCACTTAGTTCAGAACCCCCTGGTATGGGCAGGAAATCTGGCTTTTTTCATATCAAGCCAGGTATTTTGGAGATGGTGAAGTAGATATTTAATGAAAGAGAAAGCCATATGCCTATTAAAGAGATATTTAGAGTGATACATGAGAGTCAATGGATTTCTTAAGGGAAAATTAAGTACTTAAAGAAAAATAGCCATGAATGCTTTAAGAGAAAAAATAACCATGTTTCACTAGATAAATACATGGATCACAGAAGGCCGCTGTTGTTCCTATAAACCCACAGCAATAGACACAGAGAGATGAGGTACAGCTGCAGGGGGCTTCCTAATGGTTCTTGAATCCAAGAGGAAAAAAGCAACAGCAAAACAAAAAGAAAAAATCCATTTGAAGACATGCAGAGATTGGAAAGAATATGATGATCAGATCCCTCTTAAAGTGTGATTACAGTGACAGGAGGGTTCCTTCTAGGACATGCTCCCCCAGACTGCTCTGGAGGCAGCCAGAAGTGCATGAGTCAGGCACAGTCATGCTGAGGACAAAACCAAGCTGGCTTCAGGTTTGAAAACCCTGAGTTAGCCCAGGGCAAGAAGCTCACAGAAACAGTTCAGCACCAGCCTGGCTGGAAAGTAAAGGAATTTCTTGGCTGAATAAAAAATGAGGCAAGACACAAACCCAAGAGAGTCTGGTCAAAACAGCCATGCTATTAATGAAAGAAATTTTAACAAGGACTGACTGCTGTGCTCATTTTAGGTCACAAATTTTGAATTCACAGAAGAAAAGGCTGGTTGAGGTTAGAAGGGACATCTGGAGCTGGTTTGGTCCAAGCCCTTGCTCAAGCAGGCCCACCCAGAGCCAGCTGTGCCCAGGCAGCTTTCCAGCTAAGGGTGCAGAGCCCCCAGCTTCTCTGTGCAACTTGTGCCAGTGCTCAGGCACCTTCACAGCAAAAATTCATTTCCTTGTGCATTACCGGCCCTGTTAGATGGTTTGGCACTGAATATGCCTTTTATTCCAGTGGTGGGAAATATTATCTTCAATGAGCTCACCATGCACTTCCCTTCTAGAACTGAGTTTTCGCACCTGTAAATCTCAACCACAAGTCCTACACACAGACTTAAAGCTGGGTAGAGGGTAGGGGTTACTGCTTTTAATTCTCTTTCAACTTTTGCTGAACTGCTGCTTTTAAATTGTTGAACTGGTGCCACAGACACTTAATTTGCCTCTCCAGCATTACCAGTTAGTGAGATTTTATTTTTGCTTGCATGTTTTGGGTTTTTAGTTTTTTGGGTTTTTTTTTGTTTTGTTTTGTTTTGTTTTTTTTTTTTTTTTTAGGAGTTATTGTTTGGGGTTTTATTATAACCTAATGGTTCTCTTTCAAATGGTGGAAGAAAGCATTGCCCTGACAGTGATGCAGCACAGATGATGGACACTGGCCTTGAGGATATCCTGGCTGTGCCACAGCAGGCAGGATGCTGGCAGTGCTGTATCACAGGGGACTGGTGACAGAGGTGGGCCAGGGCAGATAGAAGGAGGCTAGTGGCACTGCTAATGGCGCAAAATCAGCTCTCTGGTCTGGAAAAATGAGTTTTCTCATAGGACAGACACATCCAGCACGCTGGGAATTGCGTGTGAGGACTTGTGCTTTTAGAGATAACGAACAGCCTCACGGCAAGCACTGACCTACATTTAAATCTGGAGTGGTAAGGCTGACCCACAGGGAGTTGCATCTAACCTACAAGCACAGAGGGAGTGCTACACAAATGTACAGTGCCATTTAAAGTACCAAACGAAGCTGGAGCAGCTACATGGGCACAGGCTTTGTTCCTGCTGCCAAATATAAAAAGCAAATGACATCAATACTTAATTACCAAGGATTACCTGTAATTGACAATACCCTTTATGTTAGGTGAAGTTTGCACAGTTTCCAGTGCAATACACACTCCTGTCAAATTTTTTTTTTCCTTTCCCAATCTCATTTAAGCAGTGCCAGCCCCACTTCTGTCCTGGCTCCCAGCAGGTGGATCAGCTGCTTCAAGGTAAAAATTCAGTTCAGAACCAAAAAAGCTGTGCTCTATTCAAAATTTCGAGGCAAGACTTTTTTCATAAACACTAGGCTTGTCTGTTCAGAGGTTTGATGTGTTATTGACAGCCATACAAGTCAGGTTATGCAGATGGAAGAGATGCTGCCTTTTTTAGGTACAATTAGCATTTCATTTCCTATCAAATAATTTCCTCATCATGTTGAGCACCACTAGAGCAATGAGAATACTCAAAAGAATGCTTCATTGCAGATTGTTGCTATTAAAACCCACCCAACCAACAAACAGAAAACCCCAAGAAATTTCTGAGCTAAGGCCTATTTTGTGGTCTTTTTGTTTGTTGTTGTTATTGTGGGGGTTTTTTTGTGCAGTAATTAATTCAGTAATTACTGAATTAATAACACATCTAAATCACATCTGAAGTTTTAGGAAGGTTTGAACTCTATATTGTCTAGTGTTATTTAATTTCTTCTATGGACTTAAAAAGTTTCCTTATTAAAATTCTTCTTTCAGAAGAGAAGTTTTTGGTGAATAACATAATAGAAAGGAGACCAGCAATATCCTTGGCTTTTCCCAAACCACCAAGGATGATTTCCTATCATCCCCAGCTTCTGAGGGGCAAGAAAGGGGAGATGAACTTCATGTTAGACTCATGCCAAGCTGTGTTGGGATTTGGGTGGTGCTGAGGGTCAGCAGCTCATCAGTTCACAAATCCAGCCCAAACAGTTTCCATCTCTCACACCTCCAGCGGATTATTGTAGGCAAATATTAGCCACATCTTGTTTTGAGAAAATTTGAAGGGAATTCCTTTTGAAATTGATGCATCTTTTGAAGAAGTTTGGGATTTTTTACGAGGTTTTATCCCAGCTGATCCCTGCAGGCTCCTATCACAAGGCTAGGTGACCATTACGGTGCTTGTCTGGTTACCGGAGGGCTCTCTGAAGATGTGAAAGGACAAACAGCCTGATTCCTGCTGAATCCTACCAAAAATTCATCATCCATAGGACATTTTAGCATGGTAAAAGAGACCAACACCTGGCATTGTAATTTACAAGGCCTCTCCCTGTCAGGATTTAACTACAGTTTGCCACCGACGACAGCTGCTGCCTTAATAGACTTGATGTGTCATTCATGCTGCTCTTGCCTCCCACACCATTTCTGCAAACCATGAGCAATGCTCATTTTGCCATTCAGTCACAGCAGGATGCCCCAGCCACGCTGTCTGCTGAGTGTCTGTCTAGTCACAGTGCTAAACACACCCAGAAGAGCAGGCTGGAGGTTTAGAACCTGTGCTGGTGACATTTGGGGCTTGACAGAGATGTGTCATTACGCAGTGGAACTACAGGAACCTCAGGCTGTCCTAAGAGCTGAAACTGGTCACATTGGAAAACCCAGTGGTGCTTCCTGTGCTAAAAAAAAAGTTTCTAAAAAGTCATCGTGTAGCCTTGACTCTCCTTTGCAGAGGAAATACAGAATAAAATGAACAAATATCTATGGCCTCTAAGCATCATATTTCTACTTTTAAAATACATTAACCTTTTCGAAATTTGTGTTTTCTGGTCATGATTTGATTAGAATGGAAGAGAGTGGCAGCTGTCCCCTGGCAAAAAGAAATGTCTACACCTGATGTCCACTACAAGGCAGTTTTAATACCCTGTGAATTAAATGAGAATTATATACCCAGTGAATGAGACTCTGAAAGAAATGAGCTATAATTACTGTCCCGTAGTAGAAAGTGGCTTTAGGTTTGCAGAGTGACCAATTACTTTCGAATTTAGCAATAATACTGATCTTCTGCCATTATGGGCCCTTAGGCACATGGTGTGATTCCTGGGGTGGTCCTGTGCAGGTTCCCATCCAGGAGCTGGGATGCAGTGATCCTTGAGGATCCCTTCCAGCTCAGGGTACTCTGTCATTCAGTGTTTGTGTGGGATCACTGCAAGGAAGTTTTAAAGAGATAATTTAATAACACTTGAAGAACAAGAGTTTATTGTGTATTAAGTTGAAAAATGAACTGTGAAATATTCTAACAGCAAGGGTTTGATTTCCATGGTAATTGGATGTACACAATGGAAGTGTTCTTTAAGAAATTATCTGTAAGATTGTGGTTTGTGTGTTAGCTACATCCCTGAGACTCCTGTAGCCAACCTTAAGCAAAAGAACAAAAAAACTTAGAGGATTTTCAGGCTTACTTGTCACCTTGAGATAAATACCAAAATTCAACTAATTTCAAAGAGAGCTTGAAAAATGCAGCAATAAAATGAGAACTCTCGGGCAAACATTCATATTTATTGACAGCATTAAAAAGATATATTTTCTGTATAATCAAATCCATGCATAAGCATCTGTTTCTACTATTGTATTCCAATAAAAGTAAATTAAATTACGTCAGAATTGATGGCGTTTCCTGGTGAAACAGATAACAGCCCCAAATGAGTCTATGGAAAGGAATCAAACTGTGGGTCCAATTCATATTGTTTAAAGAGCAGGAAAATCAAGCAGCCATGTAAGGACAGACGATGATGGTAACTTTCCTTCATTTCTTTTACACTAAAAACTCTTTAATTATCTTTTTTAGTGGTTTTTTTTGTTTGTTTGTTTTGTTTTGTTTTTTTCCCTGAGTCTTAAAAGATTAGGAATGATAATGCAAGCCAGTGGCAGCCAAAGAAAAAGAGAAAAAAGTTTCAGACATTGACAAATCTCCATCAGCTCCACATATGAAAGAATTTTTAATCTGGGCTGTTTCTTTGTGCTGTGCTGCCAGATGAGTCACGGATAGATGGAGGAGTTTGCAGTGCAACGGACATGAAAACTGCTCCTTATAAACCAATAGAGGAAATTGCACACAGAAATACTTTATTTAAAGACAGACACACCAAAGAGTTGCAGGAAGCTGTTCCTGCAGACTCCCCAAACTCAGACACTCCTGGCAGCCCCCCAGTGCTGCCCTGGCACAACCAGCACAGGAGCAGCACTGGGGTCTCTGCTCCCAGGCACTGAATCCTGAGACAAGGCTTGGATTTCCTTTACAAATTTCTGCCTTCCTTATCTTGAGCCTGTACATGAAAGGAGACTGGAATCCTTCAGGTATCCCTGGGCTTGCACAGAATGTGGCTTTGCCTTTGCTTGACTTTGCAACGGAATGTTCTCAATGTGGAAGTTCAGCACTCCTGCACCGTTTTTTTTTTTCAGAGAGAAGAAGGTTTATAGTTCTTAGCATGTGTGGCCCAGACAGATATTCCTTGGCTCCATAAAAAAAAGGTGAACTTCAAGCTCTAATCAAGCCAGCAACAGACCTCTCTTGACTCAATATAATCAGCCTTTGCTGTGGACTCCAGTTCAAACCAATCACTGCATGAGAGCTGAAGGAGCAGGTGGCAGCAATCATCTGGGTCTTGGGACTCCAGACCACAGTGATCCAGAAGATTCTGTTCCAAGTATCTGTCCTTGATATTTGGCTCAAAATGTCCTGCAAAGGGCACAGAAGGAGCAGTTGTCTGGAAGAGCCAGGGTGGCATGAAACCCTCAAAAAGGGATGAGAAACAAGAGCTGCCCCTGGCTGCCTCTGTCCCTGCTGGAACCCTAGCAGGAAGCCAGAAACCAAGATCATTTAGACAAATATTTGGAGATGTTGGAATAAGTTAAAAGTCATTGCTGTTATTTTCAGAAGGACTTGGCCCCTGTGCAAAATGAGTTGACCTTATGTAAAGGATGAGGCAATGTCATATTTCTGCTCTCGTGCTTAGTGCTGGAAATCAGAGGCAGAAAAGGCACAGGGGATCTCTCAGTTCTCCCAAGGTGTCTCAAAGGACCTCAGAGATCTACTACAAGGACACTGCTTATATTTTAATCAGATTAGGCCTGCATGATCACCCTTTTTAGGCAAACATCATGATTTAGAAATACAACAGCGTTTGTTTACCCTGTCTGTGACCTCTAATACAGAAGAAATTCTGACAATTCTGTCCTGGTTTCAGACAGCAGCAACAGCAAGAGATGAAACTGCAATTAGGAGCCAAGCAAAAACCAGTATTTTTATGCAACGCCAAAATGTGTCTCATATTTTTAATTTTTTTCCACTGCCATATTGGAAGCTAAAGCTGAATTCAATATAACAAATCAACCTTCAGTAAATCACTTGCAAAATGAAAGATCCAACGTATTTTTTCTCCCGAACAAAAGGTAATAAATGGAACAGCTGCACGAAGTAATAAAGAAAAAAAATTATAATTTATGGACGGTTAAAAAAAAGCTATTTTCTTCTAGTTACTCTGGGGAAATGGTCTGTAGTAATAAATATTTTTTTAATACATCCAGGAAGGAAATAGAAACTGAGTTAAAATAGAAAACCTCACTATATAAACATTGCCAAATGATGGTGTCTAGATCCAAAACAAAAGGTTCCAGTCCTTGAGAGACAAAGGAACGACTGACTCATCCAATCCACTGATGTAAGAGCAGCTCTATACCACACAAGAGAGAAAACCTCAGTGTTGTGTAGTCCCCACCAATACTGAATTTCTGAAAGCTTAAGATGTCAAACATCTATCTTTCTTTAATACTTTTATTAGTACAAAATGTTACTTGAAGTATTTTTGACATTTGACTAACAAAGAGACACTCTCCAGATCACAAGCCAACTCTGGCAGAGGTAGCAATAAAAGTCACACTTTATACATAATCCCTACATTAGCAGAGCTTTCTGGAGCTGGCTGAGCTGGTCCGGCTCAAAGCTTTCGGCTCCTGAACATTTTGAAGTGCATGTCTTGAGTCCTCAGCAAGAGCTGCTTCACTGTAAAATCTGTCCTTGCAGACCTCTTAAGGTAAGCACAGAATCTCTTCTTGAGCTGGAGACAGAGAGTTCATTCTCTGAAAAACAAAACCAGAGTGAATAAGTAATTATTCATTTATCATGCCTTCTCTAACACCATGAGATCCGTGCTGCAGAGCCTGGTGATGGTGTTTTGGGACAGGGACACACACACATTGTTTTACACTGAAAGAGAAAACCCTTGGGATGGCTTGTAGGCAGCAGCCTTAAATAACCCAGAGAGTTTGAATAGTTTTGGAAATTATTCTGCATAGGTGAATGTAGGGAGAGAAAGGACCATGGAATTTAAGAAGAGAGAGCAGTGGAACAAGGGAATGAAAGGACAAGAAAGTAGAAGCTTTCCATATGTTTGCCATTTATATTCACAAAAAAAATTATCTTTTAATAGTAACAGAAATTTAAAATAAATTTTAGGTAGTTAAAACAGTAACACAAATGCATTTTCCTGTTCATTGAGCAAGGCAGTGCCTTGTACATATAATACAGGCACTCGTAGACAAAAAGTTGACCCAGTTCCAAAAAATGAGAAACTTTAGCTATTTAACTAATTGCTTTTTCTTTAAAACATCACCGTGAACTTTATGGAGTCTTCCTTTGATGGCTTTTATCCTCTGTTTCAAGGACAGTATAGCTAAACACAGGAATTTCTATAATCCTCCCAAATCTTTTCTCTCACTGTAGACAACAGTTATCCAGTCCTACTTCCCAGGCAATACCTTCATTTCTCCTTCTAGGTCACACAGATTTTTATGCACCTTAATTCCAAAACTAAAAGTTTTCCAGAAAACAGAACTTCTCTTAGATTTCCATAGACAAAAAGTCCTTTTTAAAGTTTTCTTCTCTCCATCATCGTTTGTTTTTCCCTTTGTTCAGTCTAAATTCTGCTGAAAGACCATTTTCCTTGCATGGCCTGTTGGTGTGACATCTCCATTTCCACATGTTTTACTGCCTTCCCCACTGCAATCTCTGCTTTCATAAAGTGAGTGTTCAGCCTTTCCTGGTCCTTCCCAGCTGATCCCTGCAGCACAGAGCCCTTGGCACACCTCTGAACCACCCCCAGACCCTTCCCCATCTGCCTGTCAGATTGAAAAGACACATCACCACCCTGCTTACCATCCTTCTTCCTCACTGAACTCCCCAAAAGTTTTTCTAGACCACCTCATTGTTTATTCGCCACTCCCCCAATTTTACCACTCAGAGACATTCAGGATTTTTTCTCTTGATAGGAATCTGCCTTTGGGCATGCACAGATCAGCCCCTGTCATACTAACAAATACCTTCTTATTACCTTGTTTACTCTCATCAATCTGTCAACATCCATCATATCCAGCACTCATATTCTTGGAATATTATATTTTTCAGCAGGTACTCTCTTTTTCTGTTCAAGAGACCAGCACAGCTGTGAATTTTAGGCTTTCTTCCCCTTCCCAAAAGAGCTGGGTGAGTTCACAGTAGGTCACGTAAGTTGAATTTAATTTCTCTCGTTAGGAAAGGGACCAAGGAGCTTTAATGCAGGATTTTCTCAAATGAGGACTACAGAAACAGGGATAAGAAAAATGCAAGACAAACTGCAAAATGATTTATATTAAATATTGATTTATTTTATCATCTGAAAGCAAAATGCATATATTTAGGCTGAAAAAAAGAAAAGATGGCCAGGTTGGACAGGGCTTGGAGCAACCTGGTCTAGAGGAAGGTGTTTCTGCACATGGCAGGGGGGTGGAACTGGGTGAGTTTTCAGTCCATTCCAAACCAAACCATTCTGGGATTCTGTGGAAGGTGGAAGAACAGGTTGATTTTGGAACTGAGGGGCAAGGATTGCTCTTGTACCAGGAAGCCTTGTGTTGGCTCCATGCCACTCAGAGCAGGGAAATTTAGATCCTGCAAGAAATACATACAAATACAAGAAATACATAACCAAGAAATACATACCTTGTAAAGCTGCACTTTCATGTGCCCTGTTTCCCTTATCCTTTACCTATAGTATGCAATTAACATTTCAAGCTAGACAAATCATTATCATTTTGATAAGAAGGCCAGATAAAAGGGATAAAAGAAGTATTTTAATTCTGGGTTTTGTTCAAGTCATGTTTTTATTCTTGACTTGTGTTTTTTAATTACCTTGGATTACTATCTCAAGAAAATGTCATGCATCAATCCCTAGAGCCTTCCAGTTAGAAATCTGAGGGTGTATCTCTAAAGGCAAACAATTGAAATCTACATTTGCTGTACTGTGCTCTGTTCAAGATTCACACTGAAGAAAAATAGTCAAACAAGGGCCCTGATTGTAAAGGGGCAGATAAATATGTATTCCAAAAGAACAGAAATATTAATGTAAAGCAGAGCTTCCTTTAGAAGCAATTTCCTAGGAGACATTCCCTAGAACATCCCAGGATGGAAGATTTTCCATCCCTGTAAACTCATAGGAGATCACCTTCAGATACAGGCAGCAGAACTAAACCTGTACATTGCAGCCTTGAGCAGTGCAAAGCCAGAGTGAGATGCCGCCTCTTTCCAAGCACAATCCCTCTATATAGCCAGCTGTGAGAGTGAGAAACCCTCTCTTCATGGAATTTAGAGTGCTCTTTTTGCTCTTCATGAAGGTCCAGCAGAGAAAGGCACACTCAGCACGAAATTACTGAAACCAAACACTGAAAATACGTCTGAAAACAGTAGATGAGAACTAAGCACAACTGCCTAATAGTCCAGGACACCTTTAACACCTATACTTAATCTTTTTAATTTAGACATAAAGCTATATATTTAGGTCCAACATAAGCAGCTAGTAGTTACAGTCAAAACTACGCACAAACTACTACCCATGGAAATCACTTTAATTTTCCAGCTAGTTATTATTTTCATACTTCACTATGAGATGTTTTAAATTAATATGAATTTTTCTTCTCCTCCCCCGGCCTTGAGAGTAGATATGAATCCCCTCAAAAAGCTCCAGGGACAAAATTCCTTTTATAAGAAAAGAAGTTATTACAAGTAATAGAACCATTAGTGAGAGAAAAGGAACGTTGTAATTATTGTTTACAATATTGTTCACACATTGGAGTCATCTCAACTTCTCCACAAGGAGAGATACTTTTTATATTTTGCTTTTGAGAAAATACTGATTGATTGCATAAATGTAATGTTCAGGTGTTGCAGGTACTTGTTTGGATGTTGAAGAGATGGAAAGCAGAAAAAGGTAGGCACTCCTGGGAAAAAGCACACCTTGAGGTCTGATTTTTTAAATATATCATCAAACAGATTGTGGTAACAAAACGTGTGGGGAAAGAGGTCAGTGACTAGGAGCAAATGCTGTACACAAATCCTGACTTGCTCAGAGTTTACCTGGAGTTTTAAGAGACCTGTTGATGTGTTCATATGACTTCTCCAAGCCTCTTTCTACCCGACACTTTCACTGAATATTGAAGATTTTCTGTGTACTTACCAGATGAATCTCTTGGTAACATGATGCTCAATTACTCCTACCAGTGATCTTCTGTCTCCCACATCTGCACCAGGCCTCCCACACAGACATTCCCAAAACAACCTAATCAGTGCACCAAAGAAGATCACATTATGCTTTTATATTTGTGTATTAGTCTGATTACACACAGCAGAATATTCAGCCTCACAGCTTGGGGATTTTACAGCCACCACAGGTATTCTAATCAGTGCAGATGGAACTTCTCACTTGAACCAGACAGGTCTTGCACAACATAATGGAAAATAATAGACCACAACCCTTGCATAGTGTGTGTGTGGGGAGGGGGTGGGGAAGCACTGAAAACCATTTTTCCTGCAAGGGCTCTCTCCCTCCCCTTTGCTTGCCCTCTCTGGAGAAAGTACATCCATTGCACCAAGGCTGCCCTGCCAGGTCCTGCCGGGTGAGTGAACATTTAGGAAGGAACCAGTTCATATTCAAACACCTCTATAGATTGCATCTGGAACTATAACATCCAGACCAAACAACAGGATTGTTCATTAAAATCATCTGATTGCAAGCACTTATCTTTGTGCTCACAACAAAAGAGACAAGAAGAAAGAAGGGCTTTTTTTTTCAGTCCTTTGTGCCATCATCTCTTTCTATTAGAGTCTGCCTATGGCACAGAGATTTTACCATGATTTGTTTTTTTGACCTGTGTTTCTATTGCTTTTCATTTGAAAGGAGAAGGGGACTAAAAATTAAATGATTTGTTCATTTCATAGTTGCCCCTGCTTTGAGAAAAGGTTATCCTTTCTTTGGATTCTTTGATGCTGTGCTAATGATGCCTTTTCTTCCATAAGCTTTGTGGGTAAAAAGCAAGCTCTTGGTGAGAAAATTGGAAAACAAACCTTCTCCCGTCCACCCCTCCCATGATTGTAATTTAAGAGATAACTGTTTTCAAGATAAAGCTGATTTCTGACAACAAAAGATCCACTGTTTAAAATGGGAGTCTGATATTCTTAGGAGGTGATTGACAAGAAAAATAGTCAAGTAGAAGGATTGGTCTTATTGGCTGATGGAGACTTACAACCATGAAAAATAAAGTAGCAATCATAAACCAAAATTAATCCACTCCTCTTTCTGGGCTAGAACTGTGTTTTATTTGCTTGTATTTTGTTTTAACTATTGATGAATTTAGACACAGCAGGAATGTAGGTCATCTCATATGAAATTGCATCCAAAAATCAACAAAAAAAAAATCAGCCAGCTTCACCCATCCTGTGTCTGCTATTCTGAGCTGTGGTATGTGTGTTATGTGTGTTGTGTGGTGGTTTTCCCTCTCTTATCTTTTGTCTATTGCTGCTAATAGAATCAAGTTTATTTGTTCTTGAAAGAAAAGTTAGAGGAATGTAAAAAAGACAATAAAAATAAAGATGTGCTTGGGATAAACATTTATTATTTCTTGACTGTTGCATTATTGAGGAATACGTTTATAGGAATTTGTAGGTAAAATCCAAGAACAATGTTTTAAATTCATATTTTTTGCTGAGGGATTCTTACATACTCAGAAAATTACAGAGTAAAATACCTAACAACTCAAAGGTGTCAGCGCCCACAATCTCATGACAGATGTAGAAAAACTTAATTCTTTGCCTAGTGAGAAAGGACATATGCTACCTGCTTTTTAAAATTATTCTGCTGCAGTGCTCAGCAACTATGAATACATTGATTGGAGAAGAGACAATAAATGTCACACAAAGTCTCCCATTAATTATCATTTTTCTTTCTCTACTCAATTGTTCCTATCCTCAAAACATTTATATTCTGCATGCATTCCCTATCAGAGTGTGTTGGGAAGAAGAGAACTGAGTAAAAGAGATGGGAAATAGGTGACAAAATAAACCAGAAGAGTCAGACATGGCCGGGAAGTGCTAATACCAAGACAGGTTGGACAAGGAGCTCTGGAAAAGCCTCTTCAAGAAGAGTTTGGGTGCAGTGCAGCAGCAGCATACTCAGAATTACACCCCAGGTGAAGGTCCTGCAGTCTGCTGCCTGGGAAGCTGACCCTTGCACTGAACCTACTCAAGCTGTGTTTGCTTTTTTACTAATAAATTAATGTTTGGACGAAATCACCACAGATTTCAAAAGGCTTGCCAAGGAATATCTTCATTTAGGAGGAAAAATTACCTTTTTATAATTCTATATGAGATCAACCCCTAGAAAATTTCACTCAGAAATACTTCTGGGGGTACATTTACAAGGACTGAAGGATTATGTGGTGCTCAGTCACTGTCCCATCAGCCCATAACTAGCTATACAACTAGCTCTCAGTTCTGAGACCTCCAGCTTGCACTAGCACAGATTAGTGGTGATCAAGGTATAGGGTGTGTTTAGGCTCTTAAGGGAAAAGTCTCTCCTTTGGCTGGACCTTCCAGAGTGTTCCAATGACAGCAGGAGAACAATGAGTTGAAGCCAGCACCAGGTCAAACTCCTGAACCATATTTTTCATTTGATCAACCCCCTCTTCCCCTGGAGCTGAAAAAAGCTGGATGTTGCTCCACATGTACTTCTGAGCCTTAGGGACATCTGGAGAGCACATCTGCTGCAGAAGACAAGAACAGCTGGAGCAAGGAGACCCCCAGGGATTTCAGATCAATGTTGAAAAGCAGACCAGAAAGTCCAGTTCTCAGGGGGGGTCCAGATGCCAGGGTCACAGGGGATAGGAGCAGCAGATGTTTCTCATGCTCCTTTGGGACCTCCCTGTCCTTCTTTCTCTCGTCCCTTCCAAAATCCTGACACTGATGGAGTGACAGCAGTCTGCAGCTGCATGTTATCCTATGGTTTGGACAATCAACATTCATTGACTTTTTCCTCCAGGCTCAGTTGGTCACCTCATTCTGAGCGTCCTTTCCTCTAGCTCTGTTCTGCAAAGGGAGCTGACACTCTCTGGAAGGGGCTGGTCATTCCTGAGCCATCTGGAGCCCTTACAGTTTTTAGGAGGACTGGATGCACTTCCAGAGCCTGTCCTGAGCCCAGACACTACACACATGCTCCTGTATGATTATTGATGAATTCTAGATCGCTCTGAAAAAATATAGCTTCAACATAAACCTGAAATATAATTCTGAGAGCTGCTTGCAGAAACAATCAACAAATATAACAAGTTTTTTCTTCAGCAGGAAAAAGAAATAACCATTCCATTTCACCCAGTTTTAACCACGAGTTAAAGTTGCAGTTGTGTGAAAATTATTGTTTCATCTCTCTCAGTTCTTTAAAATTAAAATGAAAAGGGTGGATGACTGTAGGAGCAGGAAAAATGACCTACAGCAGATCTGAAGTAATTGAAATCATCTGGCCTTGAATATGAGAGGCTTGAAGGAAACCAATAATAGCTCTAAGATAAAGAAAGCAAATTATACACCATGACATGCGCCACAGCCATAATATGTGTGTTGGTTTGACAAAAATTTTTTTTTCTGAATGATTACAGTGACTTTATTAAAATAGGAAAACTACCATTTGGGAGGGAAGAGGGGAGGAAATTTATTAACTATATCTCATTTCCTCCCAAATATCTGGATTTAAGAATCAGAAGCTGCATATAGGACATGGTGACACACTTGTTTGGAAATTATTTCCTAATGGCTCATCTCACCTTAAGTGGGGAGGGGACAGATTTTGTCACTTAATTGTAAGGATGAATCATCACTCAAAAAAGCTACAATGATGCAATAGAAGCAATGGAATGTTGAGAAGTGAAGGGAAGAATTTGCAGAAGCCCAGAGATTATTGTGAGCACTGTTCTACTGGTATCCAATGGTACTTCTTTAGAAGTGAACAAAATCCCCCTAACATAAGTAGGGTGGTGCATGGGAGTCAAGCCTGTCACTCAACATGTCACTATTTTTTTGTAATCTGTTCAATTTCCATCATTTTTAAGACTCAGAGGATGGAGGCAAAAAAGTAGACAAATAGTTACTGTTACTCTCTATCTCATGCACTTTTGGGCATCTTCACCTCCATAAAAAAGTACATTTTTAGTGCATTGTTTGCCATTCTAAGGAATCATAGAGAAATACCTGATCATTTACCAGCTGAAGATAAACCGTCCATTTGAGACTTACATACAACAAGCCTTCTTCAAGCCAAGCTATCATATTATATCACTTTATCAGTAAAGTCCTTCCTTATTCCTACAAAGCTTCTAAACTATTGTATTTCGTAGTACTTTTTCTCAAGTATTCTTTCAATTAATAACTCTAACAGCAAAACTTAAATAAGACCGCTTACTGCTAGGGTATCTGTGAGCTTGGTTTTGTTGTTAAAAAGCATTCCTGAAATGGTATTTGAAAACCAAGTGAAGCTGATTTACTATCACCACTGCAACTATAGAAATCTTTAGTAGGTTTATACTTCCACTTGTTAAAAAAAACCACAAAGGAACAAATAAAATGTAAATGAACAAGTCTTTTTAGGTCCAAAATGGAAAATTTAGCAAGCTTCCTTGAATCAAACCTGCACCCTTGTGCATGCTAATCGAGTTCCTAAAATCTGGAAGAAAAAAGGCTACAGTGATATTTTGGAAACACTTGCAAAGAAGAGTAAAGATAAAATTTCATTGCTGTAAAATCAGAACCTTTTCAGTTACTTAGAAAATACTAGCACAGGTAAAGGCAGCTCAATAGTAGTTAGTAGGAACTTGAGAAGCACTGGGTTCTATACGCCTCTTTTGTTCACTGAGGTGAAGCTCCATTAAAGTAGGAAAGAATTAATTTACCTGGAGCCAGGAATCCATGGGAGGTCTAACCAGGCTCATCCTCCACTTCCATCAATGCACAAGAGCATTTTGGGAGGGACAGGTTGCCTGATTTTCTCTGAAGTGTAAATAAGAAAGGCAGAAGACTTCTCTGCTCTAAAAAAACCCAAAGAAACAAAACATACAAAGCTGAACATCCCTAAATATAAGAAGGCGATGATGTCTGCTGTTTTTCAGACTTAATGCCCCAGCTGGCACTGGGGGAACTTGCCTGCTGATTGTCCTGTCTGCAGCTGCAGAATGATGCCAACGTCCCTGTCCTTACCTGGCAGCTGTCAGGGTCTGACATACATCAATCAGCTCCCCAGTTATCTCATTTCTGGTAAGGAATACAGCATACATGGGAAGATCCATCACCTCCTGTTTTCAGTAACAGCAATATTTTTATGCAGCATTTCCAAAGGACACTGCTACAGACATTTGCACATGAGCACAAATCCAATCAGCTGCACCAGCACCTCCCCCAGCCTGGGTGATGGATGCAGGGCAATCCTTGTTCCCCCCAGGGTGCTGCACAGGAGAGCTGAAGTGCAGGAAAGAGAATGATACTCACTCAACAGCCCAAGGTGGAGTGTGTTTTTATAACTGATCAGTATTACTGTACCATTGCATTTCTCATTAAAATCCCTTTCTTGAAGCTAGGTACAATTTGCACCATGTTTTCCACTTGTTTGAGCTTCAAGCTGTCACTCAAAAAATTAATTTTAGCTGGGTTCATCTTTCCATCACAATTTTTTTGTCACAGTTGTTGATTAATTCTATGCCATTGTTTGCTCTTCTGCAAGATTAATTGCAGGATGAGAGAATAGATGACTTCTGGTGAGGCAATATATGAAGTTATTGTAATTCCACAATGCTGGAAAGCAACTTTTTCTCCATCTGAATTCAGGCAGCCAGAAAATTATGTAATTAAGCAGTTTTGGTCAGTTATTGGATCAATAACTGACCCAAGGAAAGATATTGTTGAGTTTTTTGGTTAAGTGCCATTTAAAGTCTCCAAGCTCTAAAAGTTTGAAAAATATATCCTGAGCCCTGGATGGAGACAAGCCATATTCACAGCCCAGACAGACTGACCAACAGTGGAGAGGTTTAATACTTAAACACACATTTCCTCTGGAATTCCATGGTAGGAGGAACTATGACAGAGGTTTACCCCAGATGGGGCTTGTGCTACTCCAGCCCAGGTGAGCTTGTCTCTGCAGCTGTAATACACTTAGGACACAGCAGATTTATCTGAAGTAAAGGAGATGGAGGGGGCTTTGGGATTTTTTTTCAGTCTTTAAGGACGAAAAAAATGACATTATTTTGTATTCAGACAACCTTTCATTGGCTCCTTTTAGTAGACATTTATTTCCCCACAAAGCTGCTTGGCAGAGCACATCTTCAATGCTCTATGATACCCTCATGGAGTTCTTTTCTACACGAACCTTATTTATTCTGGTGTTATTCCAGTTTATTCTGCTTACTGATCCTTTGCAAAAAACACTACTCACTTCTTAGACAACTGAATTGGTATTTCTCTACTGGTTTTTCATTTAACTTTGAACATAGTCTTTCATTTACCCCATTGTATAGAAAATAAAAGGTTTTCCAGAAATGTCTATGCTCCCCAGATGTATAATATTACAGTTGCTTGTCCTTTCCTGCTCTGGAGGGAAGGAGAATATTTCTCCAGTTTCTATGAGAGCAAGTTTATGCACTTCTTGTATAAATTAATTTCATGAATAACGAAGAATTAATTGCTTTGCATCATAAGGCATCCGACCCAAAAATTCATGGTGCTGCATAAATGCAGTAATATTGTTCATAGTCTGTGAGATTTTTACTATTTGAATTAAATCTAAAAATACAGACTGAAAGTAGCATTGCAGTATTCAGCAGAACTGTGTAAAAAAGGAAATGCTTGATATTTTAAATTTTTTGTTAATTTCCCCAGTCAGCTCTAATTTTTTGCCTGCACATAGTTGAGTGTGCATACCCAGGAATATTATTCTTTTTTGTCACATGACACTTGTGAGCAAATCCAGCAAGACCTATGGGGAGGCAATAAAGTACAACCAAGAGAAGGGAATAAAACACATCAATTCCCTGGTGTAAAACCCTCTAACAGAAGCCACAAACCACCTGGAAACAGCATCTACTCAAAATTGCCTTGAACTGCATAAAGATATGAATATAACCTGAATGTTAATCTGAGTTTTGCAATTCTCATCAAAATAGAACATGAACACTAAAAATACCTACCCCTCTGCAAGGGGATAACTACAAATTTGTTCAAATTAATTCTCCTTTTTTCAGAATTTAACCAGAAAAAAATTAAATTACTTTTTTTTAAGAATGCTGTGCAATGGTGTATTTTCAATTTTTACTCTTTGAAAGCTGAACTTCACAATTTATTTTTATAAAGACCCTCACTCTATTTTATGCAAGAGAAATAGATTGCAATGTTGGAAGCATGTACTAGCCTTTGATAGTAAAAGCTAAATGTAAACAAAATCCACCTCTCCCCTGAGTACAAATGTAAAAAATATTTAGAGTTTCTGTACACAGCATCAAGATACTCATGCAGCAATGAGGGGAAAGTACTGGGGTGAGTGAACTGAGCTGCTTTAGCACAAAGTGTTTTGGTTTCTGCTTGTATTGGCCCTGTCAAAAGCCTTCCTTCCTTGAATCCTGCTTGGTGCACAGGGGAATGACAACTGATCACTTGAACACAGAGAAGGGGAATAAAACCCTAGAAGCAGCCATTGAGAGACTGCTGTCACCAACACAGCATGCAATTGCTCCCTTTTTTATGTGCCAGGATTGCTTCAGGAACATGGGATGCAAATCCCAGACCAAAACCCAGCAGCCTTTCCACTTTATTTGGTTTACTGTTTTCCATACTCAAGCTTTTTCAATGTGTCCTGCTACATCTTGTGAGACAAATCTGCCTCCTAAAATCCAGCCCACAGAGGAACGCAAACCTGGTTTGACTTTTCCAGATAATAAAAATACGTGTTCTGTGGGGAGCTGCTGTACCCAATTGAGTGAAATCATCATTGACATTACAGCAGGAAGACTGTGATTCTGAAAGTCTGGCTTTAGGGACTTGCTTTAGACTTTAACAGGAACTATGTAACTCAATCCCATCAGGAAAATCCCAAGAGTTACTGGAAAATATCAGTATTAAAATTGAAATTCTGTGAAATAATGTGGGAGCAATCTCTATGTTCCTCATGTCCAGGTAGCAATGGTGAAATCACATCCTGTGTGGAAGAGGCTAAAGAAATATGTAGGATGTTGTAACTCACAAAGAATATTCTCTTAAAAGCTATTTTACCCAAAGGAGTGTTTAATACATCCCTCTCCATCATGAGCCCTCCAATGCCACACTCTGTTGCTCAAGGAGGCTGACTAATTTCTGCAATTCCTCTTCAGTCCCAGGTCTTTCAGTTTTCCTGCACCACAACAACGTGTCTGGGGGAGAATGTGCAATTTCTTGTCACAATGCAGCATCTGATAAGAAAAATATCATCTGTGTTAAGTTGGCAAGTTATGAGATTAATTAATGGCCATAACGTATACATAAACAAGAATACATAGTTTTAAAAACCTGATAGTTCCCTCTCTCAATGAAAAGCTTTTATGTATCAAAGCATCAGGATTTCAAGAGAATTACTCAGATGCTTAAAGCTTGTTATTTGTTTAAATATCTCATAACATGAGGAAATTAAACTTAATGAGAAAATTTCACTTGTTCAAAATATGCAGTTTTTTTCCAGTCTTGGGATACTTGGGCATGATACTGAACAATTTTAGAAAGCAGTAATTATGAGGTAGAATTTAATCCAGAAAGTAAATCTTGATATATATATATATAGCAGTGTAGGATTTTACAGGACTTTTCCCCTCCCTCCAGGCCATGGTACTCATTTAGAAAATATTCAAAAGGAAAATATACATCAGTAAATTAACAAAGTCTCAAAACAAATTACATTTCTACATACCTCTAAGGAAGTAGGACAGCTTTATTAGCTACTATAAGGTAGCACAAATAGCTGAAGATTCAACTGCCTGGTTTTCTGAAACTTGTCAGAAAGCTTAATAGAAAGATAAATGAAAACTGCAAGCTCTAGGCTTCAAATCCTTGGGATTTGTCAAGCCACAGCCTTAATAGCAAACTTCATCCCTAATACAGTCTCCAAATTCAAAATGAAGCTATCAAGTGTGATTATAGGCTTTTATTTTGCATCCTAAATTCCATTCTGGTGTTCTGTTCAACATACTGGATTTCTGGGAAGTCCTTTGTGCTTCGAAGTAATATTGCACCTCATAACAGACCAACCTGCCTTACTTTTCCCAAAAAGTTTTCTAATTTTTTTTTTTCAGCAGAGTTGTGCTGACATTTCATAGTTTTCTTTCTTGTCAGCAATTGGGATGATCAGATTATTTTCCTTCTGAAAAGGGGAGATTTAAACTCCTCTGTTGGCTCATTTATGAGGGGAGGCATAACCTGCTTCAGATTGCAGGACTGATTTCATGCCAGGGATTGAGGGGAATGTGGTTTGTTTGGAGACAGCAAATTCCTGTCCCTGCAGCTGGCGCTGGAACTGCATAAACAACAAGAATATATTAGTTTTCTCTCAAGAAGGCAGTGTATGTGTGTGTACACTAATACTTTATCCCTTTGTTATCTGTACTTGCTGTTAGAATGACAATTTTGCATCTGTGTAATTGAATTTTCAAGAGGACCAATGTCTAAGCAAGAAAACAGAGATCTGCCGCAACCCAGCTCCTGCTCTGCATGACCACAATATCTGAAGCCACTGCAGCATTCATTTCCAAATATCCCATTACCCAGGAAATTGCTCTTTGACTTAAAAGCTTTTAATCATAGCACTTTTTTCATTGGAAAAAGTCACCACAGTTTGCTTGCTCAAAAGAAAAAGATTCCCAAGCTGAGTTGAGCACCTTAAAAATAACCATGTGCCCCTGGCATTTCAGGGAAAGAAAAGAAGACAAGTCTGAGACAGAGTATCAAGATTTCAAGTTTAATAAATAATTTTAAAATATGCTCTCTAAGACTTATTTAAGAAATACCAAAAATCCTTCTAAGTTCAAACTGGTATATATATATTAGTAAATTAGTAATTTATATATTTATTAGTAAATTTATATATTAGCATACTTATGTCAACACTTTTTAATGCTATATTTAACTTATCCAGGAGATATCCTTTCCTTACAGCTTTTATTTCCCTGCTAAGAAGATACTCAGTGCACATCTTTTTCTTGTGGAAGAAATAAGGCACCAGACTTCTCTATCCTGCATTTTAATCCAGGAATTGTTTTTCCCTTGCAGGCAGCAGTGATTGATAGTTGTGATTTGGTTTTCTTGGAAAAATAACTCAAACATCTCTTCATCAAGGCTGTAAAGAGCAAGGCTTTTTTCCTCCAAACCTTTTGCTTTTTCCTACCTGTGTATAATTATCCACACACTCAGATCCATTTATTACCCTATGCACAAGCGCATTCACTCTGGTTTTCATTTCCCTTGGGACCGTCTCATTAAGAAGACGACTCAGACTGCTCAAATATCCCAGCTGCAAATGCCCTTTGATCAAATGATGACTCAAGGAGACTCAAAGATTTCTTCTACAGGGAGAGTCAAGGCAAATTGATCAGTCCTGTCACTGTAGAGCAACAGCTGCAGAAGGACTGGATTTAAAATGCATTATCTTTAATGTAATCAAAGGAGAATTTAATTTAATTTTAAATTGCCTGGCAATATTTGTTAGTGCTATTATTTCAGGGCGTTGCAGGGACAAAAGTTAATCACACTGACTAGACAAGCACTAATTTGTTTAATTAAGGCTATCCTGCTTTCTTTGCATAATATTTTTCCAACTTTGTCTACCTATACATTATTTTTGAAAGAGTAGGAGCACAGATGTAAATAATATTTCATGGCAGAGCTGCTGAGCCTAATGAGGTGTGAGAGAGAAACCAAAGAAACTAAAGGAAAGTAAGGAAATTAACGAAAAGAAATATCTTTCTCTTACCACCTCATGACACAATTCAGATTTAAATGAGAAGACACTAAACATGCCCATGACATGGATTTCCCAGAAGTAGATCATAATCCACCCATGGATTACCCAGGCAGCAAGAGTGAAATTTTGGTTTCCTGCCTAGACACTGCTCCCAGAGCCAGGGAGTGGGGGGGGGGGTTTGCAGCCTTATGCTCTTTTCGGTGTTGACTTTGCCCTTTTGAGCTGCAGCAGTGATGGTGGAAGGTCTCCAGAGGCAAAGCCCTTCCCATGGCAAGTAGCAGGAGGGATGTGCTGAGAGCCCTTAAACCCAAAAAATCTCCCTTCCAGGACTGCCCAGGACAGAGCCCCACACAGGGCACCAGGCACAGCAGCTCTGGCTTTTTTCAGGTACAGGCAGGCTTTCAATGCTTGGATGAGCCAAAACCATGCATTTCCTCTACTTCAGGAATTCCCACAGGCTCTAGAAAGCAAGTTAGCATCAAGCTGGCTCTTCCTTATGACTTTCATTCCTGTGACAGAGACTCATGATCCTCCTGGTTTATCCACTCTTAGATGAGAAATTTAGGAACCAGTGAAAAGTGGACACCTGGAGTTAAATAACTATATGATAGAACAGGACAAGGAGGGAGAAAAGGGAAAGGATGTCTTGAAAATGGAGTTTTGAAGTGAATGACACTGGTAAGATTAATGTTGTTTCTAAGCATCCTCCAATGTTTTTTCCTGTGTAACAACCCACAGGCACAAAATGAAACTTAAACCTTTAAAACATGTAAAAGGGAAAGAGATGAAATCTGAAGAGCTTCTGTACTTTCCAGATATCACAAGACATTAGACATAAATCAGGAACCAACTACAACCTGGAGAAAAGATCATAATAACACGAGGAGAACCAAGACTGCATCAAGGAAAATATGAATTAAACAACAGAGAGCCCTGACTCATGAAGACAGGCTGGCTGGCTGTGAACCAGGTGAGGACACATCTTCCCTGTCCATCTGTAGGATATGTGGTTCCCTAGAAAAATCATTTTCCCCTGGAATTTGTCTTTCAGTGCAAGAACACGGTGTCCCCTGTGCACATCTAAAACCAGAATAAGAACAGGCAGCTCTGCCGGGTGGTTTTAGATTTACAGTTGTTATACAAAAGAAAAATCTATATCATTTTTCTCCACCCGTATTTTTCAGATGCTTTTTTTTTTCAAGAAGCTTCATGGTGAGTAATTTATTTGTAGTAGAAATAACTTCTACATTAAACAAGTTCTACAGCAAGAAAGGTTTGCATTTACTCTTTTCTTTTTTACTTTCTGTGAAATCTACACTGCTCCCCACAAGAACCAGACTTAAATATAGTAAATTTGAGTGAAAAAATCCTTTCAAATAAAGCATATATTTACTAGCATAACATTATCAAACCATGGGCAAGAGCCAAGATTTAAGAGACCAACATAAACATTTTCTGGCATGCATATATCTGCTTCCCTATAATAATAATGTCTTTGAAATCTTTTCTTCAGTAGCATGGGCACAGAGCAGCTTTTTCTCCAGGATGTCAGTCCTTGTTCCACCACTGCTCACCTTCACACCAGTCATCTTCTCAGTCAAGTAGAAAAGTGAAAATGGAAGTAACATATCAAGTCAAGAAAATAATAAAAAAGCAAGCTCTCTGAACATGACAATTTAGATAAAAGCATTCCTGTGCATTCCCTCTCTTTGTTGCAGAAACAAGAAAAGGGACATGTTTGATCTGCTTTTCACTCAGAGCTCCAGCTGTAGGCACAGCTGCAAGAGATGCTCCCAGAAAAAGCACTTACACAGGATAAAGAGCAGCAGGGGATCATTTTTAGATAAATTCCTAAAAATGTAGAATCAGACTCTGGTATATGTGATGTACCTAGTGCCCCAAGTATAGCTGACTTCCAAGAAATATTCAGCCCACTCCTAAAATCTGTTACAGAGAAATGTTTGGTTGTTTTCTGATTCACAAATTTTAGCTCTAAATTTTTTACAGGAAGTTCAACTGTAATGGATCTCTCCTGTCAAAAAGCCCTAAAGAGGTTCAACCTGAACTTGTTCTTGGGGTCACTGAGGTGGAAAAAGCACAGAGTACCCCAATTTATTTGGGTTTTATTAGAGGTTTGCAGCAAGTCCTGCCACTCACTTGTCGTGCAATGCTGTTTCCTTTCACCACATACAGAATCTGAACAATGAAAGAGGGATTCAATCTTCCTATTTCAATCCTATGTCAAACAACTGCATAATACTTTGAGAAAATATGGTTTGCATTGAAAAATGGCAGGTTTTCACTAAATTTCCTTCCAGATTTCATTAAATTAGACAACAGCAACTGCTTTTATAAACTGTCCTTTTCCCAGGACAATCACTTCAGTCTATGGACTTACAGTTCAGCATCATCATCAGTTTGAGTAAACTGATTTTTAAGGCTCCTCTTTTTGGGTTGTAAGGAAAATAAAAAGGAATAACTGATATAAGCCACTTTTTTTCCTCCTTTGGAGTTCAATAAAGCATCTTAACTCTTACTCTGATCTTTTGTACATATGTTGTATGTGATGTCACAGAAAAAAAAATGAAAAAACATTCACTCGGTACTCAGAGTGAGTTCATTCACTTTGTACTTGTTACAGGCAAGCAATAAGCAACAAGGCTGCAGGATTTATTTGCAATAATCCTGGTTCCATGTTGATAACCACCAAAAAAATTCCTCTCCCCAGAAACCTCAAAAAAGCCAAAATGCTCTCTGAAGTCTACATTGCATGTACTCAAAGGAAGTGCATGGCACCTGCTAAGCTAGAAGAAGAACCAGAGGAAATGATTTCTGGTGATTTACAGGTGAGCGGCAGCAAGGCCCTTCCAGAGAATGGAAATGAGAAATGTGTTGAGGACGTTGGGACAGAGAAATTAAAAGGTGAGAAGAGCAAAACAGAATAGTGGCAACAGACAGAATCTCAGCCTGTGTGGTCTCCTGGGTGCCAGTGGGAAAAGACCTTGTCAAAGTGAAGCAACAAGACCTCAAGGCAAATAAATTTCTGGCCTCTGATCTCAAACTCCCTTCACAGCCTGGAGCAAGTCAGTCCAGAGGAGGAGAGCAACACACGTTCAAAAGACACCTTGGCAGGAAGCTTAACAAACTCCGTGCAGGCTCTCACTGGATCATTTCTCCTGCTTCTTATGGAGAGTTTTCAGCCCAGCCTGCAGCCAGATTTAATGTTAAATTTGGCTGATTATGACTTATTGTCCTGATCACAGACCTGCCACCACGCCACTCCAGCTGGAAGTGCCATGAGGTACTTTGCAAAAATAAGATGGATGGCAGGAGCAGGAGAAAAAACTCTGAACCAGGAGCAAAAGCAGAGCTCATTGAAGTCTCTTTTGCACACGGATACAAAATCCTGAGAGGGAAGAAGAGAGGGGGTAATGGTTTAAACCCATATCAATTTATATTAAATAGAAGGAAGAATTTTTTAGAGTGAGGGTGGTAAAACACTGGCACCCAGGGAGGTGGTGGGGGCTGCATCCCTGGAGACATTCATGGTCACGCAGGACATGGATCTGAGCCCCCTGACTGAGCTGTAGATGTCCCAGCTCTCTGCAGGGGGATTGGTCCAGGTGAGGTCACTTCCAACCCAAGCTTGTCTGTGATTGCATGAGTAACTTTCCTCAGAAGAACAGAGGGTGGGCTGGACCTGCAGAGGCCAGATTGGAGGAACCTAAACAGAACTCTTCCTAAATAAAGACATGTTATGGTTAAAAAACAAAACAAAACAAAACATATATATAAAATCGTGGGACAAAGGGAACAGTGGGAAAGGACTTTAAAAAATCCCAGGCAAATAACAAATTCCTTCAATATCGGACCACACCCAATTATTTTTTTGTGCTACACTCTTGGACTGATGCTGAGACTCCCTGGTTACCCTAAGTAGAAGAGCCTCTAAAGTCCAGACAATTGACCTCTGGATTTATGCAATGCAGAATATAAAGGAATACATAAAACCAGTAAAGTGAGGAAACCTTCCTTTGGATAGGTTATTACTTTCCCATTTAATGTGACTGATAATCTTCCAGTAGCCCCCATGGAAGAACACTTCTATCACAAAAAAGAACCATGGGATTATTTCTGCTTATGGACTGGTCCCCTTTGCATGGCATCACTTACAGTCTAGGGTTAAAAGCAGAACATCTGTTGAAGCTTTTTCTACTTGCTTTACACACATTTTCAACCACCACAGCATGAAGATTTAGGATGCTAGATGTTTATTCCAGCTTTAATTTTCTTCACAAATTCTTCATCTCTGTGGCAAATTAAAGGAGCAGATGCATCCCTGGGAAGGTTTCCAGACTGATTTTGAAGAAAGTGAGACATCCAATACTTGCTGAGCTGAGCTGGGGTTTCTGATCAATGGCAATACTACACAAAGGATCAAAGAACTTACAGTAAATAACTGAAGTGCAGAGCTGTATTACATGGCTAGGCTGCAGATGGTTTCTGTACCTCCCCATGGACTGCTGCTGAAGACATAAATTGCTGATCCCCATCTTTGATTATCACTCAAATCATCTATATTGCCTTATCTTTTGATGGAGCTGAATGCTCTGCTTTATTACATGGGTTAGTGATGAAAGCCCTTCCAAAACGTAAGTACACATGTAAGTGTTGTATGTACAATATTATGAGACCACTATGGTATAATCCAAAGTCTTTTCTGCAAAAACATGACTTTTATTTCAGATTTATGGTTTGCAAATAACAAATCCCAATAATTCCTCTCTGCTTCCCTTGGTACGTCAAATAAAAAGGAAAATATCAGCTCTTTATTTTGTTTTTAGTGCAGGTCCAAACTAAGTGATGCAGAGCATTTCAAACACTGTAATATTCTTCTGTTCAGTTTATTGGATGTGAACTCCCACTGATTTTCATGAGGTAATGAGCATAAGTAATGCATTTGAGAAAATTCAGTTACAAAATTAAACTGATCATTGTTCACGTGATGAAATAAATTCTATCCCTTAAGCACAGGCAAGCAAGAGGTTTGGGGATGTGGTTTAATCTCAGAGGGGCTATGAAAGCTCATGGGGATTGCATAGTTTTTCTGCATAACCTGGTTTTCAGAACCAAGCTGGTTTTTTTTGGGTACATCAGGTAGAACAGCAAAAAGATTCTTCAAATGCTGCTAACTGACACAAACAAGCATAAGTTTGCATTAAGAAGCCAAAAAAACCTCTTATTTCTAATACCAACAGAAATCTCTTACTTCAGTGGCCAATTGTCCTTTTTACCACATGAATCCATGCCATCTCTTTGAAAAAGACATTTCTTCTCTTCGTTCTTCTGTCTTCCTGAGAAGACTGTGGGCAAAGCCCGAGAGTAAAGAATTTGCAATATAAGTTGTAATTCACCCATTTCCTTTCAGTTTTACAATTTCTTCTGGTGTGAGATTGGCCAAGAGAGCGTTTGTTTCATCCTCTTAAATTTATATTTCCTTTAGCATGGAGTAGACTGACATTTTTTTGTTGCTTTTGGTGAAGTTATTATTCCTGTGTTAAGATCAAAATTGCAAGTATGAAGAGAATGCTGTGATTTATAATAAAAGAAACATAAAATTTTCTATTAATTATGATGTTTGAAATATGTGTTTTTCTCTCAGACGAACAGTTCATTGCACAATATGAAGCATGAATACTGAACTGCATATCTAGGCCTTCAGCGGAGCCCTAAAGGCCAGAATTTGCAGTTACAACATGCGCTGCTGTATTAAAAAAATGTATGGGAAAAGAAAAAAAATACTGCATTTTCATTAGGAAAAAGGAGAAGGGATTACCAGGCTCTTTTGCACTACGCTTACACCCAGAAAGTGCAATTCACACCCAGAGAAAAGCATTTAATGCTGGCTTTCTGAAAGAACTATCTGATAAATTCAATGTGCAGAAGTGAGAGCTCTCATACCTTCTGAAAAGAGCTCTGCTGAGCATGGAATTGGGGATCAATAATTTAATGTAAAAAGTAATTTCAATATAACCAGATTTACCAATTATAAAAAAATAGATTATCAAGAAGTTGTTTCTTCTACCAAAATCAAGCAGTTTCTCCATTTTTACTTTCCTCTTGCACCCACTTTTTAATTTGGCACCTGAACTGACACCCTGGCTAGCCCTGGAAGGGAGAGGGTGTTAGGTGGGATAGATGAGAAGCAGAAGAACACAACAGAGCCAAGAGATCCCATCACTTTTGTCAGGGACACACACTGATGCTAGGACAGAAAAAAGTCTATCCAGTAATAAATCTCTCTCTGTCTTGTCAGCTCTAAAACACTTCTTTAAGCATTATCCACTGCCACTGCCATACTGTACTGCAAGACCTGGATAATCAAGGGAATGTGAATGTTAAAGTGGAGTGAAATTACAGCATCCTCATGGAGCTCATTTAATGCATTATTTAGGGAAAGTTTAATGAGGGGCTTTCTATCAAGGCAGACGACCAGGAAGTACTTTCAGAAATGCACTTCATTTCTGAGATCCTGTGCTGAGCCCCCGGATCAGATATTTCACAAGATTAACACTAAGCTACTGCACTTCCCTTCCTCTCAGTGCCATTCCTACTGTGACTGAAGATATTTGTGAAGCATTTGTGAAGCAGGACCCCAGTGTGTGTCACCCACAGGGATCCTGGCTCTGGGGACCCAGCCTCACGCCACCTTCTCCCTTGCTGCACGAGGGAGTCTCTGCCTTTCCCAGAGCTCAGCCATCTGCTCTCCCATTGCTCCAGCAGCAGTGGAAAATTTCTTTTTGTCTGAAAGAGGAACTGCATGGTAAATCTCAGTCACAGGATCAGGAAACATCTGAAACCAAATTAGCAAGAAGCAAAGCGGAGTGAACAAGTTGTGAATTGTATTACCCATCCTAAGTGTCCCTCTGGTTTCAACTCCTGCTCTTTGCTTTTAATCTTACAAAAAATAGTTTGTGCTATTATTTTCCTAAGGCTTCTTCTGCTCTTTTTGGGAGAAGGAATTCAGAAGCAGCGGAACTGTAAGGAGTAGTGTCTCCAACTAGATACAATGGTGTGACTTATCCCAGACTTCAGTACAAGCCTCAGCATTGAAATTATTTGCAAAAATAAATCAATTATATATACTTATAAACCATAGGTAGCAATATCTTCCAGAAAACAGACACTCCCCCCAGTAGAAGATAGACATCAAGTCCTTTGGAAACCTAAAGGAACAAAACCATGAGCCCACTAATGACTTACAACTCAAACACGTGTGTGGTTTTGTTTCTATTTGCTGCAGAGCCTCTTCCTTTACTCCCTTCCTCTAACTGTATTTCCTCCTTAATTTACTAGACACAAACCTCCTTCCCAATATATTTGAAATACATAAAAACCCACCACAGATCCAGTGATGTATCCAATACAATGTGATGACAAAAACCAAGAACTTCATTTGCAATCACTGCTAAACACCAGCCATTAACACAGCAGGAGGACAATGCAGTGCAACGAAATCCACAATAATTAATCAGAATCTGCTAATTTGATCTTTCACTGCCTTTATGAACACAAGATAGGATGACTTTTTGAGATTCTTCCTATCTTGGGACTGCAGAGGGACTTGTTGATTCACTCCTCTGTATAAGTCAAGCTTTATTGCAATAAGAATAACTTTGAAAGGATTGAAAGATGCTGCTCGTCACTTGAGCTTAACCTCTACTTTTTCTCAGCAGCTACATAAAAGCATCAAAGACACTTTGTTCATAAAAAAAATAAGACCAAACTGCATCAATCAGTGTATTTGAAATTATTTTCTGTTGTTCAGCCTAAAATCCTATTTTCAACTGTCTTTTAAAGGGTGTTCTCAGGACTCTCCCGAATGTTCTCCAAGCTATACAGTCTAAAGACTTGATAAGTCAAAGAGAAGATTCTTGGAAATCTGAGGAACACAAAAGTGCACAGATGAAATTTTCTGTGTTAAATCAGTGATAGAAAATGCCCACCTCCTGCCTTCCATCCTATTTGTCAGGCTGTGAATAGTGGTGGGAATAATGAGCAAGAGACACAACTAGCTGGATTTCCTCAGGAGGTTCAACCCGTTTCTTCCCCAAAAGGCATCCAACCATTTCTGCTGGCAGTACAGAGCTATGCAGAGCTTGGGAGGAAACATTCAGAGCAGGGAGAGCTTAGAAGGACTTTAAAATAACTTTAAAGAAACACTTTATAATTAATGTGAGATGGAAGATGCAGCAAGTCTTGTGAGCAGGAAAGCTTTTTGTCTGGATCAGAGGAAGGAACTGGGCAGCTGCAGTGCTAAGTCACACAAAGGAAATCTGCAAAAAAAGAGTCTCCAAAATGCACAATATGGCTCTGCTCAGCATTGCTAATAAGGAACTTTGCTCTTCAGGAACACTTTATTAATTCAACTTTCCAGTGTCCACAGCTCAGCTGAGCCCAATTACTAAGGCTGTGAATTAATCTCCTTATGGACTATTTGCTTTCCTCCTGCAAAAACTGCCTTGGAATTTAATGTTTAAGACATGATTTCTCTTTTCAGAAACACCCACCCACCCACCATACACTGAGTTTGCCAACAATTAACAGACAATCTGTCTGTAAAATGGCTAAATATGTTCTAAAGAAAAAAAAAACTATTTAAATAAAGCAATTACAGAACAAAACATTGTGATTTTTTTGCCAAGTACCATTTTTTGGAAGACAACACGGTCTATGTCTTGTTCTTACCAATTATAGGAAAGTTGTGGCAAAGACTCAACAGCAAAGAGCTTGATCTCACAATATCTCTTTTATCTTCCTCAAATTAATAGTCTTTTCAAAAGTAGTTCAGCAAAGATAAACAACCTCATGCTTCTGTTGATAGCAACCAGAAATGTGCGTTTCAAAACGGATCTTAGTGGCTTTTTAATTCTGTTCATTCACTTCGGTGTGAATCTCCCAAATACTTAATTTCTAGAACTGATTAAAATTAATGAATAAAATTAAAATTAAATTCTATCTCACTCATCAGCTATCATGCAAAGTGAGCCAAGACATTTTCCTCAATACATTCTGTACTACAGATTTCATCTGCAACACAGCTGCAGAGGAAGCAGCTTGTTGATCTACACAGATTCCAAGAAGTATCGCCACAAAAGACACTGTTTGCAGAATACAAATATCTTTACATCTTACAGTAAACTTGTCACCATGCTGCTCTGTTTTGGATTGCTCTTTCTTCAACTTCTTTTTTGACGTTTGCACTTCTTAAAACTATGCCTGAATAAATCTTCATGCCCTTTCCACTTGCTATAATTAATCACCTTCCCGAAAAACTGCAGAAGAGAGCTGGAAATTATTGAAAAATCTGCCAAACTAGACATTTTGTGAATACCAAAGTTTGAAAGTAAAATAAAAACCCAAAAAGAAGTCACAGTTGAGCATGTTTACAATTCAGTGCTGTAGATATCCCTGGGATTAAGGGCTTGGTCCCTCGAGGTGCTGAACGTGTTGGCCGTAAATCAGCATTCCACAGCCTCGGGGTCCAGCAGATAAACAGTCAGAGTGCAGTCTCACTTTCCCCAAACAGGTTGCTCAGGAAGTGAGGTGGATTGGAATGAGATTGCAAAATTGTTATGCGCTTCAGCAGGACTAGCTCAAATTAATGTTTAAAAGAGCATAAAGCAGTGATCATAACTTTTTAGCAGTTCTCAGATTTGTAATGATACAAAAATCAGCTAAAGTTTTCTAGGATACAAAGTGTATCTTTTTTCAGCTAGGACACCTCAGATTTTCTTCAATTAAAATTAATTTCTATTTTTATTTCAATTCCTGAATTATTGACAAGTGTTGTATTCAAAGAATTTTTAATTTCTTCAGCAGCATATGTGCACAAATCTGCAAGACAGATGATGCCTGCCACATTGGCAAGTAGATATTTCCCTGGTACAGCGTATTTTAGTTTTGAAGATTGAAATAATTGGTCTAAGAGAAGATCAGTTCCAAAATTCAGGATAACACCACATAATAAATTAATGATCCACCATAGCATACCATGGATGCTTCATTTTTCATCTTTCTCTCTCCACATGATATTTTTCTTGCTTAAAAAAAAATAGTGAAACAAAAAAAAAAATGTAAGCTGAGAATTGTCCATTTTGACAAGCTGTCATGATCTCTGCATTGAAACTTACATAGAATTGTTTCCAACACTTTTGGATGAAATTGAGGAAAAGAATTCCCATTTTCCCAGGAAATATAATTTTTCTGGAAAAAACACCACTGTTTAAATTATATAATCGAAATTCCATTTGAAACGCAATTTTCTTTTCTCTAATTTACCCTGCCTGAAACTCAGGTCTTACATGTCATGAACACAGGCAACACAAGCAGCAAGACAAAGAGATGTGAATTCATTGGACAGCAAAGGTTTCCATTAGGTACCTAAATTCTGAATGAAGCTAGTCTGCACATCCTAGGAGCAGGGAAATATGATACAAACCTCAGAATGAAATGATGGGAGGGCACTGAGGCAGAGGCTGTCCAGCCCCACTTTGGTCTACCTGCCAGAACAGTTCAATGCTTTAGGTAAGTCAGATACCATTCAATATCCTGTGACATTTTTTGCCTCATCTGCTTAGGTTTCCTTTCAAGCCATGTTTATGTTGCATTTAAGCTGTTTAAACCTCATCCAAGTGAGAAAGCTTCTCTGTTATTGTTACAAACATTTTCAAAGGAGCCAACCCGAGCCAGCAGTGCTGGGGGCTGAGGTGGGCTCAGTTCAAGGGGAGGGTGGGAGCTGCCCAGGGACACCAGCCTGGGCTGACCCAGGGTTCCTGCTGCGGGTCAGGCAGGCAAACATATTGTCCTGGGGCAGCAGAGCTGTGGTAACTCTGTGTGTGTCTTCCACCAAATCCACCCAGGTTCTCATTTACAGCCCCCAGATCCCAAATACTGCTGGAATCACACACCAGAAGTATTTGCTTACACCAGCACCTGCTTCCCAGTATCCCCACCAAAACAGCCTCCAGTAAAAACCACTATGGTTTTTTACCACATAGAAAAAGTATTCCTCAGTCGAATGGGCCCACAGTTGTTGCAAGCCAGAGCAATCCCTCTGAAGCCAGGGGAGATGGGAGAACTCGCACACCTCCCCTGCTGTTGAGGCACCTGGAAGATCCCACACTGACCCCTGCCCCACAGCTGGAGCACTCCCTGGTGGGCTTTATGCTTGTTTTTCTTTTGCTTGCTGCTTTTTTGTTTGGTTCTGTTTTGGTTTTGTAAAGACAGTGTTCCTCTTTAAATCCCTTCATCCTCATGCCTGAAGAGAATGAAAATTTCCCATCTAGGTTCAAAATACACTGATCTGCTTATTGCTTGTGCCAGCTCCATCCTACCAGGATCCCTGCTAAGAATGTGGGAAGGAGAAAGCTCTAGTGGAGAAATAAGCAACTTCCACATTGATTGAATATGTCTCACAACACTTTTTAAAGAGACTGCTCATCAATTTGCTTTTACTTGAACACCTAGATCCTTTAAAACCTCCACAATCTACATTTATGTGTTTCCTGATTACGTTCTCAAGTTCTGAGAAAGAAACCTACAGTTTGATGAATTTTAGCTGAGCATGAATATTTTCAAGATGTTTGCGGCACTAGCAGTGCCTTGATTTCCTCTGGAGGAGGCAAAAGTGTTTAGGTAGCCAGATGTACTTGATTTCTGAAGAGCCTACCCCAGTAATGTGCCCATCTCTCAGGCAGTGCAGTGAAACTTGGTTACCAACCATGAACGTTGCTTTAGGAACATGAGGTGGAAGTGCCTTTGATCAAAAATGCAGCCAGAGTAGGATTTTCAAAATATTCAACTCCCACTGAAATCCAAACTCTATCCACTAGCTTTAAAGAAAATAGATGTAGGTCAGCACTGAACACCTTTGAAAACCCAAACGTGAAGTAGAAGAGCTCCATGTGGTCACGACTCCCTGAAGTAAAAAGATGAAGGTAAACCAAGTCTGACTGGATGTGGAAATACTGGAATTTACTTAAACCCATGCTTGAATCTTTGCTGATTTGCAGTTTGTTTTCATTTAATTATTGATTTTTCCTTACTTCCCAAACGAGTTCTGGGAGCAGCTGGGAGTTGGACTGTCATAAGTATTGTTTCCATAGCATTTCCAGTCTGTTTGGGAGCCAAAAACATTAGAAAGCTCAAGAGACAGCCTGTTTTCAAGAGTTTTTAAGCAAATTTTGGCTGCTCCACTATATTTTGATGACTTCAGAAAAGCATCCAAACTGAGGCATATCTCATAGCCAAGCTAAGACCAAACCCTGGAGAAATTTGACTGCAACCAAGATGTGATTTGAGAAAGAAAAAGATGGCCAAATATTTCCTGTGGTTTATTAGAAGTCTTTAAAGGCAGGCAGAGTAGAGATAATAAAAACAAGGAGCTCCTGAAATATAAGGTTGACCAATTGTTTTCCAACTGAGCATTCAAACATTATTAAAATCCAGACCCCTTGGCACATGACAACACTGCTTTGGGCAAAATTAATTTCAGTAGGGTTTGAAGATGGAGAACTGTGTGCTGGGATCTCTACTTTAGACAGGATATGTTTACACATGCAAAAGAACAATTGCTGTTTTCCAGATTTTACCCCAGGAAAGGGTGGGCTCCAAGTTCCTGACACGAAACCAAAGCATAGAAAAGGCTTTTCCAGCCATGCACTAACCAGAGCAAAGTTGAAAATCTACACTCAGGCTTTCTATCAGATATTCACATTTTCACTGCAGTGACAGAGCCTTTCCTTCATCAAGCTGGATATCAGCTTGTTATCAGGTTTTCCTTGAGTGCCAAATTGAAACCAGACAAAAATAATAGTTCAGTCCTCCAGAAGAGCTTTAGCCAAGGTGTCAAGTGAAGAGAAATTTTTTATGGTGAATACTTGCAGCCTGAGCAGTCAGGGAAGTAATAGATTTTCCTGGAGTTGGAATGATATTGAAGACCTTATCAGAGAGATGAGCTGGGAGAAAACTACAATTTCAGCGTGTCTTTGGTCATTATGAAGCCCTTCTAGTTTTTTGTAAGCAGTTTAGAGCCCCGGCTTTTCTCTGCCAACCAGGGGAATACATGGAAACATGCTCCTTTCATATACCTCACTTCATGTCATGGTCAGACACACAGAGCCCTCCTTAAGCAATACCTTCTGAGAGCCCAAGTCCATCAGAAAGGTCAGGGGGACACAGGGAGAGAAGTTTCCAAAAGCTTTAGCTCACTGCTCTCCCTGGTGCCTGGCCAGGGACACGCGAAGGGCTGGCAAGAGCCTGCAGCCTTCAGCTCCTCCCCAGATCCCCAAAACACCTGACCTGCAAAGTGATGTGTGTCCTACTTTCCAGACCCCCCAAGACTGCTTCCTCTCCTCAGGAAGATGCCTTCTTTCTGAACAGAAAGGACACAGCTTCAAGTAGAGACCTTGCTGCACGTTCCTGGTGGAAGCAGAGCTGCCTGCTCTAGCTGGTGCCTCAACAAACAGAGTGGGGGGGGAAGCTACAAACAAAAAAAAAAATTGAATGCATTAATTTTCCATGCTCTCCATGAAGTACTGAGACTATAATTTTCTGTAAATCGAAGAGAAGATGAATGCAAAGTATAATTCCAGCTTCTCAGTGCAGATATAACAAACTATTTCCTGGCTCCAAATCTCAACCAGCCACCACGCAAGAAAATACATATGCATATTAGTATTTCTGGTTTGACCAGTGTCAAGATTGCTTCAATTTTTTATTTCAAAAGAAATTAAGAAAATGCATTTTTAAAATTCCCTGCCAAGCATAGATTCAGTGAGGAGATCAAACTCCCGATTGATTGCACCCTTCACGGTCACTGCCACCAATTCAGGGTACCAGCTGCGCTCATCACCCTCTCAGAAAGCAGACACGGTGTATTACCAGATCTTTAGGTTTATTAGCTGCACCACATGTCCCAGAGAAACCTCAGCTCAGTTTGCTTTTCTTTCTGCTGCATATAATGCCTCTGGCTTCTGCTGTATGTGCTACTTCATTCTGCATTTGAATTTCTTATTTCAAATTCAGAAATGTGACGCTCATTCCCCCAAATGGACGTCAAAGCTCACAAAGCAGGCCAATCCTTGCACATAAATACATTGATTTTAATGTATTTGCAAATATATTTGTATTTGGGAAGAAGACTTTGGCTTTGGAGCATTATTCCCTGCTAAGGTCTCATGATCAAAGTAGTGAGAGGTATTTTTCTCAGTCGAGTATGTGGTTACTCATCACGAGGTGTAGCTGCAAATTTCACACAGCAGGACTCCTTTGTCAAAACAACCCTGTGCTGCAGAAATCTCTCCTATGGGAACTCCATAGGGCTCTGAGTACTCTGACATTTCGAATTCTCTCAGCTCACAACTCATTTTCAGCCCTCTTTGCAAAACAGATTTGCTCTGGAATGTCACAAGGAGAGCATTCCTTGCTGCTCCAGCAGCTCTCACTGAGTGCTGCTCTCAATTCCCCATCTATACACTCCATGGAAAGCAGTAAGGAGATCAGTGCAGACCTAAAGGCAGCTTGGAAAATATTTCACATAAATGATTTGAAGTTTTGCCTGAGCCTCCTTGCTTTTCTTCAGATATAAAAGAAATACATAGTGTATTCAGTGATTTGTAATCTGTGTACAAGAATTAATGAAAAATGTAATTTCAGCCTGAAATCAAGGTAATTACTCCATTCCATTAAGAGTTTCATTCCTATTTATATTTTTTTTACTCTCTCCTGTTTTCAAGTCCTAAACTGGTTGAACTAACAACGTGTTTCTTAATTTTATTTAAAGCTGTACTTAATACTATACTTAAACAAGAGGCTGGCTGCCACCAGACTGGTTAAAACCCTGAAAAACCTCTCACAACCCATCTAATTGAGTCTCCCTCTTTTTCCCTGCAGATCAGAGATGTTCCTAGTACAGATTTTTGACTTTGCAAAGTGGTTGAAGCAGCATAAAAAATGGGAGTGCAGCTGCCAGTGCTGTGCAAACGAGCCACTATCAGAAACTGAGACTAGGAGTACTGAGTGAATTTAGTCCTCAACACTTAATTTTTGCTTTTGATTTTTAGATACAGAAGGAACTAGGACAGTTATTTTTACAAGGAAAGGAGAAAAGTCTTTAATCTCATAAATATATTCAGTATACTTATATACACATAAGTATATAGAAGAATAAAGCTAGAAAAAACAGATTAATACTTGGAAAATAAATTCCAACAAATTTGTTTTGAAGAGGAGAGATTACAGTAAGTAACAGTGAGATGGTTTATTAGTTTATTTCAACAGAAAAATGGGGAGAACAATGAGGAGGAAAGGAACCCTAACTTTGCCCATGGAAACAACCTGTATAGCTGTGTCATTTTTAACACAAAGAACAGTTGAGCTAAATACCAGAAGGCCAAATACCATATTTTCAGGGAAAATAAAATTCACTTTTCAAGGCTTTTTTTTGAAGAAAAAAGTGTTACTACAAAATGGATGAAAGTTACATGAGACCCAGAGATTTTCTTGTAATCACTGGAGAAGTTTTTACATGATAAGGCAATACAGGAACAGTAGCATGGATTTAGGTGGAGAAAATCCCAATGAAAATTTACCAAGAACAAGGGAATTGAGATGAAAACATCTGATTTTTTTAGAAGAAATGGCTCATTACAAATATAATTTCTGAAAACTCATTGAGTTATCAAATTGTTTCAAGGATGGCAGTGGATAGTTCTTTATTTGAAAACATTAAGCACTTGTGAGGCATTATAATTAAACAACAAACAGCACAAATTAATCTAATTATCAGGTTGTCTAGCAGCAGAGTGACACATAGAGTTCAAATGAATGAAGAATATTTTCTTCTCCAGATGAATTCACAAGATGAGTGGCAAGGTCACAGCAAAAGAGCTCTTTAAATATATAAAATGCTGCATTTTACCTCAGGTCACAGTTTATAACCCAAGGCTGAAAATCATGTAATTTTAAGTCTTTTGGAATCTTCTATCAGTATCTAGCTTTTCTTTGTTACTATTTTAGTCAAGCTGGATTCTTAATGTAGTATTTCACAATAGCTGAGCAAATATAGACAGGTAATTAAGTAGATTCATTTGGTAATAAGGGTTTTTTTTATTTTTAGATTGATTATTCAGCACCACCATTAACAAGCACTTCTTTTTTCTCTTTAAAAAGATCATGCAACTCACTGTGTTAAACATAATTTTGTTCCAGTTATTCAATTAATGTCTGCACATATGCAAAAATTAGGACTTCAGCCTACTCCACTTTACTGTAAGAATTTCCTCTTTTCATCCATCACTCTAGAAAAATAAGAATCCATACACATCCCACATCTTCTAAGTAAAATAAATGTATTTGAAACAGAAAGGTTAATTCAGTTACTGGAACTGAGTGTTCATTTACATTTAGTGATAAACAACATCAGACCAAGCCATCCATATTGCACGTCAGTACTCCCATCACCCTTCAGACACAGCCTAGGTGTTTCTAGAAGCCCTAAAAGCAGATATCTGCAGGTCGGGTCAGTCATTAACTGAGGACCCCCATCTCCTGCCCATGCAGGTGTTTGTGACCCAGCACAGAGCTCCTCACCCTGTGGCTGGGGCAGAACCTGACAGGAACAGGGATGGCTGAGCCCCAAATTTCACCTGCAGACCATGGGAGGTCAAAGTTCATCCAAGCTCTCCTCACCAGGGCTGCCAGCCACCCCTCACCTTCCAGGTGATTCAGATTTCCATTTAGGACCATTCATTGAGCATTAGTTTTATGGTTCAAGCACATGTCTACTTGAGATCTTAAGACAGGAGAGCTTGCCCCAAAATCTCAGGGATTTTTTCCTCCGTGACAAACAGTGCAAACTTCAGGGTAGCCTCTTTTTCAAAATGAAACTAACCAAATTCGCATTCCAAAAATGGATACTGAAAGCGTTCAGTTTGAAGCTCTCCTTAAGAAATCATCCTTTTCTGGTAAAGTGGAAGCCCATTTCTGTGTAAATAACTCTTTTCCAATTTCTTCTGTAGAACTCAAGCATTAATAGTTCTGGAACATATCTTTTATATAATGAGCATATATATTTTTTCTATATAAATTCTAGACTTATTTACTTGAATATAAATGTAGTAAAATGAGCTTGAGAAACAAATGAAAAATGGAGAAAATAAGCTATTAGTACAAAGCCTCCACACAGCCTTCATTTCCTTTTAATTTTCTGTGGGTACAATAGCTGCATCTTCTGTTTGTGTTTTTCTCAGTTTCCACTCCCACTTTATCACATTCTGCGTAATAATGTGAAAGTTTTTGTCTTAACTGTGCTCTGAGACAGCTGATAGCATGGCAAGTAAATTCCAAACCGGAAAGGGATTGAGTACTGGAACATGAGATGATTTCAAAAGAAAGAAATAGGATTATTTTTCTTCTCCCTTCTGACTGTTGCTTATTTTTCACTGCCAGCCTTGGGATGAGGCTTCTGAATGGAAAATCCCTAGTTCATATGATGATCCTGTTTTCCACTCTTTCCTTTGTTTGTCAAAGTCCTGGGTGTTTTGCAGTGTTATGTCTCTTTTATTTAAGATCCAGGACGCTCTTAAGACAGATAGTCTGTTTTCAGTGCTGTGGCAAGCGTCTATTTGTGAATAATGAGTATGAGAGACAGACTGATTACTGGGCATTTTCTATGTGGGAAGAGGCTGGGAAGGAGGACACTGTGTGGAATAATTATTAATGAAGTACAGGCAGCACCATGCAATGGGTAAGGACTGTGTGGAGAAGAAAGGGAGGAACATAAAGGGAAAACTTCCCAAAAGCTCCAGAAAGTCTGGGAAGTAGGTGGTCAAGGAGACCAGCACAAAGGAGGAATAACGTGAATGAAAGGCAGTGAAAAGTTAGGCAAAGTCACATAAACTTAATTCATGAGCACAAAGGGCCTCTCTTAGGTTCTCTAATGCAGGTAAACAACAGCGATAATCACAGTAGTATTTCACTGGCAAAATTGTAATTTCCATTTTATCCTGAATTAATGAGCACACAGTGTGTCCGTGTCAGTAGTGCCACAGCCTGAGTCTCATTCAGTCACTTAAATCTGCCATTCAAACACTAAATCAGAGTTCTTAGATTAAAGATCTGCCAAAGTAAGAACCTGCTGGCATTTCCCCACTGTTGGTATCATCACCTCACAGTACCTGACAAAAAGTCCCAGGCTGAAATACCCCGTCCAGCAGCTCCGATAACTGCAGCTGAAGAACAAATTTTCAGCTTACCAGCAGCAAACTTTTCTATCAATTTAGCCTTTCCTGACAAAGAAAATGGAAGAATTTTTCAAGATTCAAAATAACCCTGAGACAGTCTGGTTTGCATCACTGACACTTGTTTTCTCATGTTTAAGAACCAGAGCATGCAGCAATTCAGCTCTAGTGACAAACACTTGTCATGGCCATGTTTTAGCTGTTCATTAATAGCTCCTAAAATTCTTAGTAAAGCAAGGGGAGGGTAGAGAAGAGATTTTAAAAATGACAAGTTGCTATGTATGTCCAAGGACAATCATCCATGGCTAATATAGTTCATCACTGCTCTTTATTAACTAGTATTTTCACCCTCTAAAGTGACTGAAAATTAATCTGAAAGTAGGGTTATATAATGGCTCATTTTTAACAATTCTCTTTTTTTTACTTCTGAAATAATAACTTTTCTGTGAAACACTAGAATCCCCTGTGAATGCCCACTGTGTCAAGCAGAGACTCAGAACGAGCATGAGACCTTCAGTTCCTATTCCCAGTCACAGGGAATTTTAAAGTCCCTTCTCTACGACAATCTCCTAGGAAAATAGTGGCTTTTTCCCCCCTGTTAAGGCACTTAGTCATAAAAAATGAGTATGTTGCAATCCTGCTTTATTGTGTTTTTCTCCAAACCCTCCTCTTCTTCACTGAAGATACAATGGAGAAATGTTGTAATTGTTGCTAATTGTGGTTGCTGTGATTGCAGCTCTGTGGGGAGCAGAGCTGCCCTGGCACCCTGAGCTCCCCTGAGCTCCCCTGCCCAGCGTGGCCAGCACAGGGCAGGTCCAGCAGTGCCAGGACACCCAGGGCACAGATCACAGGTACTGAAAGGCCATCTTTTTATTGAAAATGTGTGAATGCCTGAAAAGAACCTGTAAGCATGTTTACTCCATTTGTCATCTGGATCATGAATAAAGGATGGCCAGAGAATGGGATTTCTTTGGAGAGCAGGAAGCTAAGTGCCTTGGCACTCACTTTTTTTAGCATTTCTCTGAAATGTACTTTCCAGTTTGTTTGGTTATCAGCAAACCTCATTGTTTTCATGTTGAAGAGGTGATTTCAGTGCAGTTTGATCCTTTTAGATTTGATTTGTACTGCTTTAAACTGTCTCTGTCTGGCTGGATGGAGCTGGATCTGGTTTGAACTGGTTTGGTCTGGTTTTATTCAGTTTGATAGAGCTGGAATATATTGCCTGTATATCAGCCCTCACTCTTAGGAGATCTGCAAAGGTCAGCTGGGAAGAGCTGCAGTGCATTTTACCCATCTGTTTTCAAGACTATTTGTTCTGCTTACACTGCTCACAGGTTTTTCTGTTCCATTTCCTCTTGGTCTCCATGCCCAAACTCTAGGATTATTTTGTTTAATTCAATGAATATCTGCCTAAGTGACATGTGGAGCCAGACAAAAACCTCATTTGCAGGATGTAATTTCTATTTCCAGTGCCCAATCCTGTCAATCAACTGGTCTCAGGGTTCCACAAAGCTGTGTCAGATGAAACATTTTTCATACTCTCCACTCTAATCAGTGTGAAAGGGAAAATAATTTTATTTCATCTATAATGTTTTCATATTAAATAAAAAATTTCTCAAACCTCACCGAGATTCAGCAGGCATAGATAAGACAAAGCCTTAATTAATTTTTCAGCATCAAGTCTTTGTACATCAGACTTATTTTAACCCTTTACCAGTTGGAAACCACCAAGGCAGATGATAAAGGAGGCCACAATGCTGTGGCTGGCCCTGTAAGTTAGTGAAATATGATGGCAGCAAAGGAAAATGTTTTCCCTCCTTCTTTTCCAAGCTGTTTGGCACTTTGTGCAAAAAAGGATGCTCTTCCTGAAAATTTTTTCACATTCAGCCCCAGCTCCTTGTGAAGGCTTTTCCTTCCCTGGGTAAGGACCTTCTCTCCTGCAAAGCAGAACACTGTTACTACAGCTTCTGGAAGATGCCCTGACATAGTGAGTTCTAAGTCAGGTTTTGTTGTTAGATATAGAAAGTTGTCCACTTTAAGGAAGGCTTAGGAAGGCCCATGGCAACCCAGAGTGCTTACTGGGGCACCAGAGTAGGAATGGGAGAGGAATGAAATGGCAGCTACAAAGACCCAGGATTCTCACTCCTGGGGTCTTTCCCCAGTACCTGGATGTGCTATTCCAGCACGTGAGGCCTGAACACTTGTGGGGTGGGTGTGAAGGGAACCTGCTCCTGATCTTTCTGCCCAGTCTGGATCACTCCTTTCCTCCTCTATTTTTATTTTTGCCATTCACTTCATCTTGTATCTAAAGTGAAACAATGAAATTGTTTCTGTTGTTCAAAGGGCAAAAAGCTGGAAACTCCATTGATTTGGTGTTGTTTAGTTTAGTTTATTTGTGAGAACAAATTCCTGTCTGTGAGAAAGGGCTATGTGGACAAAGAAGATGATAAGTTCTTTGGAAGAACACAGGCAGCTCAGAAATGTGGAGGATTCATTGTTTGTGTTTCATGTGTATATCAAAATCATAAAGTAACCACTTTCTAAACTTTTTTACAATTTCTTATCATTCTCCCATTTCAATTTGTATCTTGGTCCTATAAAATGTAAAAGCCCCTGAAAATTGCTTGGAAAGGGACCATATTACAAATAAAAACATCACAAAACAAGATGAGCTCTATTTCTTTTTAACAGCTCATCATCAGTTCCCTCAAGAGAATACTTGTGTCTCTTGAAAGAAAAGCACTTCAGCTGCAATAATTCCTCAGATTTTTAATTAGTACATTCCTCTTCAGAAGTCGTCTTTTAATTGCTCATTTCTTCACCTGCCCCTCTTTCTTAATTCTTGAAAACAATTCCCTCAGAAGTTACAGCAGTGATGTGCTTTGCTCAATGACAATTAAAGATAAATCATAAAAGAAACAATAAAACTGACCAGCTCAGAGACTAATTTTAGAATGAATATAAAATATATCCCAGCTACTTTTTAGCTCTAATTTTATTTCTATTAATGCAAAGAGAAAAGAATAGACACAATATTTCCTTGAGACACAGAATCCCAGAATGGTTTGGGTTAGAAGGGACTTTGAAGATGATCTGGTTCCAATCCCTTGCCATGGGCAGGGGCACTTCCCACTTGCCCAGGCTGCCCCAAGTTCCATCCAACCTGGCTTTGGACACTTCCAGCTGGAGATGGGCTGGCACAGCCTGAGGAGCCACAAGAGCTCCCAGGTACCTCAGCACTACTCTGCTCTTGGGCAGCAGCTTCTCCCACAGACTGATGGTGTTTTATGTCACTAATTGCTCTCTCCTCCTCAGCAGGTCCCATGAGTAAACATTTCTGTGTCCTGGCAAATAGCCTGGGACCTTCCCAGGAGCAGAGAAGTGCCTGTACACTCAGCAGAAAGGATGCTCACCTGAGATTTTGGCAGGTTTAAAACTCTCGTTTTAAGTTACCATTTGGGAAACCTGAGAAAACTAAGTCAGAACAATATCAATATTTTATGTCATATAATGATTCCAGTTCAATACTGGAGATCTCTCAACCCCTCTTCACACTGTGCCTTCAAATCCACAAGGAAAAGAGTAAAAAGTTCTCACACACAAACATACACATGGTGTTTGAGTAATTATTCTGCTTTAAAGCATGAGAACTGTAAGTAGCAAAAAAAATAAATTACTCAGAGAAAATGCATATTCCTTTTTTAAACTCCTGTACAGGCTGGTTTTTGGAAGACCTAAAATTGCAAATCAACTCATTTCTTATTTCTGCACAATAGGCTGCCTGGCCTACTGCTGCTCAATGATTATTTTCATGTGAACTTCAAGAGTCTCTGCTGTATTTAAAAATACATATTTTATTTTCTCCTTCATGCAGGAGTTTGCTTTTTTCTCAGCAGTAATTCCTTTTGTCTGGGTGCCAGTATCACTGAACCCAAACAAGGCTGCTTATTCTGCAAATTTGAGTCACAAGAAGAGTAAACCCTGACACCAAATCACTGAGCACTGCCACACTAAAAGCAGCCCCTCGAGGTATTCTGCACACTCACACAGGTGTGCAGGAGATAAAAATCAGAAACCTTCCAAACTTCTACTCAGAGACACAAGTCTGAGCAATTTCATCTCCACATCTGTATTTGGTGCTACTGTAACTCCTAATTGCTCAGATCCATTCTTTATGCTTTCATTTGTATTTGAAAATACTTTTTTACTTTTAAAAGAAAAATTATATTTTTTTACAAGGAAAGTGATTGGACAAGGCTTTTCAATCTGTACTCAAAGAGTACAGATTTAGATCAGATATTAAGAAAAACTTCTTCCTTGTGACGGTGGTGAGGCCCTGGCACAGAGAAAAGCTGTGGCTGCCCCATCCTGCAGGTGTCCAAGACCAGGTTGGATGGGGCTTGGAGCGACCTGGGAGAGTGAAAGGTGTCCCTGCCATGGCAGGGAATTGGATCTGGATGATTTTCTAACCTAAACCACTCTGTGATTTTAGGGAAGAGCACATTGTCAGGCTTAACCTCCAGGACACATCACCTTGGTTGTAGGACCAGGACAACTTCACTGACATCACCAATTTTCATCTGAAGCACAGAATCTCACATCAGGAAATCTGGATCATCAGCCTGATTTAATGGTACAGAAGGACTTTCAAGCAGAGTGATTCATCCCACGGACTGATTCCCAGGGCTCTGCTGTGTGAAACGCTTGGCTGGATACATGCCAGGAGAGAGGAGGAGATAAAAAAACAGCAGACATATTCAGTGAGCATCCTTTTCTTTTTTAAGTCACCAATAAACACAATAAATATTTATGCTAAAATAATGTTTTAACAGCTTCTGAAAAACGAGAAATCCCAGTGTTGTGTAACAGCTGACTGCCTGAAATCTAACACAGCCGATCAAGCAGAGTTGAGGAAAACTGTGAAGTTTGGTCTCAAAGTCACACACAAACTAACACAAAAAAAAAAAGAAGGTCTGTAGAGGAGAATTTTTGACAATGAAAGTTTGATTTTGAGAGGGTAGAAAAGAAATGTCTACTTAAATCATCTCTTTCCTGCAGAGAGGTGACAGCAAATCAAGTGCCTGGTGAAATTTTGCTGCAGATGTAAGGGATGAGTGGAAGGTACAAGGTCTCCAATAGCCTGGTTTTGTCTGTGACTGCTGATGGAGCTTGGCCTTGGTCATGGCAGCCTCTTGTGATCCAGGCTGGGCAGGAGCTGCCTCTGGACATGGGTCAGTGAGGATTAAAGAGAGACCAAGAGCAGGGGTGAGGCTGAAGTGGGGGAATGAGGGTGAGACGATCTCAGGGCACAGATCTTCAAGCGTGGCTGCAGCAGTGAGATAGCGCCTCATATCTTGGAAACTGTGAATTTTTAACTTTTCTTGAGTCTCTGCTCCCAAGAGGTCAACTACATTGTTAAGACACACCACATTGTCATGTACCACAAGTAAGGAATTAATTCTACTTAGTAAAAGTTATTTCTTGTAAAATTACTTTTTTTTTCTACATCTGCTTGGCATCGAGCCAAACACCTCAGAGTCCAGTAAAACAGAACCTCTATAACTTCATATAGTTGAAAGATCTTAGAAAAAAAAGAAAATTAAAAATGTATCAGCACAGTTTTTTAGTAGCCCTGCTTTTGAAAGAAAAGCTTTTACATTAATTAGTGTCTCCACATGCTTACACATTAAGAGATGTCCCAGAAAACTTTCTAGGGATTGGAAGCCTCTGGCAGACTTCAGCAAAATATAATAGGTTTGAGTAGAAAAATCCATTAATGCTCTGCCCATCCCATTGTGAAAAGAAAAATGGTTTCTGTAAATGAATATTAAATCAAGACCCTAAGAAAGAGGAAAATTACATTACCATCTGATTTCAAATCTTTATAAACAACACAGAAAGAAGGATGGCCAACATCTTTGGCCCAGAGGCATCTCACTCCCTTCCAAACCTTCAAATTTGCATTTTGCAGGCAGGGACCCTTGCACTTCAGTGGCTTCCACAGAGCAAGTGAACCTGGGAGCTGACATGCAATAAGTTCCATATGAATAGGAGGAAAAACTTCTTTACTCTGAGGGTGAGAGAGCACTGGAAGAGACTGAGCAGAAGGATTGTGGAGTTTCCTTCCCTGGAGATAATCAAAAGCCAGGTGAAGAAGATCCTGGGCACCCGGGGGCAGCTGAACCTTCTTTAGCAGAGGGGCTGGGCTGGAAGGTCTCCACAAGTCCCTTCCAGCTCCAGCCCTCCTGTGATCAAGGGATTTAAGAAGCTGGCAGATTAGGACACAGAGCACCTTGGGGCAGTAGGTTCTATTACTGGTTTTCAAGTATTTATTTTCAAAGCCTGTGGTGACCATTCTGCTATAGCAGAGGTTTTGAAGAGATTAATGTGTGTTTTTTACTCTGGAAAGGATGTATTTTTCTCTTCCTGAAACCACACTGATTGCATATTAAAACCACTAGTATTTAATATTCATCTGAAAAATTCTTAGCTGTAGAAACTACCTGCCAAGTGTCCTCTTATATTCAAGACATGCCTCTACTAAAAAAAAAAAAAAATTAAAAAAACACAGGTGTTAGTCCAGAAGGCATTTTGGACCTTTCGTTGAATTTAAGGGGATTTTTTTGCCATATTTTTATGAAGACATAAAATGCTAGCTTGTTACCATCCACCACACCTCACGTGGAAATGAAAATCAGAAACTAATCAAGCACATGGAGACTAATCATCAAGTAAAATAAAAATGATACTGAGACAAACCAAAGTGCTCTGGGGCAGGACAAGATAAACATTTGTTCCCAGGGAGATGACAAGCTGTACTTTGCTTGGCAACCAGGAAAAACACCAACACACACCAGAGGAAAGAGCCCAATTAAAGCAGTTAAAGAAACACTGATCAGGACTTGACCAAGTTGAAAGCTTTTCAAAATGCAAACAGTTCTGTTCATGATTGATGACATTCCTGTGTGCTGGGCTATTTCATACATTTTGTCTCTTGGTACAGCTTCTGTTTGATCAGGAGTAGTATTTAAGCATAAATGTTGCTGCAATATACTTCATTACAAGTTAGACAAGTATTTCCAGAGTGAATTGGGGTTAAGAGAATAAGTTAGAATCCTATTTCTATGTCTTGTACTTTTCTTGGTAATAATTTGACAGTTTTTTTCTGAAATCATAAATCTGGTTGAATTCATCATAAAGGGAATATGAGAAAAGCAAAACTAACTGCTCTCTCAGCTTATAATTATTTTTAATTCAGGAGAAAGAATTACTCCACTGCTTAGAAACAGTGCTGGGTGGATTACCTGTTGCTGCCTCAGGGTGAAAACCTAGGTGCAATCACCACCAGAAAATGTTTGAAAACTTTGCCTGATTTTGCAATGTTCCAGTTTTCCCTTTTGCTCCTGCACACAGAAGCAAAACTTAGCTTGGATGGAAGTTGTTTACATCTTATTCTAGTACATTTACCATGGCACAGCCATCTGTTTGCCGCCTGCTGGCTCTAATGGCACATCAGGAGAACAGTGACCCCTCAGGTTCCCTGCATCACTCGGGGACAGAGTGGGCTCGGACTTTGTGCTCTCCCTGTGCCATTTGAGCTTTACTGTGCTGGCAGAGCTGGAGTGACACACTGTGAAAAAGCCCAGAACTGAATATCCTGCCTTGCTTCAATAAGGAGGGAAAAGGAAGTCAGTATTAAACACTCTAAACGTGCCATAAACTCAGTGAGGAAAATCTTTCTGGTGATTTCCCAAGAGGTATGGAAGGTTAATGCAATTATTCATTTATATGCTTTTATTGCACCTTCTCGTCCTCCTCTTGACTCCACCTAACCTCCCTCTACCCCAAATAAGAGCCAATCACCAAACCTATAACAAATCCCCCACATCACACCACTCTTCTTAGAGGGGGAGAGTCAGGCATCCCAAATTAGACAACAGCATCTTTAAGCACATGCTTAATTACAACAGTGAGTATTGGGAGTTAAATATGTCTTTAAATGCTTTGTTCAATTGCACCATAAAGCAAAATGTCACTTTCCAGACCAAACTTCAGCTGTCCTTGCCTTCCTTACAGCCTTGTGAGCAGTCTCCAGCCAAGCTGCTACACAGGTTCTTCAGAGCAAGTCAGGCTTGATTCCCTGCCAGCTGCATCTTGGAAAATGCCTCTGACTCCCATGCCAGCCCCCAGATAGGTTTCCTTCCCCGGGCCCTCTTTAACTAATACAAAGAAATTACAAGGGTTTGCCTTTGGATTTAAATTTTCCTTATCAATCTTTAGGAACCATAAAAACAACATCTAAAATTTCAGCTCTGGAGTTGTCATAGTCAACATTGATGTGTTTCTCTGTTAAACATTGCTCCATGGAGTTTTCAAAGTTAAACAGTGCAATTTCTATTACAGATTTATATGCTCTAATGTTTTCTGTAAGTTTCCCTTAAAGCACCAGCCCGTCTGCAGATTACTTGGGTTTTAACCAGCTCTGAGTACCAGTGGATAGTCCTGGGGTCCTTAACCCTGCTGCAGCTCCAGTACAAGGGAAAGAGAGGAGAAAACTGTCCAATATTCACAGTTTGGGGGTTTCTTTTTCCCTGAAAGAGCACTTTTCAAAATAACCACTCTCCCCTATCCTGCCTGACAAAACTTCAGAAGCCTCAGCATGAGCAGACTGAGAAGCAGAGCTGTGTCCTCCACACATGGCACAGGTGCTGCCCAGATGTGATTTCAACAATTCCCAAGGCAACTTTCAACATCTCTTTGAATATACCACGCACAGTTTTAAGGATTTCCATTGAGCTCATCTAGCAAGAAACAATCTATGAAACAACAATCACCAATAGGAAAACAAACCCCAAAAAGCACTAAAATCAACATAAATATATTGCAGAAAGCATAATACTGCTAAATGCTTTTTAAAATTCTGAATCAGAAATTTTAAATGGGAAAAAAAAAAAACCCACAAAATGAACAACAGGAAAAAATAAAAAGCCCACACAAAAAAGAAACACCTATGATTAATTCTGGCAAGGCAGGCGTCCTGGGGAGGGTTTGTAGGATTTTTTCTGGTTTGTGGCAGCTCTGTGATGATGCTTTAGGTGATTCAGGGTGGGACTGGGCTCAGTACTCCCTTGGATGCTCAGCATGGCACAAAGCCTGCCTGGAGGCACTGACCTGCTTTCATGGATGAGGGGAGCAGGGTGAGGTTGGTTGGGAGCCCTTTTACTTCTGATTTAGACACTCTTTAGTTTCCTCTACTTAAAAAGTGAATTATCTTGATTTGTTCTCTAATAAATCCTCAGTTTAGTGTGAGAGAATGTTGATCTTTGCAGGGAGCTGCCCAGGGGAGAGTGCTGGCCTGTAGTCTGCTCCCATCAGGCAGCAGTGATTGAGTGAGTGTTACTTTTAAATTACTAAACCTGATTTAAAATTTTATGGGAGGACAGTAAGTAATGTGATCCTTAATCTGACAAATTTCTAAACTAAATAAATAATTAAATAAAAAAATTCTTAGCCCTACAGGTTCTCACGGGTGTTTATGTATTGTATGCTCTAGATCTGCAATGTTTCTGAATTATTGCAGGTGCCAACAGGAGAACAAAAGTAATTTTCATGCAAAAAAATATATTTACTTTGTTTGGTTGGTAATTTGTTCCTTTTCCTGTAATTTTCAGTATTGCTGAAAACTGCAAATAAATGCAAATTTCCATGGTGGATGCATGTTTTTAACCCAAACAAGGAATGCTGATCAGTTATTAAAAAGGAAGTTTATCAAACTTCATTATATTTGTAGTCTGTATGAATGCTTGAGTTTCTTTAGGGAGCAAATGAAGAAACTGAAAGGTCAAACCTTAATTTCACATTTTCACTCTGCTTCTTTTACTAAAACTCTAAAGAAACAAAGAATTGTGTTAGGGAAGAGCAGGGCAGCAAAGGCACCTGGAGAGCTGCACCTCTGTTCTTGGGCACTTGGAAGCTGCTGCTGAACAAGCAGAGGTTTGATGGCCCAAAACCAGCACCAGCTTTGACTTGAAGAAAAGGGCTAGAGCAGTCAGGAACATGCTGCCCTCCCCTCTGGGCAATGGCAGGAACCTCCCATAGAGCTCACAGCACACTTAGAGGGAATTAGGGGTTTTTGAAAGAAGAAATATGTTTTGGGGAATGAGGTTTGGGAATCAGGCTCTCCAACAGGAATTTTAATTTATAGAAGCAGTAACACAAGTTGGCTGCTGAGGCCTGGATTCCAGGGCCCTGGAGGCGCCACTTGGTCCCGGGTCCCATTTTGCTTTTTCCAGGTGCAGGGGAATGAAAGATCCTGGATACAGCAAAATAGGGAAAAAAATGAAATAGAATAGAATTCTTGTACTTGCCTATTTTAACAGGCTCATGTAAAATGAGAGTTACAAAAGCCATTGTTTGCTTTCTTTTGTACTAAATTCCTGGGATCAGTGGGGGAATTACTCATAATCGTAGACTAATTTATTAAATCCTAAAAATAATATTGCAGCATTCATTGATGATGCTCAGATGAGTAAGTAAATCAGAGGGTTAACAGCCTGAGAAATGTTGCAGCATTTGCAATGCATAGCTCGTTCTAAAAGCTGCTTCACAAAGCAGCTGGTGATGATACAATGATGCTGCACAAGGAAAAGATTGTTACTCAGCTGTCAACTGTCTTACATATTTTCATCCATCAAGTGCTTTAGAGGGGCACCTTCCTATGCTGCTGTAATTTAAGCCTCATAGCTGTGACATCCTAGGTCCATTTTATGCAAATATGAATTATCTGTATGCCAAAAAACCCTCTTGATCTCCCTAGTGTGATCTTGAAAATGGAAAAATTCAATAATCTTTCTACCCCAACTACACAGATGTATATAGAGGAGCATTTCCTGGCTAAAGAGTTCCCCTGAGTAGTAAATATCTCCCATTCTTTTCTTGGGTTTTGTTCCTTGCTTTTGCTTTTTAAAATCCATATTTTAATCATAGTCCTTACAATAAATCTTGTGTGTATTTACAACAATAGCTCTGCAGAGAGATTGGTTGCTCCCTCCTCTCCAGCTATTCCAATACTCAGGATCAGATTGATCACAGTTAAGAGTTCACAGACATATAAAATGTACTTTCTTATTTTTCTTACTGTTTCTGTCATTAAAGTTTTTCCTGTTTTATTCTCTCAAAGCTTATCTCTGAAAGGTTTACTTTTAAGAGTATGCAACTACTTTCATTAAAATAATACTTTTTGCAGTTAATCACAAATCTACGAAGATGAGACTCTAAAGATTCAAAAAGCTTGTTTTATCTCCCATAGCTTGTGATGTTCAGTTAACCTGCAAACGCTTCAATAGCAATCAGGGAATAGTCCTAAGGCAGTTTTTGATTACTCTTGCAAGTGTTTTTAGCTGTTTTTAACCATTTGGATGATTTAATATGTGAAGTCTAAGAGCAATAATATCTGAGTGAGGTCTGCCAAATATTCACTGAACTTACTGACTTCCTTGACAGTAAATATTCATGAAGTAGGGGTAACTTGGATTCATGTTTTAAGAAGAAAATGAGTATTAAAAGCCAGCTGTTGCCTTGCACTGAGCTGTTCTCTGCACCTTCCAAAGAGAGAGATGGAGCAGAGCCAAGGCAGCAGGAGCAGGCCTGATCTCCGCTCTGGCATTTTGAAGCTCGTGCCATGAGCCTGGATGGCATTTTCAAACTTGAATTAGCTGCAGGAGCGTGAGCTGGATTGGTAATAAGTGTGTAGTGCAAGTAAAATGCTATTGCCATTGCATTCCTCACCTTTCTGCTGATGCTTTTCTGGCATGTGCTGGATCTCTGCCACTGTTGGGTTTATTGGGACCCCTGGCTGGAAAGGAAGAGAGCAGGAGGCAGGTCCCAGCCTGTCCTGGCTCCTTGAGGTGATGGTGTTTATGGCAGTGTGCACAGGCTCCACCCAGACTTTCAGACTTCTGTGGCTTAGCCTGATGTCCACAGGCGCTGGAATGCTGAGATAAAGGTTGAACTTTGGCTTATGGTCAGCCCTTTTAATTGACTTCAGCCTGAAACTATGGTAAATGCTACTGAGTGTATTAGCATTGACCTGGCTGCAAGATCAGTGCCTCTGGTTCAGCTGGGAATGGATTTGGACAAATCTGAGTGGCCCTGCTTGTATTTTATAGTACTGCGTTTAATGAGCTGTTCATTCTGTTTGTTGCAACTGTATAAAACAGATAAAAGAAAATATATTTTCTGCTCCTAGAAAAGATAAATCCTGGTGCTGTTTCTGTGCTTAGTTGACACTGCTTAATAGCAACACTGCCCTCATTGTCAGGGTGTGTGTAGGAATCTTTCAGCCTGATTTTGCATTCTGTTAACACCATGTCTCTTTTCAATGTTTTCTCTCATTGCTGCAGCTAATGTTTTGTAGACTTCTGTCCATGCTGATACAGCGTGGTGCAACGAACACCAATTTAGCTCTGGTTTGCTGTTCATTATTTTCTCTATCTCTACAGCAATTCACAAACCCACTCCACGGTCACTTTTCCACTAAATTGGAAGCACTCTTGACAGGAATGACAGATATGCCTGAGGAAGAAGTAGTGTCTAGGGGAGATTGTTCAGATAAAGCTGAAATTAACAAGCAGATGAGTTTATGATGATGCTCTTGAATAAAGTAGCTAACAATAAAGCACACTTTAACAAAAACACTCTTCCTTTATAAGTGCAGGGACTTGTCTGTGGCTGGAAGAGATAAAATGTGTGAGAAACTTCTTTTTGTGGAGTTAACAGGGCTCTTACAGTTAAAATTTTAAAGTAGTCTTTGAGATGCATTTTCCAGAAATTTGTTGTAAATATTTTGTAGTTAGAACAAGAAAAATAGGTAGGGATGGTTATCGGATGTGCTGTTGGAAGAATGCTTCTTTTCCACCACTGGGGTATTTTTGCTTTTGTTTTTGTTGTTGTTGTTGGGGGTTTTTTTGTTTTTTTTCCTTTGTTTTATGCAAAACAGCCTAAAGGGCCACAGCTGCTACCAATTTACCAACTGGACAGGCTGGCATTAGGAAGGGTACACTGCTACAATGACTTTTCTGTTTTCTTTTTTTTTTCTCTTTTTAAAAATAAATATATTTTTCTGATTGTAGAATAAAATTCAATACCATTTCTGAGACCCCCAAGCTTCCTTACAGCTGTCCTATCAATGAAAAATGTGACTTATATGTTCATCAAGTGCAGCAGATGTGAGTCAACGCAGGCTGCTCCATAACTCCTAAATGCCATTTTGCAGTTTTTTTCTCACTTGGTATTTATATTCTAATGGTTTTATTCCTTGCAGCCAAGCAAGGCAGGTTACTTTTATTCCAAAGTTATCAAAAAACTAACCCTTTCTGTGTATCTATCCTTCATTCTGTCTGTCCTGGGTTTTTCTTTGCAATGAGACAGATTCTGCTTCATTTTACCTTCTTGGCTTTGTTATTGGCAATGAGATTCCATCCCAAACTGTAGATAGCCACTATAAAATAATATCCTTAAGCAGCTGTAAACAAAGTGTGATTTTCATTGCTTTCCTGTGGTGCATGCTGCTCTCCCCATGGGGTGTTCCTGGTGTTGAGGGAAAGTTCCTTTACATAAATGAATTTTCTTGGCAATTTCATTGCCCGTTACTCTCATAGCTGTAAAATTATTTTGGTTGGAAAAGATTTCTAAGATCCTCTAGAACAACCATTAACCTAACACGGCTAGGCGCAGCACTAACCCGTGTGCCTAAGCACAAAATCTACTTGTTTGCAAATCCCTCCAGGAATGGTGACCCCCTAAACCTCCCCTGGTGCAACATGGGGCTCTTGTCCTATGAACACCCAGTTCTTCAAACCCCAGTTTTTATTAAGCTACAAGGGTAAATCAAGCAGTCAATTTTTAACATGTTGTTCAGTGATAACTTCTGCTAGGAAACACATTCTCCATTTTTTTCCTTTTTTTTTTTTTTTAATTTCCATGTACTTCCTGCAGTGGGCTATTCATCAGCTGCGGAGGTTCTGTGTCAATTGCTCCAAAGTGGGAGTTTAGGGTAGCAAGGACACATTTGTCAAAGTACACACTGTGACATGCTCCTAGCAGAGGGGCCACGGCAAGCAGGGATGTTTGGAATTTGGAGAAGCAGTGCTATAGGTTTGCACTTGCCTTTAATTCCTGATCTTCCTGCCTAATCAATATTATGGCCTGCAACTCTGGAATCAGCATTCCCAGGAAGGAATTCTCTTCACTGAGGCATCTGGCAGTTTTTATCTGCAAGCAGGAAGCTGGCCAAACTCATAAAGCATCTACCTTGTTAGTCCTGCTCCTCTGCCTCCATGGTTAGTTTTATAGTTGCATGATGCCTTTCCAGATTGGTTTAAATTTCAAATATTACATGGAACACATTTCTAAACAAGATTAAAATGACAGCACGGTTTGGAATCTAAATAAAAACACTTGTTTGCCCTGTTCCTTAAGGACACAGACTCTGCTCTGATTTCAGATCCAACCTGGGCATGAGAACACCTCATGTGGGTACAACCCAGCAGTAGGAGATCCCTCTACCTGAGACAATTTGGCCCCAAGGTACCATGAGGCAGTGCAGAGACAGAGCTGGAATACAGTTTCTTTGGTCATAATATGTGTATTTTGCTGTACCTTTTGTTTCTGCTTTAAACAATAAACCACCAGTAACAGCCAGGTGGGGGAAGCTGCTGAGCCTCTTGGACTTGTTTTCCTCTCCCATTTTCCTAATCACTAATGAACATTATCCAAGGAGCTTTTATTCCTGTGGGAAATATTTAATTTCTCATGTATGACTTGGGGACAAAGAGTCAAAATGGAAAGAAGTGGAAAAACTTCCCCAATGCCTCCCTGAACTACATAGGTGTTCATTTGTGCCTCAGTAAAATCATGTAAATATTTGAGTGACCTTGTTTTCCCTTAATATTGTTAAGGGAGTGGATCCCTGCAACAGCATCAGTGTTATTCCACAAACCCTGCCTGTGGGAAAGCTGCATTAGAAAAATGAGCTCTGTGTAAGTAAATTTTGAAGCAAGGGAACAAAAAGAACTGTAGTAGTGTCAGATGGCAAAACCACCATTGTTTCAGTAGGATCAATATTTCAGTAATTAGTCCTCCTTCTCCGCAGAATGAGGAAGGAGGGACAATATGCCCATGTGAGAGAGGTGGGATATATACATAGCATAGCCACCACTTGTAAAATTTATTTAAAATTTCTGATGAGCATCTTCTTATTTCAAAAATAGTAATGTTGGTGAAAGCAGGAGTTTTTGCAGAAATGTTCTTATTTTTATTGGGTGTTTTAACTTGACATTATCAAAACATGTAATTTCTAGTATTTTTCAAGTTGTGTGGGAGCATAAGCTCAGCAAATCTGTATGATGTTAACATTTCATACATATAACTTTGATGTGCTGAAAATTGGAGATTTAAATTTATTGCTGCTATTTCAGTGTTTGGGGTTTTATTTTTTCAAAATGCATCAAGTCTGAGGTTCCCTTGCACAGACTAAACTAATTCCACCTGTTTTGCTGCTGGGGCTGAGAGGGATCTGCTGCAGTCAAACCTGTCTCTGTGCACTTGCATCCCAAGCCCCTGCTGGTAAAGGGAACATTTTTTCCTTTGCTGCAATGTCTAAAATGGTTTTTCTCAGCCTCTTGTAAAAGGAGCAGGCTTTTATCACATCTCTTCTTGGCCCTGCACATCCCCTCAGGGATGCAGTTTCTTCTCATGCTGGCTGTTGCACAGGGCTATAAAATCATAGATGGCCACACTCTGCCACCACAGCAATGTGTGCTCCCACCACGGGGTGCACTTACCTGAGACTGGCAAATTCCCGCTAAATCATCCCCTTTGCTTGAACCAAGCCTGTTTCCAACTCCAGTAATTAATGTGTGTGCACTGAGCTGAGGAATTCAGGGGGCTGTGTAAATGAGTGCAGGGCATTTGCAGAGCTCCCACTCCAGCAGGTTAAATGGAATGTGTGCAGGAAATATTCTCTTACACCTGCTGCATGGGAATGAGGTGTTCAGGCAGGCTGCAATCACCACTGTGACTGCCAGCAGCATGCTATGGATGGATTCTCTCTCAGGGGTTTAATTGCAAAAATGAGACTGAGTTTTGTGGCTATTGATTTCGCTATTTGCTTCACCAGTCATTTAAATGAGTGTGGAAGGGAACTCTTGGGTGTTACACTGCTGAGAAATAATTTCCATAAAGTAATTGTGGTTTGTGTCTTTGCTGGGCATCCTGACTGGGAGTTCAGGACAGGGAGGGGGACAGGATCAGTTTGCTCATTAACCTTCTGGCTTTCTAGTCTATTTTTTCCTGAACACTGTTTTATAACATACTTTATGTAATTAGTGCAAATCCTCTTATAAAGGCAGCTCTCCTTGCAACTAGATAATCTGAGCCTTGAAGACACAGTTTGGGTTTTGGTTTCTCAAAACATCACTCCTTGGATAAAGAAATTGCTGGAATTTGATGGGTCCAACTGAAGCTGATAAAAAACAGCCCTTGGGGGGCAACTACAGGGCCTTCATTCCTCTTCATAAGAACTGTTTTACTTTATCACCTGAGCAAGGTTTCAGACACTTGACCACACCTGGCTTTTCTGAAGCTTGTGTCAGGAAAATCTGCCACAGCAAAATAAACCGAAATTTGCAGGATCTGTGCTAAGGCCAAATCTTTCACAAAGAAAAACCTCTCTACCTCCCTGGTGATGTGCAGCAAAGAATACAGAAATATCATAGATGTGACTTTAAATAATAAACCTGCTGAGCCAGAGAAGCACTGAAAACTTTGGCAGAAATGTTCTCTGTCCCAGAAAGTCACAGTGCACTTGTGGAGCTTGAAGTGTGCAGACATAATCAAAAACAACCAAAAAACCCAGAACCACCAACTGCCCCATCTTCCCCTTCCCTCAAAAAAACCCTCCTTTTCAAGCAAAACTTTGTACACCTGTGAGGCAATTGGAGATTATTTACACCTATAAAGTGAAAAACTAATTCATTTTTGTAAAAGGGTTTTTTCTGCATATCTGTGTAGAATGAAAGGGTACCTTGGCTCAGGTTGGTAACAGCAAAGAAGCATGTGTTTATTTACTCATTAAATAAATGGCAGGGATTTTGAGTTCAAAGACTCTGTCCCTGGTGCCTCCATCTTGAAAAGAGCATTAAGTTAAATTGTCCAAAAATATGTCCTTACAGTTTCTGGACTAGTTTTTAGGTCTTTTTAAGATCAGAAGGATGCAAAGAAGTACCTAGAATATTAATTTTCCTATTACTTGGGGAGCTGCAACAAGGTCCCATTGGGAGATGTATAATTTAAGTGCATCAGAGGCTCTTTATGAACAATTTTCATTGATTTTTAGCTGCATATTCAAATATATTAAAAATACTATCCTGGACTGCTGCATTTTACTGGCTTAACTTCTACACAGTCTGAAAGACTTTTTCCTACCTCTACATCTTTTGCTTTGTAATTACAGGAGATATTATTGATGTTTTTTCTGCTTTCCAAAAAACACACAGAGTATGATCTTGCATTTATTTTGTGAACAAAATGTACTTGAATGTTAGAGGAAAGCCAAGTCTTGTTTCTTTAATCACGTTATGTAAATGGATTTCAAAAAACTGAATGAGAATCAGTATAAGTAGCATAAGCTTTATTATCAAAGTCTCATCCACCTCATGGGAATAACTTAGCTATTCATCCAGGTTTTTGCCTGAGGAGGGAAGATTAGAAAAGAAAATTTAGTAGGAGCTGGTCCCCTTTGATCACACATTTTATGATATATCATATATTCTACATTTTAGTGTCCAAGATTTGCTCAAAGCTCAATAAATGGCTTCAATTTATAGGTGGCAAAGCAGGCAACCTTTCTGTGGAAAAGATCAGTGAACTGAGCGCATGGTCATATTCTTAAATATAACAAATGCAGTAAAAACGCACCCCTGATTATGGCAGGCTTTCCATGAATCTGAGACAATTTCCAAAGGCTGACTTCTGGTAATCACTTCAGAATCCTTTGCCTGGGATTTTAATGTTAAAATGGAGGTGTCCTGACCTGCAGGGTAAAGGCCAACAGGTAAATGACTCTGGCAGTCCCCCCCCACTGTTAGATTAGATGTAAAAATGGCCTTTTTGCCTGACCCAAGCTCACCAAGCATCACAAGCTTCTCCTTTTCCTTAAAACCTTTGCATATTGTAGAGGAAATTCTTGGAATATGGAGACAGCTGTAATTTATTTGGTTGTTTTTGGTTTTTTTAGTTATCAGCTCAGTCACTGACATAAAAACATAGAAGTAGACAGGAAGGCACTAAACCAAACTTCTGGTGTGAGGTCAAGTGTTGGGTCTGCTAGGAAACCAGAAGTTTCTTTAGGATGAAAGCCCAATTATATATACATATATAAAACTGTTTTCTTTGCCTGGAAAAGAGGTCTGTATTTCTACCTTCAGCTACTGTTTTAATAATTAACATAAAAATATGCTTTTTATGCATGTTAAAATTGTCCTTCATTGGAGATTTTCTGGAGGCCAAATTCATCAGTGTACTGAGATGTAATTGGCAAAAAATATCTGTAGCAGATGCAAACCTTGCTTTGCACAAACTAACTCACACTGATGAAGCAATTTTTTGAGTGTCTATTTTCCTCTTCTATTGGATCTAGTTCCACTCATTCTTCTTAGGGTCTAAAGTCCACTTTTAATTTTTATGCCCTAGAAGTTTTTATGGTCACTGTCTGTCACTGGACCCAGCTACACAGATTTTGCTCTTTTAATCTTCTCTAATAAGTCAGTCCACCTCCATCTGCATCAGTTTATGCTGCTCTCAGTACCCCCAGTGTGTCCATCTCCTGTTAATGAGGTGGAACTACCACCAAAACTCTTGGGAGTGAGTCTAATTCTTCCCTGATTGCTGACAGGACCCTTTGTGATGTGTTGTACTGGGCCACAAAAGGATTGTGAGGAGGAGACGTGGGGAGCTGACAGACAGCGAAATGTGTGTTAGCTGTGGTAGATGTGAGGTGAGAGAACTGAGAATTCTGACTGACTGATAATCAAGTGTCTCTTGAAGCATTAGGCAGTCTTTTTTTTATGTACTCTAGAGCCCAGTCCTAGAGGCACCTGCAAGATAGAGAGGACCAACATATTAAGTTTAGCCTAATAATTAATTGGGAAGCCAGCCAGAAGGAAAGAGAAGTCCTTACAGTCCTTGGAGCTCAGGAGATCTTTGGTTGTGCCTGAACTTACACAATTTTCCTAGGGAAGGAAATGAAATTTCAGTAAGTGAAGAAGAGTGGTTTAAATTTGCCACCGGCAAAATTTTAGTTGCACTATTTAAAAATAATTCCTTGCTTGTTTCATATTTGGGATTTGGCAGACTACTCACCAGTAGCCTCAAGTAGTTTGTTAAAGTCCCCATTTTGTTGTATGTATTAATGGCCATTGTATTTTCCATAACATGTTTTGAGTGAGCTTGGAAGAATAAGGGTTCAAGGCCAGGCTGGATGGGGCTTTGGGCAGCCTGTCTAGAGGAAGGTGTCCCTGCCCATGGCAGGGGCTTGGCAGCAGGTAGTCTTTAAGGTCCCTTTCAACCCAAGGCATCCATGGCTATATTTAGATGTTCAATTAGCCTGTTCTTGTTTGGTGGCAGTTTAGCTGAAGCCCTTCTCTTGTGCTGGGACAGTTCAGTAGGAGTTCCCTTCCGTGGCACGTGCTGGGTGCCTGTGCTGTGGTGGGTCCATCAGCATGCCAGCCCTGGTAAGAGAGACAGCAGTGCTCTGCAACCACAAAATTCATAAAAACTTCTAAGGGAAAATGAAACTACCTGGATGCTGAAAAATCCTGACATCTCCCTCTGAACTCTCACAGTTCACACTGAAGGCTTGGGGATTTGTCCATATATATATATATATATATATATGTATATATATGTTGCCACATTTCTCTTCACAGAGAAAAGCAAAGCACAATTCTTCCCAAAGATTTCAGAGATTCACATTCTCTGAACCTCAGAGAAAAAAAAAACACAACTCTTATCACTGGCTGTGCCTGTGTTGTACCAAAGTAGAATGCAGTAGAGAGATTGTTTACCCAAAGTGAAAATGTTTTGTTTCCTTGGCCTATGAGGGCCAGCTCTGTGTGTGTGTGTGTGTAGGTGTGTAGACTGTCGAGTGACAGTCACGAGATTCAGTGCAGAGTGTGTGCAGTTGTGTGCAGAGTTAAATGCTTAACAAATTCAGTTTTCAATGTATATAATAAGATAATATAATAAAGTAATTAATTAACCTTCTGAAATCAATAAAGTCAAATGAAATTCTCTCCCCTTCGTCAGAGTCCCCATTGATTTATTTTATATATATATATATATATATATATATATATAAAGGGGAGAGGGGAAAAATAAAATACTGTGAAGCTCTTCTGGCATTCTGGCACAGTGTGCTCCTGCTCAGCCCTGCTGGGCTGGCGAGGTGCCTGGAAGGAGCAGGCAGCTGCCTGTGTATCCCTGCACAGCTCCGTGCTGGGCAGGACCCTGCCTGCAGCACAGCCTCAGCTGCTCTGGCACCGCAGCACAGCAGCTGAAGCAGAGCTCATGTTTAAAAAATATTGTACTGTTGAATTACAGTTAATTTAAATAAAGTCTAGCTGATCTTGTTTTGGCCCTGCTGGTCTGGGAAAGGCAGATTGTGAGGCTTTGAGTAGCAGAGCTCAGCTCAGGATAAAGGTTGTGGAATCTGTCTCTTTTCCAGCAGTTTGGACCATGATATAACTATGTTTTACCCATATGATTTTAGAGATTTACTTCTATATCAGTGTGATTTTGCTGTATGAAGGCAAAGCACATGCCTATTTAATTTTCATTATCTGAATTCCTAGCACTACTACTCTCAAGATATTTTGGCTAGACAAAGCAGTGACTTAAAACATAAAGCAGCATTTATGGCCTATTTTCCAGTATTTATAAAATTTAGTAAGCATACATGCATGATGAATCGTGGTAGTGTCTTCTGCAGACAAAGCTCCCTGGAATAAATACTTGATGCATAGTCAAGCAGAGTTCTATTTATACAAAGGAGAAAATGCACATACAAGGGTTTCTGTCTTGAAAGGTAATCCTGAGGTAAGACATTTTAATTGGCTGTTTGTTTTTAATAACAGGAGGGAGAAAAGAGGTAGGATTTTTAAGGAACACAAAGCAGGGTTTGTGTTTACATTCAATAACACTGATTTTATATTTTGGCGTTGGGAAAAGCCTTGTCTTACAAAATCAGCCCAAGTAAACATTGCATACAAAGCTGTAATAACACCTGAAATATTACTTGATGTGGCTTACAGCAGGCTGGCTTGAAGGGTACATGCTTCATTGATTTTCAGAGCTTATTGCTTGTAATATTTCTGCAGCACACTCAATACAACTCCTGGCTGTTATCGGGCTCGGAGCAGGCAGCTGTGAGCTGACAATAACATCTGAAGCTGCAAACCCCAGCTTGAGAGAGATTTACCCTTTCCAAAGTGATTATCAAACCAGTACTTTTTTCCTTTTGGAATTCTCTTGCAGCGCTCTCACATAACATTTATACTGTATCTCATTGCTCATCTGAAAGGCAGCTTGTTCCAGGCATAAAGGTTCACATCTGTGTTGCCTTTGTAAGAAAAGAGTTATGGGGAGGTTGATAATGAAATTAGTACTGCCAAGAACCTTTTCAAGTATAATCTCCAACCTAAACCAGTTACCTGGATGTTTGTTCATTCTGCACCCAGGTAAATATCAGCAATGTCTGTGTTTTTTCCCTCTAAAAGTGATTGACTTATTTTTCTACAACAACAGGATCTGGATTATGATCTACTTGGAAATTGAGCTGAACTTCCTCTTTTTTTATAAGAAAAAAGTTTCCCTGAAAGTACAGCTACCACTTCAGTTCAATCAGCAAACTGGAGGAGTGAACTGAATTCTTGTACCTAATTAATAAAAAAATGTACGTTAAGATAGGGATAGCCCCATAAATCAAAACAGTTTGTGTCCTAGAAATCTGTGTTGGTCTGGTGCCATGAGTTGTCTGGCCTTTGAAAGAAAACAGATACATGTTTAAAACTCTAATATAAATAATATGTATTTGTATGATACATGCCTAATTATAACATATAACATATACTATATATGTGTAAATACATAAAAAGTATCTGAATTCTATTATTTCTGAAGTATGGGTGCAACCCCTATATGTACTGTTTGAAGCTCTGGCTTCATTCAGCTTGGAAAATGAAGTCAGGTTGATTTAGACTGCCTTGAATCAATATAATGGAGGGTTATGTATTCTAAGAGTGACAAAGAAAAAAATCAGTCAAAAATTTCTCTGCATTTTTTTCCCTGCTATTGCAGGGAAACTTTGACCCAGAGCTGACTGGGTCAAAGTTTTAAATTAAATTAAAACTGTCACTAACAAATTGCTACTTAGATTTAGGATGCCAGAGAATGTTTCTGACACAAACAGCAAGAAGGAAAACAATGCCCACATCTGGGACGTCTATCATGAAGTGGAAACTCCTGAAGGACTGTCACAGGCGGGCTCAGTCCTGAGCACACTTATGCAGACCCACCAGAATAAGCCCTTAGAGCTTGGTAAAGCTCCTGGCACCTTTATGCTGAGAGGCTTGTGCAGGACAACATCCCAAGGCTGCCAGTCCCAGGCTCTCCTATCTGCATGAAAGGGAAAGGATTTTTAGCCATGGATGGAAATCTCTGATAACTCCTCTCGTTCCCTGTGCCCTGCAGTGATGTGTGGTGAGAGGCAGTAGTAATTCATCAGGGCAGGAGCTGCCTGTGGGACATAACATTGAGTTTTCATTGTTTTCCCAGCTCTTAAAAACATGCTTTTGTTTTTAAAAAAGTGATGAAAATGGTACCAGCTGTCAAATCAAGGTGATGTAAAAGCAGGAATTTTGCCTAATTCTGTCAGGTTGTTCAGTTACTAAATTTCAATCCTGGCCCTTTGCTTTCCCACTCCTGAATTTCTCTTATTGCAGCACAGAGTTCTTTGACACTGCCAGCCTGTACATGTGCTGGGCCCCAGTGACACAACCCTGCCTTCTCACCTCGATGTTTGGCAGTGATTTCAAATTTGAGTTAACAAACACCTAAGGGCTGACAGCCATGAGCTGACTGGGTCAATGCTTTGCTGCCAAGCTCCTCTTTACACAGGAATTTCCGACTGCAGCCATCAGTGAAAACCCACCTTGCCCTGGCTGTGGTCAGTGATGGGCAGTCCCCAAGTGGGTGGCACTTCCTTAGCTCTGCCCTGGTTAGGATTTGACAAGCCCTCTTGGATGCTCCAAAAATCCCTCGTTTCCATGAGCTTCTTGGAAGGAAGAAGATGTACATACTGCTTCCCCTGGACGTACATTACTGTGCCAGAAAAGGTTAAGCAATTTTTAAGTGTTTTTTATGGATTAGCTGTACAAGATAAAGGGTTTGTTTGCACCCTCCCAAATATTCACATATCTCTGTTTATACACATGCCAATGTATAGCATGCAGGCTTTGAAAGTGTAGTGTTCAGGACATGCCCATGTATACTGGAAACCTTTGCCTATAAAACTTGATTCTTTAAGGGAGGGGGGAACTGAAACATGATCTACATGATTACTAAATATAATACTCCTCAGAGGGCACAGTTGTGCTTCTAGTTTGTAATAAATACCAAGGAAAAGCTCTATGTCAGACTCCAGAGCAGCAAAATATTGCAACCACTTAAGTAAATAGGCTGGTTCCTTCATTAGAGAAGTTTCCTTGCTGAGCTAGATGTACAATATATTTATTTTTTCATGAATATAAATGTCTGCTACTGATGGAAACAGTCAGCTGTCACTATCCTACAAATGCAAATTGCAAACTGATGGTTGAACAATTAAGATCTAGTGCACAGTGCTTATTGCCACTGGAGGACTGTAATTGAATTCCTATTACTGTCAGACAGGTTGAAAATTACTGTTATGAAGAGCACCAGTTTTCTGCTTTACATCTTGTTGTTTCCCAGCCAAAGAGCATTGGTGTTGTGGAGGTCCCCACAAATAGATAATTCAACAGAGAGCAGCAAATGACAGAGGAATGCTACCTGTCCTTAAAGAGGAAAGTAATTAATGGTCTTTAGCTTGATTCCCTCATGCCCATGACATCCAGGGATCTCTAAAATCAGAGTACTTCCCTCAGTGGTCCTGGCTGTGTTGGTGTGCGTGCAATTAGTGATCAGACAGCTGTGTGCCCAAATACTGGCAGATACTGTAAATAATTGGATAACTTGATAAGGTTCCTCTTAATAGAAAGAAAAGTTATGGTTGTGTGACATATGAAAGAGGTCCTGGAGTAATCGTTGGTTATATGTGTGAAGGTGGAGATTTTCCTAGTACCTCCTTTGAAATATTCATGGTGTGCACGTACACATGTTTGCTGCATCTTATTTATAAGAACCCTGACTAATCTCTGGAGTGAGCAAATCAGGAGAGATTAAATCATGATTTACAATGTGCATTATTTGGTGGAAAACTCTTGCTTCCTACATAGATATTTCTGCTTCTGATATTGCAGGGAAAAGTATGAAATAGGGAGCTGTCTAATACTCATTTCTCTGAGTTTCCTTTTTGGGAGGTTATAGCTCACAGTGAAACTGTTCTGTGCTGCTCTGTGGAGGAGGCTTCCCTGCTGTCTCAAACCTGAAATGAGTTTTGTAGCCATTGAAGGTGACTGGGATGTCCCAGCACCCCTCCCTTAGCAGTGTCTGAGAGCAGGATGTTTGCATCAGCTGGGCTGTTCCCTGTGTCAGGAGCTGGAAAGGGATGGGCTTCCCCAAGACCTCCAAAAACTTTGTGCAGTGCAAAAGAACTCACTCCAAGCTGTAGCACGTGTATTGGACAGCTAAGGTTGGACCGTAGAAATGTCTTCTGTGCTGAATGTTGGAGCTTAATCTCTCTGCCAACAGTGGATCTCACAACAGAAATGCCCAAGAGGTGTTGCACCCTGTAGGGAAAAAGGGAAATTTGGTCTGATGGGGTCACTCACACCACATCTTCTAAAGCTGTACCAGCCTTGGTCCACCTTGAGCTAATGCTTAAACAGTTGCAGGTGTGAAGATCCTGTCAGCTGCTGCAATTTCAGAGAACAATTGGCTTTGGAGATGTCAGCTTTCCTGTAAAAAGGGACTTGAAAATTTTTGGGCATCTAAGATGGATTGGAGAGTCTACCAGGGGATAGGGCTATTGATGAAGCATTTGGCTGTGGAATCTGTTTGGCCAGGCCTGTTCCTGATGTGGCAGCAGCCTGGAGATGTGCCTCAGACCATACAGGTGTGGATCCAGCAATACAAAAAGAAAGCACCTGCTTCATCTGAGCAGCTACAAAATTTTTGTTAGACTATGTTATAAAGGCCATATGTTGTGAAACTTATTTGAATTTAAAATATTGCTGCTGTGAGTAATTCTCTGTTTAATTTTCAATTACCCCGCTCAGCATGATTGTGCACATATTCCAGTGTATTAAATGTGAAAGGAAAATGAACATTCTGGAAGAGGAGCAAGCAACATGCTGCAATCATCTGAACAGACATTTTATAATTTAAAATAGTGCAGTAGAAAAATAAAATTGAGGGTTCTGCATGGCTTTTATATCTGTTTTATGATCTTCAGAGGTCCTGCATGTATTCCATATGTGAGTGTATATACCCCACCATAAAAAAAAAGACATTATGGTAATTTTCCTGCTTACTTTGTAGCTGCATAGCTCAGGTGATGATGAAGGAGAAGGACTATTAGCAAGTCCAACAGATATTATTCCTGAGTTTGTTATTTTCAGTATCATGTAACATGTATTTCTTGCTCTTGTGGTCATCAGTGCTCAGAGCTCATTAGTACCCTGCTTGTGGCTGAATTCACTTTGTACCAGCAGTGAATCCTGAACAGAAAATTGCCTGATGTTTACTTCTGCTTCCTTAGTGGAAGTGTAAATCCATCTGGATGTTGTAGGGAAATTCTATTGTCACATTGAATATTTAGTACTCCTTAATAGAATTCAATGCAGTATTTATTATTTCTGTAGATATCAGCAGTTGGTGGGACCATGCAGCTCTTATTGCTTCAAGAACCATTAAATCAAAGCAAAAGAACAGCAGTTCAAGACAGATGTAGTTTCCTTTAAGGCACTCCAGTGCCACAAATGTTGTGCTAATGCAGAGATGAGAGTGACAAACAGCTTCCTTTTGGCAATACCAAACCTATTATGATCTAGTAAGTGTTACAGCCTAGCAGCTAAATAATTCATAGTATTGGCAGAAAGTTTCTGTTCTATAAGTCTTTCAGTCCAATGGAGTGAGATGTAAATAGATCTGAGGAGCAAGATCCATCTCCTCCCTTATTAAGAGGTTATTGTACATTAATAGAAAAATGTTCCCACAAAAAGGATTTCCCAGTGCATTGTATGATGTGCTTGAAAACCACTAATCTAGTGCTTCAAAATTAAAATGCTCTTTCTTTCATGGAATGGTTTTGTCCCTGATGAATACTAAAAGTCCAAGCTTTGCTTCAAGTAACAAAGACCATTTTTAGTGCAATGATGAACGATGTACCCAGAGTGGGTCATTTAACAACAAGTTACACACAGACTGTCCACTTTTCCAGGCTAATGGTTTTATAACCAGTAATTGCTTGATTTTGGTGCCTGACATCTCTCATTGAAAAAGATCTTTGCTCATGCTGAAAAAATACCAGGAGATCTGGAAAGCTCAGCTCTTTTTGGGCTCCTGTCAGCTGTGAAATGTATTCCAGGCTGGTGACACCTACCTTGGCAGCAGTGGTTGGGGAATTTAAAGCATGTGCCTCCCCTGGGAGGACTCAGCCCATTTGATCAAGGCAAGTGATCATGTTATCCTTCACTCAGTGGTATTCTATACCAAAATTTGAATAGACCACATAGAGTAGGAAAGAGCTATCAAGTAAGAAGCCCACATATCCCACAAATACTCATTCTTGCTTAGACTGGTGACTTTTCAGTAAAAAACAGAGTAGACAACTTGTGCTTGCTTTCTCACTGAGCATCTGCACCTTCTGCTTCCCTGGACACTTTCATATTTTCTGGTGTCTTCACCTTTTCCTGATTCCTGAGCACTCTAATGATGCACACAGGGGATACATAGGTGAAATTGACTGCTGGCACCAGAGGGAAGGTTTGGTATGGAAAGTATTTTAAATGGCTGATTGTTGTGCCCTTCATTCTACTTTGAGCACTTAAAGCTCTTCTTTGCCAGCCTGCCTTCCTGCTTTATGCTCCTGTGGAGACCACCAGAAAACCAAAGCAGGAGCAACTGGAGGCTAATTGGTGCAACTGAAGAGTGTCCAGTTCCCATGGTGTGGCCCACTCTCTATGAATAAGCAAATAATCCTCACTATGAAATGATTTGTTATAACTTCCAGTTCATTGGATTTGTTCCACATTGAAATGACATTTCACATGGCCGGTTTCCAGGAGCACTAAGCCAAGCTTGCCTGCACACTGCCTGAGCAGGAAAGGTTTTCTATGTGCTGTGAGGTGTGTTGATCAGATGCAGTGCTGGCTGCTATCTCAGGGGAAAACAAAATAAAATCTGGCACCAAAAGAAATGAGGGCTCCTTCCTGAAAATGATATCTTGAATGTCAAAATCGTGTGCTTAAATTCAGGTGGGTTTTGTTCTAGGCCTAATGACAGATAATCAAACACTTTATTTTCTTATAATAATTCACAAAAAGGTTTCAGATTTGCTAGACTCAAGACTTTTTCTTTTGAATGTATGTAGATGCCTTTAAGAGTGGGGAGAAATCTGCTTTTGGAATATTTCTCTGCAAAGAGGAAGACAAAATCTTGTGGATTTTCCTTACTTCAGCTAGAAAAAAGCCATTAATACATCAAAATCTCTTTCTTCCCCCCACCATATCTTTTTTATCTAAAGGGAACTCCATCACTGTTTAAAAGAAGAACAACAGTAGTTTTCAACTTCCATGGGTGCAATCCTTCTATAAACCTAAAAATAGAAATTCTTGAGGTATTTTTGTGGATAGACTCTGCAGCACGAACCATGTTCACAAGATAAAACTGCTGGATCAAACCAACAGATTCAGCTATCGGTGCTGGATGAGCTCAAATGCTTATTGACATAACTTGATATTGACCCCAGGAGAACAATTAATTAAATGGCCCCAGGAGAACAATTAATTAAATGGCCTCAGCAGTGAGTGCTGAAAACATTATCTGCAATGGATGTGTCCTTGTTTAGTGTTTGGTTTAATCAGCAGCAAGAGCAGTTCAGTAAATATTGTTATCATCACCACCTTTGTCTTACCTTAAAAATATATGAAAAGCTCTGCTGTGCTTTTTACCATCACTGATTTTTCTGAGAAAGGTTTTTAAATTCATAATTAGAACCAAATTTGCTTTTGCCATATGTACAAAACCACTGACATCACTGCAAGCATTGAAATGAAGGAATGAGTGAAATCCCTGCTTGGAGTAGATTTGTCTATTGGTTTTGTGATCAGGAAAACTAACATTCAGCTTGGCTGCCATGCTGAATTCATTCAACAGAACTCTTTATGTTTTACCAAATTCTTTATTTCTAATTCTTTCAGCTGTGATTTGACCGTCAGGCTCAGGTAGGCTCACAGCTGCTAAAATAATCTATTGCACACAGGTAAAGTTTTTTGCTGAGATGGAAAGTGCTGTTATCCCATGGCACTTTTTCTCCTGAACAGTCAAAAATGCTCCCCAGGGACACTCTGGGTGCACTGGGTTCCTGTAGATGGAAGCATGCTAAATGTTTTCTCAGATGTGGTGACATTAATCCTGCAGCTGTTGAATGAAGGATGCAGAAGTACTATACCTTGTTTTGAACCATTTTTAAATACAAGGCCTTTAAAAACAATCTCTGCAGAGATTCTAGTAATCCAGAAACTCATCTATCTGCTCACTTTCTCCTTTTTCAAAGGATCCTGGATGTTTAAGAGCCTTTTCCTGCAGTGAGAGTGATGGAAGCAGAGCAGTGACCTCAGGCAGGTTCAGAAGTGGGAGGGCACAAGTTCCTAAAATTTACTGGGGGATTAAAAAAAAAAAGAACACAAAACCAACACCACAAACCCAACTCTAGATCTGTTACCTGTGAATGAAATGAGAACACTTTATTGTAAGATAGTCTGGCCTGTCCTGCTCCACGTCCTGAGTTCCTGTGCAGTGTCTGCAAGAGCATTGCTGAAGAGAGCTGTGCCCACTGCCCCAGGCACAAGGTGTCTTGGAGATTCACCAGCCAGCAGAGCTACCTGAGGTGCTGCAGGGGACAGGGATCAGGCTGGGTCAGTCCTGCTGGGAGCACTAGGAGGTACTGGGATGCTTCTGTCCCTGGTAGTCAGCGTGGAAAGTCAGAGGCTGTTGGTAAAGGCAGTTACTTGTCCTGGCACTGAGCTGCCCGAGTGTTTTCAGAGGCAAAAAAGAACTTGTGCTCCAAGTCCTTACAGCAATCCTGCATCCCCATCCTTCCCTAGAGGGAAGCAGGGCTGGAGTGTGTGCAATGCAATGACTCCTCTGTTCCAGGGGGGACAGTAAAGTGTCCTGTGCCAACAGCACTGACATCCTTTGGGGGGGATAATGGAGGGGGCAGGTTTTTTTCCAGCTGCTAATCTCTCTCTGCCATGCCAGTCTCTATTAGTTGCTGCCTCTGCCAGCAGGCAGTCCTATTTCTTTGCCCCAGCAATAGCTGTAAAATTAACTTTCACATATCCAAACCAGCTGCTGTAATAGCAAGAGGATAAATTCCAATGCAAGAGAGAATGAAATTGTAGATAATGTTTTGGTAAGATCTTTTAAATTTTTCTTTCTTTATAAAAAATTCTTCCAGACAGTCAGAAAATTATGAACACTAACTGGAAGTTGTTCTGGCATGTTACAGGAATTGAACAAATAGCTGCTGTGTAAAAATTCAATATATGCTTAAGAACAACAAGCAAGACATCCAAATGTATTAACAAATCTCAAGCATTAGAGTATACTGTGTGGGGAGATTAATGATCTCAGACACAAAAATATCTTCCTCAGGAAGTGGAAAAGCACTGAGGTATGAATGCAAAAGAATTGTAGCATTTACATAAACCCTGCTCAGGCTCTAAATCATCCTTGGTCAAGGTTTCTGTGTTTGCAAGCACCTACAGGCACAGATCCTCTGTTTATTCCTTCTCCTTTTATCTCTGCAAGGTCAGCCCTCAATGAGTCCTTCATTTATTGTTTGCTGAACGATTGCTGCAAACTGTACAAATAAGCTGAAAAGAAAATGCCTGTCCAGAAAAAAAATATTGTAATGGCTGCTTAAAATTATTCCAGTCTCCACAATATCACAGAATCCTAGAATGGTTTGGGAAGGAAATTGAAGCTGATTTAATTCCAATGCTCCTGCCACAGACTGACACACATTCCAAAAGACCAGGTTATATAAGCAACAACATAAGGTAATCCTTATCTCCATGATTTTTGGGTCAAGAACATTAAAACCACAAGCATATACACTGAATTTGGCAGTAATTTTGTTAGTAAAGTTATTGTAACATTTATGTTATGAGATGGCAGCTCAGCAACCATCTGAGAATGGCTGGAGGTAACTCTCCATCCCAAAGTTTATGGCTCACACTAAGTAAAAGAAAACATGCAAAGCCTTGTCATATCCTACTTTATGGCAAAGCAGCTAGCTCAAAACTCAAAAAATGAAATGATGTAGCCAAAGCAAGAGCTGGAATCTGGGCACCTCCTGTGCCAGCAGGTTGTTCTGTGGGATGTGCCACACAGCATTCAACTGATGCACAGGAGCCACAGGTACCACAAGGGATTCCAGGTGAGCAGGGATTTGGTGCTGCTGGTAACACAGGGTTGTTAATTCCTCAGTAACACCACTTCCACTGATGCTCCCAAGAAATAACAACTACCATCAGGGTGATCCCACTGCAGACATGGCCTGGCCAAACCCCCTGCCCGAGTAAAAAAATGCTGCTGGTAGAATGCGAATTCTTTTGGGGAAAATTTTTATTCAAGTATTTAAGCCTCAAGTATTTTGCTGCTAAAATAAATCACAGAGCTATGAAATAATGAGAAACAGTGGGGCATTTAACTAGATACAGCATATTTCTATGTCTTTGCCAATAGAAGAGAACAAAAACATTATAAATCCCGTCCCTCAAAATACCCAGGGGTCAGGAAGAGTGAGAGAGGTTTCTGATGTGCTTTTTCCTGGATCTATTTCTGCTCACCATCTTCAGCTGAAGTCACTCTGCATCTATTATCTCCTTGGCCTTTCAACTTTTTGTGGAGAGGCCTGGGCCTATAAATAACTACAGCCAAGTGAATGTGGTGCTTTTTGCAGTGGCAGAAAGATGCCTTTGAAGGCTGGTCCTGAAAACTGCCTTGTTCTGAACTGCGTCTCCATTAAGTCACACAAACAGAGGCAGGTGAAATTAGAACATTGAGAAACCAGAGCAGCCTGAATATTTGTGGGGAGGGAAAAGTGGGTTTAGCAGGTAAAACTTATTTAAAATGCACCAGAGTAAGACCCCAGGTTTTTCCAGCTACCCCTCCTAGTTATCTCCAGGGATTAAGACAAAGAGAAAGGCAGATACTCAAAGCAATCAGGGTCCAACTCTAATTCTGCATTACCCATGTTATAGAGATTACAAGGAAAATGCCCCTTTTATTTTTTGCCATATTCTCATGTTGTTCCTGTCAGCCTGCTTCTTTGGATTTGGATGTCTGTTTTCATTCTGTCACTGCAAGTGAAAATGGATGTGTAATCAAACCAGTAATCCAAATATTTCCCCAAACACCAAGAAAAATCAAATCTGCATTGAAACTTGCTACCTCAAGCACTTTATTAAATGTAAATTATTCTCATTAAAAGTAGTATACCCAAGGCTGATCTCCAGACATACTACTGACTTGATCAAGCCTCCTGCTGAACAACTCTATAAATGTGATTATAAATATTAACGAAGTTCATGAAAATAACATCTCCAACAGTGCTGCTGCTGCTGCTGCTGCTGCTACATAGGTAGAGTGCACGAGAAATTTATTTATTTCTTTATCATCTTAGGGAGGTGGTCCCCTTCTCTATTAGAGGGAAAGAACAGAGCCATGAAAAAACACAAGGAGTACCTAGGAGTGAGGGAGAGGTTGAGTCACTGGCAAGGCCAGACCCCTGGTGTTTGAAACAAATTGGTCCTGGACAGCAGAGAAGGCTGTATCCAGACAAAGGATTCCCACTCAACCCTTGGCAGGAGCCTGCTTTGGACAGTACTTCACAAGGCTGATTCAGCACCCAAAACCCTCTCACAGCAGTGAATGGTTCATTTTGCAGGGGTCCCTGAGCACTGCCCAAACACATCTCTGTGTGCTGCCTTGGCAGAGGGAGCTGCCCACGACTGCCAGATGCAGCTTCAAACAAGCTCAGCCCACTCAGTGCTGTGGGAACAGGACCAGGTGGCCTTTAGCTCACCTTTAATTTAGACTCTGCCTCTCTGCTTCTTTACCAAAAGCAGGCCACACACCCTTCAAAGTTATTCTTGGCAAGAGTTGGGTAGGTGATCAGGAATATCTTCCCAAAGGTGCCAGCCCCTGGTGCTGCTCCATGGCAATGCCAGGGACAGAGAAGACACATTTCTGACCAAGGTGTGTCACCTCAGCTGCTCCATGGCAGCCTCAGTGGGCAGCTGGCAGAGCCTCAGGGCCATCTCACAAAGTCCTGACAGGGCTGCAGACCGAGGAGTTGTGTAAGTCAGCACCAAGAAACGTTATGCAGAGTGAAGGGTGCCGAGAGGTTTTCCAGAGCACTGAGTTCAGTAAGAAGTCAGAAAGGGAAGATCCAGGCCAGACAGCTCTCACTTCGTCTCCTGCTCTTTCAGCAGACAGCTGTTGCTGGGGAGTTTCTAGATCATCTCTCTGATCTGCTCCATAATGAAGGAGCAACTCCCACCCACCTTCAATGCACACATGGCTCAAGAGGTCACTGAAGTCACTCTGCATCTGCCAGCAGAAGTTCTGCCGTCACTGGGGCAGTTCCTGGATTATTAATGCTGTGATTTTGATCTTTTATTTGTGATTGTGTTCTGTCCTATTTCATAGGGTTCAGGATGAGAGGATAAAGTCTCTTCAGGGGAGGAGAAAGGGAATTTGAGGCAAAAGTCTCATTAGTAGATCATTCTGGTAAAATGCTCTGAACCACTCTCCTTGGAGAGAGTAATGGCTAGAAAATCTTCCCTCTTATTTTATTTTTCTATCAGAAAAGTTCCAAACTAAAAAGAAGTCTCATCACTAGGGAAAAGAATGTTTGGTATGGCTTTGTTTTCTTGTTTGGGTTTTTTTTCTTAATGAGAAGTTTTGCTTCTATTTCTTTAAATAAATATTCTTAAAAGTTACCTTTCTCTACATCTCAATCTTGCTGTGCTGATCCTCCCTGTTTTCTTAGTGATCAACAGGCAGAATATGTACCTCTAAGCATATATCCATGAGGCAACATTGAGCTATAGCTCATTAGTGAGCTGCACTTATTTTTCATTTTGAAATTACCTTGTAAATATTCAGAGCATGATGCAGAACAGGACCTACCTCTGTGCCTTCTATTTATATCACTGAGGTGTCTTATTTTGAGAGTTGAGGAATGTGTGCAATGTGCATGAAAGAGATTAATAATCATCATGATGATTGCCAAGAAAACAGAAGCAAAGCTCATGAATGACAGTCAAGATACACAACGAGTTGAAGAGCCAGCACAAGGCAAGAGAACAAGTAGCAACCATCACAGGCCATTGCTATGGGCTCTGCATCAATTCTGTTTTCCATGGCCAGGGTGCCCCTGAAGGAAGATGGGCTGAGGAAAGAGACTGCCTGAGCAGAAAAATTTTGGTCCAGTTTTTCTCACATAATAAGAGGGAAAAATTCCTCAACCCAGAGCTGAAATGTTACTCCTTGTGTAGAGGGGATGGGATGTAACTCTCAAGGGGAGTGCTCTGGTGCTGTCACACTTGGCACCTCTTCATCCCTGGGCAATGTCACCTGCAGACAGCCCTGCAGCTCCCTCCATGATTCCTGTGGGGATCCTCAGCAAGACAAACCTCTCTACCCACAGCTCTTGTGCTCTGGGCTGGTCGAGGATCAGAGGAGCTCGTGTTTGGTATGGTCTTTCTTCCACATTTTTTAATTTGTAGAGATGCTTCTTTCATTCTTCTCCTCACTATAAATGGGAAGATGGCACCTGCTCCCCTTGGTCCACGTGTCATAACACAGACTTGGCTCTTGCTACCTATCAACAAAGTTTGAATTAATCTATTTCCTGGAATTTGGAGAGAGCAAATGCAGGTGGCAGACAGGACTGATTCTTGAAACATCCTTTTCTTCATGTTAACCAGTGCTGTGAATGTGAATGTGTTTGATTATCTGCAACTCAGACACCTGTGAGCAGCTGGAGCAGCAGCCAGCCTGGAGGAGGGTCCTCCTCTCCCCTCCTCTGCTCTGCTCCCCAAAACACTGTCAGATGAACCTGCCTTAGCTTTCTTAGCTGGATGCTCTCAAGACTTCTTGCCAAAAAAATCCTTTTTTCATCTCCCCAACTGGATTCTTGGAGTGAAAACAGGCATTCCTTTCAGGAAGAGAGGTGCTGCCTTGTGTGAAAAATTGATACTGTAGGAGCCTACAATTGAAGGTAAGGGTTTCAAAGGAGAAGTAAAAAGATTTGCAAAAGTTAAAGGGAATCTTACTGCTAAATCACAACTAGTTGAAGCATGGGTGTTTAAACTGGCTTTAATTCAGAAAGCAAATAAAAGAAAAAAATCTAGAAAGAGCACTAAAAATCTGTTGCAGAACAATTGCCTGAAAGTACTGATGACATTCAGCTCAAGTTATAGCAATTATGGACAGGAATAAAAAGAAAACAGATTCCTCAAGACAGGCTGATGTGGTACAACCCTGAAAGAGAAGTGTCAGGACAGAAACAGGGCAGTGACAGAAAACTGCCAGGGTGTTAGTTCTGCACTTGGCCCTTCTGCACAGCTCTGCAGCTCCTAACTTATTCTGGCATTACATACATTAAATGGGCTATAGAAAAGCTAAAAATATGGGATATAGGCATAATGTGCCTGTAACAAAGGACAGACAAGTAACTGCATGAAACAGAATGTGATTAATTGCAGATTTATAAGCAATATTGGATATACTAAACAATGTAATCTTTTAATGACATGACATGTGTGTAGGCACATGGCCACAATTATGTCCCCAGCTACAGATTTGCAACATAAACTGGAAAATTTTTTGGTCCATCTTCTCTTGCAATGCCTCTTTCACTTTCCTCACATATGAAAGAGTGTGTCACATTTGGTGATGTTGGAATATAATTGAGAATTATTTAAAAGCCACTGGTAACTCAGTGACTTGCTTCAGGGTTTCTTGGGTTTAAGGGTTAGGGGTGTTTTTGTAACAGGCATTTTTTCTCAAAAGTAATTACTCCATGTCTGTCTTTCACAAAAATATTGAAACAGACAGTCATGGTCTTGGCATTCTAATAAGGATGTGACATTTCACAGCTTAATGCTTATTCTTGCAGGGGAAGACAGGGAATTCATTTTTCATTGACCCATGAAGAGTCTCACTGAAATTGCACTTTTGTCTTAAACTCATGGAATGTTGAAAGATGGGGCAAGACAGTATTTCTAAAACTATATTTAGCCTATTCTCCTGTCCCAAGACACAGTCAAGTGTACTACATCATTCCTTGAAAGTCTTTCCTTTAACATTTAGGTTAAATGAGAAAAACAACAGTGAAAAATAACCCAGGGTAAAAATTAGAGAGGAAACTGAGCAGGGAACAGCCAGGCTGTCATGAAAAGATTGGAAGGCATGCAGGTGAGTAAATAATCCAAGGCCAGATCTCAGCAAATCAACCTTGAGTCCCTTGCCTCCACACACCTGTGGGACAGAACCTGTGCAGTCTCCCTCAAGACTGATGATTTACTGGCCACCCCAACTCAAAAGCTTGCCAAAACTAAATTTCTACCAAAACAAAATTCTTACCAAGTCTTTTGTACAGGCAATAGGCCGGGCAGGAGACTGTCTGTCATGGGTACCCAGTTTTGGGGAGATAATTTTTCTATAAAATCTAAAGTTGAATGGGCTCAGAGATTGGTTTGGGTTGTAAAGGATCTTCAAGGATCACCTATTCCAACCCTTCTGACCATGGGAAGGGACATCTTCCACAGGACCAGGTGAAAGCCCTATCCAACTTGACCTTGAACACTTCCAGAAATGGGGCAGGCATAATTTCTCAAGACAGCTTGGTTCATCTCAAAGTTCACTTTGAGCTGTTAGCAAGGTTCTTCACAGGGAGGAACTTCTGGTAGCAGGAGGAAGGTAAAAACGCAGCCATGAACAAAATCAGGTGGAAGTTGAACAAACAGGGCTGAATTGCTTTGTTAGCATTTAGCCAGTCATGTGAACATAGTGACTCATCTGGCCCTCCTAAGGTTAAACCTCAGTGAAGCTGAGCAGTTAAATACACAATTAGCTTTCAACATCTGACACTTCAGATGTATTTCCAAAAATCACACCAAGTTCGTGAACAAATCAATCAAATGTACTACTCCTTTTAAATTTTCTATGTACAAGGAAATTGTAGCTATTAGCCCAGAGGGAATAATCCCAGCAAATCCATCAATCTGAATGTAAGAATAAGGGATAAAACACCTTATGTGAAAGGCACATCAGCAATATCACTCCTGAGTTGGACTGAGGGTTTCTTGCTAATGTCAGTCTCAGACACTGCTTCACACAATAGCCAGAGCCAGCAGCCTTTTCAAGCATTACTCATTAAAAATGTCAAAGACCACAAAATATTTGATATAAAGATGAGACCTTTAAGGGAGGAAAATACAGAGGCTTTTCCTTCTGAATCACTGGTACTCTTAAGTGGAAACTAGGGCATAAAGAAGAAACTCAGCAAAAATTACATTTTATTTAATAAGAACAGTTACCCAGGATACATGTGGGCCTTCCAGGAGAGCAGGCTAACATTGGATGGTAAGGGATGAAACCACCCTGTGGTCTGCCAGAGGAGTGTGGACTCCTGAGCAGTGAGAATAGTTGTTAGGCTTTTTGTTTGGGGGGTTGGTTGGTTTTTCATTGGTTTTTGGGGGGGTTTTGTTGGTTTTTTTTAATTTGTTTGTTTTATTGGGGTGAGGTGTTTATTTGCTTTTGAGCTGCTCAAGGTAGCATGCACTTGTTCTTGTGTACCTGGGCAGAAAGGAATTGCCCTCCCTGCCTCTACTGCACTGCTCTTTAACTGGGAGTTCCTTCCAATCCTTTGTACACACAGGGCTCATTTCTTCCCTCTGCTTTCCCATGCAGGAACACTTCTATTGAACAACATGTTCTTCCACCCAGGACAATTCTCCTGACTGTACCACTCTTTTGGCACCACGACTTTTAGGCCAGCAGAAGACCAGAATGACTCATTAGACAAATTCCCAGTGGGGCTGTTTGCTGCGTGCCCTCATCCTTGTGGGCATCCTGCTTGTGTAGGGAGCACGTGGGACCCCTCCTGTGCTGGCAGGGGAGCTGTGAGAATGTGCTGCACTGAGTGCTGGCTCTGAAAGACATAGGATTTTCACCAGGGTGTGCTTGTCGCAAGGCTTGTAATCTCCCAGGGAATAGCCAGCAAAGCACACTCCTCTCAGTGGAGACATTATCACTGAGAAGGGCAGAACCTTCTTTGACATTGATCAGTTTTTGTTATATGCATAGAAATAATTCTTGTTTTCATGAAATCAGTGACTCTGTCAGCACAGCATACTCACTCTAGGCTGGGCTTTTAGGTGTCCTGTTTTTCTCTCACTTTACCAAGGAAAGACAATTCAACTCATTCCTGCTACCAGCAAGAGTCTACAGTTCTGCATGCAGTGATGCTTTGTAAATTCAGTACTAAAAATTTCCTGCTAGAGGGATGAAAACATGTTATAAGGTTTGAATAGTTTAATGTATTTCAGGGAAGCTTTTATCTTTTCTGACTAAGGACATTTCCAGCAGGAAAAAGCCGAGAAAGGACAAGGCTTATATGTCAGTGCAGAATATTCTGAAAGTTCCCACAAGGAAAAGAAGATACACTGAACTGAAAGAACAGAAGATACTTCCTCACTCTCCATCACACCCCAAAATAAGGTGCAAATGCAAAGTCCTCTGCCTCATAACACTCACATCTTCAGGGCAAGACAGGCACTGGTGGTTACAGCTCTCTCTGAGGAAGAGCAGCTGCTGCAATCTCCAGACACAGCACAGACTTTGCAGAGTACAAAGAGATCTGCATCACTCCTCCAACAGTCTCTGTTTTCCTGAACAGTGAACACCTTCCTTCAGGGGAATAACAGGGTGACTCAGCTCTGAAGGGGAAGAACAGAGCCAGAGGAGCACTGGGGAGCAGTTTGTTAAAGACTCTGAGCACAGCAGCTCAAGCAACGTTTATGCAGCCAACACCGATCATTTCACAAATTATTTCTTACCAAAGCAGGTTCAAACCTACACAAGAAGGTGCCAGCAAACATTATTTCCTTCCCCCAGCTCATTTAGCCTGCTCTCTGTATCTTATAATGGAAAGATTAGGAAGGTGAGCTTTTCTGTCCCAGACACTTTCTTGTTTGCTAAGGCTGGCAGGGTTTGTGCAGATCAGAAACTCCCAGCAGCTCCCTGGGCCAAAAAGGTTTATAACAGATCTGATAAGGATATTGTTAGTGTGAGAAGTCCAGCCCAGTCATTTGAGAGCATTAACAGTTGTCTTCTGCAAGCACAGAAGACTTTTCAGCTTTTACAAGAGACTGATGAGTTCAGCAGGTCATACTCACAACCTCCTCTTTAGGACTGGAGCTAAGGTGATGTTACAACACAATTAATCCTACTGAAATTTGGTGTTGGGGGGGGGGGTGGTTAGAATGTAAAAGAATAGAGATAGTGCAGAAGGCAGTCTCACCCCTAAGGAGTTGCAGCTGTACTAATTATCAAAGATTAGGAACAGGCCTGCCCTTAATAGGCCACAGCTGTGTCCAATAAGGATGAGAGCTATAAAAAAAGTGAGTTAGCTAGTAGAGAAGGGAGTTGGAGTTTATTGGTTCTGCTGTGAGGAGCTGCCCATGAGAAATCACTGAGAAGGTATGGAAGTTTTGTAATAACAACAGAAATTAATACTTATCTAGTTGCTAGTGATAGTGTTATCTGGTAGCAAGATCTTCTGGTCTGAAACAGGCCTAGTTATACTGTCTTTAGTCATTCTCTAGTGGCCTATGTATATCATGTCATGGAATTTTTACCAAGGAAACTACACAAAGTTACAGATCTTTCAGCCTCAACATGAACATTTATTGAAAATACTTGAAGTAGCACAAGGCAGGACTTGTAGTCCCAAACTGGTGCTTGAACTTTATGCCTCTTTTACTCCCATGTATCTATAAGCTTGTTTTCTTTTGCTAGTTTTTAGAGATATGCATGAAAATAAAAATGTATTATCTAGCATAGGTGATTTCAGAATATAAGATGTGTGCAGCAGTACCTCACTGTGCTTCCCTGACATACCTTCTGTGGTTTTACTCCTCTGTTGAAAATCTATATTTTTAAATTTCTTTAATTCTAGAATACGTTACTTCAGTGACTCATTTGCTATTAACCCTAAATTTCATATGTGGCTAAGATAAAGCTGTTGGTGTTAATACTGCACAGAAGTGAAGCTGTCACATCTCATGGATGTCTGTAGTAACTGTTTGCACACTTTAGCTCAATGGACTGAGTCTACACCATGTTTAGCTGAAGGAGCCTGTATTGCTTTTCCTTCTTTCTTCTACTTTTTATTCCCCATTCAGGGGTAACAGCTCATTAGCATCATGCTAGTAAAAATTAAACCTTGATCACCTGGATGTGCCCCTTTCTAACAAATCCAGAAAGAGCATTAATTGTAACACTGCAGAGAGAAGTGGAAATCTATTCATCTGTGATTTAACAGCTATTTTTGAAATCTTGCTCTGATTTTCATACATAAAATAATACACAGGAGTGACAGACATTAATCTTAAAACACAGTTCTTCTTGACAGGTGAATTAGGAGTTCAGGCTGTCAGTAATCCAACAGCATTGGGGATTTAAAGGGATTTTATTCTTGTCAGAGGGATAGTTTATAACAGGCAGACGTATGGAGTCACAAAAATTCTTTTAACAACAAAAACCTTTCTATGAAAGCTTATCCCATTACAGAAGCCAGGAATTGGGGTTGGCCACTGAGACAAGGATCTGTGGGATGTTTTGTGCATAGCAAGACGTGCATCACTGTTCCAGCAGGGATTCTGTAACCTCATGGCCCTGCAGGTCTCATTACCTAGTTTGGGTGGACACAATTCATAGAATATTCTGAGTTGGAAGGGACCCACAAGGATCCTTGAATCCAACTCTCAAGTAAATGGCCAGTACTAACACAGGGGGAAATTCACAGCACAAAATCACAAGACCAGTTGATTAACTTCTCAATTTATGCCAAATTAACTTCTTACCCATATTCTGTACAATATTCTGTAGTGTCTTGGGAGGGCACCACTGAATTTCACACTTGCATTCACCCTTCTGAGACCAGGACTTCATCTCCTCTGACACAAATTAATATGTAAAATGATCCACAGTGCAGACAGTCAGACTGTGGGAGAGTTTTACAGATATTTGACTTTACACCTGTGCACATTTTCCTTCAAATTCAGGCTTGAGCCTTTGTCTAAAAAAGAAAGATCCTTCTTGGACCCACATCTCCCTGCTCTGGGGGGACCTGCAAAGCCAGAGAAGTTGCCTGGGGCAGAGCAATGATGGAAAGACACTTCTGCCAGCAAAACTCACAGGAAAATCAGAGTAGTGGGTGGCCATAATAACTTCACAGAATGGTGAAAAAGGGATGAGAAGAAATGTTATCCTTCTAAGGCTATTATCTTTATTACAAAACCAAAAATTTTGCCAGAAAATAGCTTTGGTTTCTATGTTATACTTGGGAACACATGGTACCAGAGTGAGAAAAAACACTGCCCTAAGGATCTCCTAGTTTAAAATAAGAAAACAGGGAGATGGACACAAGTTCTCTAGAAAGGGAGTATGGGTAAGAGTAGAAGGGGTTTATGCACTGCTGTGGATTTTTTTATACAGATATATTCACAACAGAACTCAGGCACAAGAATTATGTGAATTGCAATCCCTTCACATTTTACTATTAAAATGAAATGTGAAACTGAAGCTGCCTTCCAGATGGCCTGGCTGGTTCCACCTGGGGCCAGGCATAAAACAGTGTAGCAAATACAAAAGTTCCTGACAGAGGGAGCAAAAGAAAATGGGCAGATGAAAACAAGTCCTTCTATTAGGCTGGAAGCCTTCTGCCTGGACAGTTTCCCAAACAAGAGCAAACTTTGCTCTCGGCTCCCAGGAGTCAGAGAGCTTTAACCTCAACCTTCAGGTTTGAGTCAGAGTTTCGCTTTCATTTAGCATTTCCACAGCAGTAACTAAGTCAAACAAAAACTCTTCGTCCTGTTTCCTGCGGGATTTACAGTAATAAACAAACATATTAATTGGTTGGGTTGGGTATTTCTCTAAAAGAAATTTTAACAGATTGAGTTGTTTCTTCAGAGGAAAGCACCTCTTGCCCAGGATATCTCAAGACACACATATTGCTCTGCTGTTCTAATCAGCCTGGGGACAGCCCGAATCACAAAAAATATATTTTTACCACTGAAAATCTTTAGCAACTGTCAAAGCTTGTTTCAGTAAAACACACTCAGAGGGAGCTCATCAACATTCAGTGTGTGAATCACGCCTGAACTAATACAATATGTGCTGTGATTGGAAGGGTAGGAGGAACCCAAACTGTAACAGTTTGCTTCACAGTTTGGAAAATAGGGCTGTGTTGTATTCCAAGGAGTAGCTGTCACAGAACTGGATGTGTCTTAACTAGTGAAACAATCCAGTCTAAGAACATTTAAGAGCACATCTGTGATCCCTGGCCTGATCTCACCTCAAACATGCTGTGTCCTGTTCTAAAATACAACAGCACAAGAGACCCAGCAGTCTGCAGCACTGCATGCCTCATCTTCTGCTTTCGAACATGCCAAATTCTTTAAAATATTAATTCCAGCCTATGCAGAGCTAGGAAATAATTAAAACATTTTTACTTGCAAATGAAGGAAGAGACTATAGCCCAGACCTGCCAGAGTGCTGCCTAGGGAGCCACCACACAGGAGAAAATGCAGGTTGCATGCTGTGAGAGAGCAGCAAGAATTGACTTCTGGAAGTGAAGTCGCTATGAACAGTTATCAGTCCACGACAGCTATGATGCATTAAATAAATTTTAAATATATGCTTCCAATCCAACAACTTAACCTGCTCTTTGTTTAAGCACACAGAACACCATTGCCTCTACCTTATTTTAATCCAGTGTGCCTGGAGCACTGGACGATGTGATTTTCAGAACCCAAAACCAAGGTGCAAGCCTAATCCCAGGTGAGGGCATGAAAGGTATAATATAGGTATATTATATTTAGGCTATATATATTGTATATAATATAGGTGTATTATATATGAAGGTATATATACCACATCTGCTAGAGGCCAACAATATTTGGGCCATTTTGGCTTTGCATATAGCTTAGGATTTTGTGCTCTTCTAGAGTGAGGAAGGCCACTGCAATTGAGACTGGGAGGGCATAGGAGAGGGCTATGATGAAGTTAATTAAGAGGGGGTAGTTGGTCATGGGGAGGGTTGGTTTGAGTTAAGTTAAGGAGAGGATTTGAACCTCTGAGTTAAAGGACTTAAGCCTTTTGCGTTTTCTGAGCTCTGCCATGCTAGCTGGTCCTTTTCTTGGACATGGTGGGGTGTGATAGCCTGGTGACAGGCAGACAGGGTGGGGCAGAAACAATGCTGTGGCAGTCTTGTGTTCCCCTTGGGATGCCTTTTGCAGCCTCAGTGTGCCTGGAGCTCTGGACTTTGTGGTTTTCAGAACACTCATCCTGATGCATTTTTCTGACACAGTATAGTTTCATTAGAAGGAAAGTTTTAGACTTTCTTGTGATAATACACTGTCCACAGGAGGGGAAATTGGTGGGAATGATCGTAACATAGAAATAAATGTGTGATTATAGTTAAAATGGAAAAATTAAGGCAAATCCTAATATCTGTAGGTACCTTCAGGGTGTCACAAACGTGAACTACTAAGGCACAGTGGAAAATCATAGCTTTACCTCATTAGGACAAAACATTTAGATATAAGTGTGAATTAAGACTTATAGTGTGCAAACTACATTAATCAAAGTAGATTTTGACTGCAGTGGATGGCAGTGCTGCTGTCCACATTGTAAATAGGATGATTGATTGAACAGTGGGCACGGGAAAGAGTTTCAAGGTCAAGGCTTTTTGGACAAAACTTCTATAATGGCTCTTTCCATTAATACAGACAATTTAGAGAGGATGTGATCACCAGACAAAGTTGCTTCTGCACCAACAACTCCTAGTACCTCTTAATTGAGGAGAAAAGGGCAAGAGCCAGTGATTGATTGGAACCTGAAACTGAACAAACCCAATGCAGAAATGTGTTTTTATCAGTGTGCACCATCAGCTCCTGGAGCAGCATGCTGAGGTTGTTAATACCATCTCCTTTTTAGGAGGGTTTTGTCTACATCACTTCAACTCTTTACCAAACCATTATATGACAACAGGTAAATATTTTGGTAGCTAATCTATTAATGCCATCTTCTGCTGCCAAAGTGAAGGGAAATTAGAACCTTCACTACTCAGTTTTGAAGGAGTCTAAATATGTTTTGAAGGGGGTGAAAAGTCTAGGATTCATCTGGGAAAAACAAATAGGGAGATACCAATTAATAATTAATATTGCCACCTGCTATTTGGCAATATGAGGGGGTTTTTTGTTCCTTTAATCATTCACCTGTAAATCTACAAATCAGAATAAGAAACAACATCAGTGCAATTTGAAAGTAGCTCCAAAGGAGTCAGCAGTGCTAATTGCATTAATGCTGAGGAAACATGGCCCCTGGGGCAAGGATGAGAAAAGCTCAGGGTTTTCACTGTCAGAGTGGGTGTTTTGTGTCTGCCTTGCATGGAGAGGTCACAGCAGGAATGCATCATGATACAGCACCATAAGTTAAGGAAGGCTGAATGTTAAGGTGTGGCATTGTGTTTTTAAAGATTTGTTATTATTGGTTGTGTTAGTTGTTTTGTGTTAAGAAAAGGGTTTGGTCCTTGGTTCCCCCCATGTTCTCCCCTCACGATGGTTTGTCCCAGGTTGTTTGTTACTTTCCTTTCCCGCCACTTGCCTGCCCATCAAACCCAGTGATCCTTCCCTCCTCCCTCCCTGCCCTTATAAGTCCTCTCCCCTCCCAGTGGTGCCACCTACTCCCCTTGTCAGTTACTGTAACCAGCCCCCTTTTGTTCGAGATTTTTCGATGTCAGTCATCCTTACTGTGCTGTATGATTTGCCTCCAGGGCTTTTCCCCTCCTATGTATGATCCCCATTGGTTCAAGTATGTTGTCCATTCCTCCCCTGCCCTTTCCTTATTGGCTACCCTGAGTCTCCTCCTTCCACGCCCACTCCCTTTATCAGTTCCTCCCCGAGCCTGTCTCCCTTGTCACTTGCCACTGGAACCATTGAGGAATAAAGCCTCCTTGACAGCCACACAAGTGTCCTCTCTTTCTTCCTTTACCTTGGACTCCTTGTGTTCTCGTCCTTGCCTGTGCCACCCACGCCACAGACGGCACCACCACCTGGGGTCCTCTAAGAGATCCTGGGGGTGTCAAATCTTGTGGCTGCCTCCGGCCAAGCTTGGGGAGCAGCTAGCCGGGACTGACTTGTTCCCGTGGCTGCAGGGAAGGACCACAGTTGGCGCCCAATGTGCGTCTTTTCTACTGGCTTTTCCAACATCAGCGCCGTGCTCGACGCCGCCTCTCAGGGACGTTAAGGCACGGAGAGAAGCCTGGCGGCGAGAACTGTTCCTGTGGGCATCAGCCCTTGGATTTGTAAGTTCCTGGCAGCACCAGTGCCCTTGTGTGAGCACACTAACTTTTGTCTAGTGGTGCTCCTGGGGGACGAAGGCACAACCCCTCCATGTCACCCTCCCAAGGGACGCCTTCAGGACCAAGGACCATCGCTGTCATTTTCTTTCTCGAAGTCGGCGGTTGGGTGAGTTCCCTTGGTGGTTTTGGGACGGACCCGGCTGGGGGGGCTCCCTGCAGGCAGCTTCGCTCCCAAGGGTGAGGGGACACGCAGTGCATGGCGTGAGGGGTTGCTGCCATCAGCTTTTGGGACCCTTTTCTTAGCTTACTTTTCCCTTTTCCGACAGTGAGTGGGTGGAAGTTTGCTGGGTGTTCAGCATGTCCACTCAGCAAAAAGAGATTTATACCCAAGTTGTGGGGGTCCTGAGGGAGGGGGGTGAAAAGGTTTCTAAGAGTTCTGTTAAAAGGTTCGTTCGCTGGTTGTTTTCTAAATTCCCCCAAGTGTCACCAAATGATAAAAGGAATGAGGAATTTTGGAGGGCTGTAGGGAATTTAATAACAGAAGGGATGAGAAAGAATGACCCTACAGTCAAGGATGGCTTTGTGTGGATGTTTGTTTTAATCACTTGCATTCTAAAGGTTCAAAGAAAGTGGGAAAGTAAAAAATGCCTAGCAACGCGATCCCCAGTTCTCCCTCAGCCCCCTTCTCCGTCCCCTTCTTCTCCTGCCCCTTCTTCCCCTACACCGGGTGGACAAGGGGGAGCAACCCATCCAAAGCAGGCGCAGGGTTGCTACCATCTCCCTGGCTCCCCCAGATCCCCTCGGTACCCTTGCCCTGACAATGCTGGCCACACTGTCAGGGAATCTGTCTTTAGCCCTCCTCCCAACCCCTTTGTCCCTGTTGCTGATCCTGAAAGTTCTCGAGGTTGCTGTGTTCCCCCAAACCCATTCCTTGTTTTCCCTGGAGAGGTCTCACGAGATGGCCGCCGCCACGTGGCAGCTGCCCCGATATCCCAACATGGCGGTCACCTCGTGGCGAGTGCTTCTCCTCCCCAGAATCCTTTCTTTCCCGTACTTTCCCCTGATCCCACCGTTCCTTCCCTATACTCCTCTTCTTCCCCTGTGCCTCTTGACTCGGCTCCTCCCAAAGGTCCTTATGTAAATCCACCCATTGCTCCTCCTCTTCCTCCGCCTCCTCATTTATCACCTGACCCCTTCTCTTTCCCCACGGTGTTATCAACAGCTCCAGCTCCACCCACTGCCCACCCTAGTTCCACCCCAAACTCCGCCCCTCAGCCTCTAAACCCTGCCCCCTCACTTCCTGGTTCCCATGCCCCACCTTCCAGTTCCCACTGTGTTGTGGTTGCTGGGGGAGAGGGGCTGGGGAAACAGGACGTGCCTCTAAAATAATGAGGTTCCGTTCTTGGCTCTTGTCACTTATAATAGACACAGGCAGCAGCCTCGGTATGATCCACTGTCGTATGACAGCATTCGAGATCTCTGCAAAGCAAAAAGAGAATTTGGCCCTAAAAGCGAGTTCTTTCGGAGCATTTTAAGGGCAACCTTTTCTCAAACATTGGTCCCTGATGATATTAAACGCCTTTTCAGTTGCCTGCTCCCCCCATTGGAGTACAAACTATAGGAAAGAACTTGGAGAAGGTTGGCAGGGGATCTTCTCCCAGAGATTTCGAAAAGCGAGGACCATGCTGCTGATAATGAGGGCCACCCTATCACCACTGACCACCTTATTGGCGAAGGTGACTGGAGCCAAGGGCAGAAACAGGCGGGCATGATTCCAAGGGCGGTCTTAGACATAACGAAACAAGCAGCGGAACGGGCGTTCCTTGGAATGCCTTCCAAGGAGCCAGTCGTGCCGTACATTGCCATCCGGCAGATGATCTCTGAGCCCTTTGTAGATTTTGTCGACCGAGTCAGAGCTGAGGGGGAGATGAGAGTGGACGACAATCCCCAACTACAAGAACAGCTCACGCTTGACATCGTCACCACCAACCCTAACGACGCATGCCGAAGGGTCATCCTTGCCCTTCCTGCCTCACCACCGCCTACCCTAGACTAGCTCATAGAGGAATGCACGCGCAAGGCAATGATTATGGTGGAAGACATGATACGGGCAAATCCAACACCTGATAGAGTGGTGGCAGCAGCTTTTACTTCTTCGAAAGGACAGAACTACCCCACAAGGGCTCCCATACCACCGGGACAATGCTGCTTTCATTGTGGGCGAGACGACCGTTTTATCAGCCGTTGTCTTTTCCTGGGGAGAGCTCCCCCAAGTGTGGGGAATGACAAGAGGGGAGGAAAGGCGGACGAAGACACGACCCAGATGCAAAAAAACTAACTGATCAGCGCGAGCCAGCCCCGCGCGATGATATAAGTAGGGCAGTTGGCGGGGGGCGCTCAGGTCAGAGAGATCAATGTACCTTAACTACTCTGGACAATTCAGAACCTTACCGGCTAAGACTCACCTGTCCCCTTTTCTATCCCAATCAGGACTGGCACGAGATTGGTGCAGAGCCCGGACTTCTCTCCCACATTGAGCAGGCAGAGACATTCAAGAACATGCCAACTCTTAATTGCAAGTATCTTGTGGTCGGGGACACAAAACACACTCCCCTGGGGGTAGAAGTAGTTCCTGCGGTTCTTACACTCAACCCTGAATGCTTCATCCTCATGACGTGCTGTGTCGATCCCCCCCCCTCTCCCTGCTGGAGGGCCAGATCATTGCACAGGCCATTCCAGTGCCTCACTTCATGTGTGATGACCTGGACCTCTCAGTTTTTTACACCGAGATGCTGGGAGAGGAGAAGCCCCTTGTTTGGTGTGGCCTTAAGAGCGGGGGTCACTCGATCCAACTTCAAGGGATGATGGACACGGGGGCAGATGTGACGGTCATTCCTCCACACAAATGGCCGCCACAGTGGGAGCTGCAACCCGTGGATCGCTCAGTTAGTGGTATTGGGGGTTCTCAATTGGCACGTGTCTCGAAGAGCATAGCACAAATTACGGGGCCGAATGGACAATTGGCGTCTGTACATCCATTCGTTTTAAATTCCACCTACACCCTGTGCGGGAGAGATGCCATGTCTCAGTGGGGGCCAAATTAGATCTGCCCGCTCCCCAGGATTTTTAGGTGCGGCCACTGTAGAGCGCCCTACTTTGAGACTGAATCGGTTAACTGATAATCCAGTCCAAGTAGCTCAGTGGCCGCTCGGCAAACGGAAATTAAAGGCGCTCACTCAGATCGTGGAGGAAGAATTGGCCAAAGGCCATATAGTAGAAACCAACAGCCCCTGGAACTCTCCTGTTTTTGTCATTTGAAAACACGGAGGGGACAGGTGGCGTCTCCTCCATGACCTGAGAAGAATAAATGAAGTTATTGAAGACATGGGACCCCTCCAACCAGGGATGCCTTCCCCATCTATGCTCCCCCAAAATTGGAAATTGGCCGTCATCGACATCAAGGACTGCTTTTTCCAAATTCCCGTTCACCCAGCTGTTGCGCCAAGGTTTGCCTTCTCTGTGTCCTCCATCAACAGAGGAGCTCCCATGAAGCGCTACCCACAAGGGATGAAAAACAGTCCTACCATCTGCCAATGGTACGTCGCCAGAGTTCTGTCCCCGGTGCGTGAAAGGGAGAAAGATTGTATAATATACCATTACATGGATGACATTCTTCTTTGTGCCCCTGATGATGACATGCTTGCACGCGCTTTAGAGGACACTATTACGGCCTTGTCGGTGGCTGGATTTGAGTTGCAAAGAGAAAAAGTTCAACACCTGCTGCCTTGGAAGTATCTGGGTCTTGAAATAACGGCGCGCACAATCACGCCTCAAAAGATCTTGATTAATATCAATCCTAAGACTCTGCAGGAAATGCACCAGCTGTGTGGCTCTTTGAACTGGGTCAGGCCCTGGCTGGGGCTCTCCACGGGGGACCTGTCCCCTCTTTTCAACTTGTTGAAAGGGGGAGAGAGCCTGGTTTCTTCGAGGGCCCTGACTCCAGAGGCCCGGGCTGCACTTGAGAAGGTTCAATCCATCATTGAAAGCCGGCAAGCCCACTGATGCCGTGAGAACCTGCCCTTCAGCTTCATCATTTTGGGTAAGTTGCTGCACCTTCAAGGGCTGATCTTTCAATGGGACACAGACCAACAGGACCCCCTCTTAATCATAGAGTGGGTGTTCCTCGGTCACCAGTTGTCCAAAAGCATCACTAAGCCACAAGAGCTGATGGCCCAGCTGATCATAAGGGCTAGGGCTCGCCTATGTGTGTTGGCGGGGTGTGACTTCGCATGCATCCACCTCCCCATTCAAATACCAACGGGGAAAATAGACTCTAAGACCTGGGAGCATTTGTTTCAGCGAAATGTCATTCTGCAATTTGCCCTGGATAGCTACACCGGACAAATTTCATTCAATCATCCGGCCCACAAATTGTTCTCAACCGAGTTTAATCTGATCCCAAAAGAAATCCAAAGTCGCCATCCCCTCAAAGCTCTGACAGTCTTCACAGACGCAACTGGAGGATCCCACAAGTCAGTAATGACCTGGAAGGATCCTCAAACTCAGCAGTGGGAAGCCGACATTAAGATCGTGGAGGGCTCTCCACAAGTTGCTGAATTGAATGCAGTTGTCAGGGCTTTTGAGAAGTTTTCTGAACCCTTTAATTTGATAACTGATTCGGCCCACGTAGCAGGTGTAGTGTCCAGGGCAGAACACGCAGTACTCAAGGAGGTCTCCAACCCTACCATCTTTCACTTGCTCTCGCGCCTCATACATCTGGTTTCCCACCGAGAGCAGCCATTCTTTGTGATGCATGTGAGGTCGCACACTGACCTCCCTGGTTTCATCGCCGAGGGGAACTGCGTGGCAGACGCTCTAGCCGCACCAGTGCAGCTGGCTGGCCTTCCTAACATGTTCCAGCAGGCCAAGCTAAGCCATCAGCAATTCCATCAAAATGCCCCAGGACTGGTCCGCCAATTCCACCTTCGGCGCGACCAGGCCAAGGCATTTGTGGACATGTGCCCCCACTGTTAGAAAACAGTCCTACCATCTCTGGGTTCGGGGGTGAACCCTAGGGGGCTCTGCAGCTGTGAGGTGTGGCAGACTGACATCACCCATGTAGCGGAATTTGGGCAGTTCAAATATGTCCATGTATCTGTGGACACCTTCTCAGGCGCGGTCTTTGCCTCAGCCCACGCTGGGGAAAAGGCAGCAGACGCACAAAAACACCTAATGCATGCCTTTGCAGTCCTAGGAATTCCATCTACAATTAAGACAGACAATGGCCCAGCTTATGCTTCCAAGGCGTTTGGTGAGTTTTTGCAAGAATGGGGGGTTCAACACTGGACGGGGATTCCTCACTCCCCCACGGGCCAGGCTGTAATAAAGTGCACACACCAGACACTTAAGCAAGTCCTCACCCACCAGTGGGGAGATATCCGAGCTCTGTCCCCACATCTCTGGCTCTGCAAAGCGCTTTTCACCATCAACTTCCTAAACTGTTCTTATGATAGACCAGAGCCGCCAGTCCTGAGACACTTCCGCCAGCACCAGCAAGCGGGATTCAAAGAGAGACCACCAGTTTTGATTAGAGATCCTGACTCTGGAGAGATCCAGGGTCCAGTTGATCTTGTCACCTGGGGACGTGGGTACGCCTGAGTGTCCACGCCCTCTGGGGTCAGGTGGATTCCAAAAAAGTTTGTCAAACCATACGTCCCGGGAGAGTCAATTAGTACGCCGCGAGATGCCAACCCTCGCCAAGAAGACCTGAACGACCACACCTTCGCCCACAATAGAAAATGGTGCAAGAGAAGAGGAAGACCCTGAACCTGTTTTCCCTGTCTGCTTCCTCCTTTGATGCCCTTGCTTGTTGTCCTAATCCCACTCCTAATTTATATTGTGTTTCCTTTGTTTTCAGGCATCCACGATGCTCCCCGTAAGTCCTTGTTGTCATCTGGGGGCTCCAACCTGTCATCTTAAATAAGTCCTCTGTCGGCGTGTGGATCGTCCCTCAGCCCAGGAAGAACGTTTGGGTAACCCTGGCCCATGCCCTCAACCAGAGCCATCTGTGCCTTTCGACAGCTGCAGCAGACAATCTGATGTCTACCTGTCTGGTTGGGATTCCTTCGAAATTGGCTGATTATCCCGAATCCATCCGGAATGTTCAAGATTAGTTCAACAGGGATAATCCACCAGACCAGTGGGCGGTGAGCTTCAGGTACTGGGGGGTGGTGAATTACGCCCGAACACCGGTGACCAAGCCCCTGGTTCTATGGCGGAAGTGGGTGTACGACCTGCCTTATGCAGAGGCCGAGCCCCAGGAATTCGAACTACTGGGCTCGGCCAAAGCAGAGAACTGTGTACACTTCGACTTCACCCCCACTTCTCGGAAAGATCAATACGAGAATATCAAACAGTTTAAGGTAGAATTCAAAGCAGACAGCTGCTGTACCAACTTGATAAAGATAAAGGCCCCATCCACCGATGACGGGTACGCAAGGAAATTAGACAAGGGACTTTTCTTAATTTGTGGAGATAGGGCGTACCCAGGAATCCCCTCTTGCCTTCTCGGAGGCCCATGCACCCTGGGGTGTTTGTCCCTGGCGTCGCCTAACATGACGCAAATTCCAATTAGAGACACTAAAACAAATTCTAAAACTGTTAAAAGGGGTGCGACTCCATTCAATGAACATTGTGACAGTGAAATTTACCATTGGGCAAAGTCCAAGCGTGTTGCCGTTTCCATTTTCCTACCCTGCGTGGCAGCCGCTAAAACTCTGAGTGAGCTAGGACACCTTGAATGTTGGGTGACTCGCCAAGCGAATCTAACATCTAAAGCCCTAAATGACCTCCTAGAAGATGAGGAAATAACCAGACGGGCAACTCTGCAAAACAGAGCCGCCATCAATTTTCTGCTGCTGGCACACGGGCATGGGTGCCAAGAGTTTGAGGGGCTGTGTTGCTTTAACTTATCATCAAAGAGCCGATCGATCCACGCGTCCATCCAAGAAATCAAAAGTATGGTTGGGGACGTCAGACAAGAAGGCGAGGACTGGTTTAAGGACATGTTTAAGAACTGGGGCCTCTTGGGCTGGATGCTTTCTCTTATCAAAGACATTGCTTATTTTATCATAGTCCTTTTCTTAATTTCCCTGTGCTGCGGAATTTTGAAACGCTTCATCACCGCCTCTACCTCAAAATCCGCCACTCCATCCAAAATAGTAGTCGCTGCTGTCACCACCACCAATGACGAATGGTGGGAAGGAGAACGCTCAGAAAGCACAGAGGTGTAACAAGGACCGAGTTTACTTTCCCAGATTCGCCCCTCTCCTCCCTTTTTTAAACAAAGAAGGGGGAGATGTGGCATTGTGTTTTTAAAGATTTGTTATTATTGGTTGTGTTAGTTGTTTTGTGTTAAGAAAAGGGTTTGGTCCTTGGTTCCCCCCATGTTCTCCCCTCACGATGGTTTGTCCCAGGTTGTTTGTTACTTTCCTTTCCCGCCACTTGCCTGCCCATCAAACCCAGTGATCCTTCCCTCCTCCCTCCCTGCCCTTATAAGTCCTCTCCCCTCCCAGTGGTGCCACCTACTCCCCTTGTCAGTTACTGTAACCAGCCCCCTTTTGTTCGAGATTTTTCGATGTCAGTCATCCTTACTGTGCTGTATGATTTGCCTCCAGGGCTTTTCCCCTCCTATGTATGATCCCCATTGGTTCAAGTATGTTGTCCATTCCTCCCCTGCCCTTTCCTTATTGGCTACCCTGAGTCTCCTCCTTCCACGCCCACTCCCTTTATCAGTTCCTCCCCGAGCCTGTCTCCCTTGTCACTTGCCACTGGAACCATTGAGGAATAAAGCCTCCTTGACAGCCACACAAGTGTCCTCTCTTTCTTCCTTTACCTTGGACTCCTTGTGTTCTCGTCCTTGCCTGTGCCACCCACGCCACAGACGGCACCACCACCTGGGGTCCTCTAAGAGATCCTGGGGGTGTCAAATCTTGTGGCTGCCTCCGGCCAAGCTTGGGGAGCAGCTAGCTGGGACTGACTTGTTCCCGTGGCTGCAGGGAAGGACCACCTTAAGGAACACTGAAAGAAAGCAGCAAAGCTGCAGAGAGGTTTGGGTGAATGTTTCATTTGATTCTCATCACGTTCAGCTAGTTAACACAAATGAGTATTTTTATAATCAGAGTTCAAAGGTGACAAAAGAGAAGCAAACTGCAGTCAAAATGGGATCATTTCACTGGTGACACACATGAAACCTTGAAATGCTGCTTGACTTTTATAGGAAGCTGTAATTGAGGCCTGGATTACTTGGAAAGTTCAAGAGCCCTAGAAAATGTTTTAGCTAAATGCAGCTGAGTTTTATGAATTGTGCTTTTATGCACTGAGCTCTGAAAATGAGCAGTGCCACGAAGTTATTTCAGAATCTCCCTAAAGCTGAACATTACGCCTGCCAAAAAGAAAAGTAGGAACTGTTGATGTTTCTTTTGTCATCTTTGTAGATGTTGCTGTACTGTTCACCAGGGTGAAGGCATGCAAAGACACAGCATTCTAAGGGCTGTAATAGGTATTCGTTATGAGATTTGAAAAAAAAAACCTAATCACAGAATAGATATTTGTCACAAATTTGTCACAGGTTTTAATCACAACTGTAGAGGTTTTAAGGGCATTGTGTACTTGGTCCTATGCAGGAAAGCAAAAGAAGTAGCAATACCCTTGAAATGCTAATGTTGTTACCTGTTTGCAATTCAAGAATAAACATTAACCACTCTGATGTCAAAAGGGGGTCAGGGAGTCTAGGAACTTAGCCCATAACACAAATGTGCTGCAGTGGTTCCTGGCAGCTTTTTCCACAGTATAGGGAAAAGGGGAGTGTTTTATCATTTATTTACTTTGATCTATTAATGAAAAGGCCTGCCATGAGAAAATGCAGGTTACATTTTTCAGAGAAACAAACAATGTTACTGAACCACAAATAAAATCCCTATATAGCCATGCCCTGATTAACCTTTAATGCTTTTTAAGCAAACCACCCTGGTTTGGAGCAGAGGGCAGTTTCCTCTGCTGCTGGCCTATTTATAAACTTTAAAGGCTTGCAAAGCAACTGGCAAGCAGAGATGAGAATCTGAAGTGAGCCCGTTACAACCTGGCAATGTTCTTTCTTAGGTTTTAGGAAATTTGAACAGGAATCTATTTTAAGTGCTGAAACATTTTGTGAATTGATACACAGCAGTGGTGTGTTGCAAGGTAAAGAATGCAGAGGAAGGGAGAAGAGGTTTCCATGCCAGCAAATGTGTCTTTGACTGTACCAGAGAACAAAGTGTACAGACCCTGACTATAATTTATATTTGCCACGAGACCTGGAGATGCCAGAAGACATCATGTTAGTCAGGAGTCAGGACAATTCAAATTGAAGGATCTGTTCTATGCTTCTTTAGCCAGAATGTCTCAAGTGGGAAAAAACATGTTGAACACTTGAAAAAGGAGTAAAATTTGGTTTTATTTCACTGGCAGCTGTACATATCATTTGCAGGAAAATCACCAGCAATGTCTTTGTTGGCTTTATGCATTATTTGCAAACAGCAATTCCTTTAAAAATGCTTCATCTTTTCTAGATGATCATTTATGCCAACAAGACTCCCCCTTGGCTCAAATACATGCTCAGGCTGGAGGAGAGGAGGCTTGGGGGGAACCTTCTTGGTGTCTACAACTCCTTGAAAGACAGGTGGGGGTTGGTCTTTTATCCAAGACACATGGCAGGAGGAAATTGCCTCAGGCTGTGCCAGGAGAAGTTTGGATTAGATAATTCAAAAGATTTCTTCACTGAAAGGGTAAGGTTAGGGTTAGCATTGGCACAGATTGCCCGGGGCAGTGCTGGAATCACCATCCCTGACACAACAGATGTGTAAATGTGGCACTTGGGACATGCTTTAGTGATGGCTTTGGCAGTGCTGGGGCAACAGCTGGACTCCATGATCTTAGAGAGCTTTTCCAACCTAAACAATTCTGTGATTCCCTGATACCCTCAGCTGTATACAAGCATTTGGTCAAGAGTTCTGTAAAGACCTGCTGGGCTGATGCATCAGGCACAGAACCCAGGGTGGAGATGAGGTCAGGGATGGCTTGGAAGGCAGCAGAAAGCTGTGCAGCCTCTAGCACAGGGACTTAAAGAGTCAAGCTTTGATTTAACAGGTTATAGCTGCAATTATTTCTGTGGTAGGGAATGGCAGGGCCTATACAGAGAGCTAATCAAATAAGCAGCACATGCATTTCACAGCAAGAACTGATTCCACTTACAGATGTGTTTCAGGAAACTGAACTGAAAGGTTGAAATTGTGGTGGCAGTCATTATTGACTTTGGCATTAACTTGCTGGGATGCAAAAAATCTCTCTGTAGGAAGTAAATTAAAATCCATGAATGAAATTAATTTAATTTGTACTACCTGACCAGTAGACTTTATATTCCATCAAGATGTGATACAATGTGTACTAAGAAGTCATTTTCCTCTTGTTTATTTGAAGGAAGGGGAGCAGAAAGCAGAGACTGAAGAGTGGACATGTCAGAATTAATTTGCACCATGGTGCTTTGGCTTTAAACAGTTATAGCCACAGGTCAGTTCTAGCTTACAGGAACTTCTGCTGAGCCAGGAAACTTCCAGGTATGGAAATAAGGAGTTTGGATAACAGCAGGTGTGGTTCTGTTATGAAAGTGCTCATGGCTGAGCAAAGCAAAGGGCCAAGTGTGGGAGCTCAGCACATCACTCCTGATGTCCAGAGCTACCGAGAGAACCCTTGGGGGGCTCGGGACTCCTGGAATGTTGCCAAAAGCACTTGGTGGCTTGATTTTGATCCATCTAGAGATGTGCCACCGATGTAATGAGGAAATGGAACCTGCGAGAACCACTCGGGTGTAAATGGTGAAGGGAAGATATTATTATAGGGTGAATCACAAATTTTGGGGTTTCGGTACAGGGGGGTGGTAGAGACAAGATGGAGGAATCAGGGTGTGCCACCAGGCTTTTCCTTCTTCTTCCTGTCTTCCATCTTCTGGGGTGGTGTTGGCACTTGTGGATTGGTCTGGGATGAGGGTGTACTTAGTGACGAAGATGATAGGTATTGGGGACAAAAATGTAAATATGATATATGTAGTTTTTGTTATAAAAGATGCGGCCGCCTTAGGGGTGGGCAGAGTGCCTTTGGCTGCCGTGCTGGTCAGATCCTTCAGGCAGGGAAAAGGACTTTTTAGATAAGAGATAATAAACAAAACTGAAGATCGAAAAAACCTAGCGTCCAGTCTCATCCTTTGAAGCCCAGCGTGCAAGAACCATCCTAAGAGTGTCTGGGGGCAGAGACAGACAGCCGACCCCAGAACCAAGCTCCTGTGCCTGGGGGCTGCAGGCCCCTCCCATCATCCAGGTCTCCCTAAGCCTCCCCCAGGAGTGGTTCAGGAGAGCTGACCTTAGAGTGTTTCAGAGGTCACTTCCACCCCTTTCTTTCTGTGATTTCATAAGGAATTTGCCTTTTTAAAGGAAAACCAGCTGCTTTACTCTAGGAGACAGACATCCATTCCTGGGGTGGGGATGAAATGTGATGTCAGATTTGCTGTTTCTCTTGGTGCATATTCTGCCTGTGCATCTGCTGAGGCAGACAGTGAGGCTTGTGAAAATCCAATACAATCAGCTTTGTGACAATTCCCTTTTTTCCTCCTCACTCCTTGCGTGTCTCTCTGTCTCCTTTTCAATACTCTGGCAGTTCTCCAGACTAGAAATTTGATGAAAAAGCAGGGATGTGTTATGAGCATTGGCAGGGTTTCTCATCTTTGCTGCCTTGTTCTCTGCTTGCTTACCTTCACATGAGCAATGCAAAACCATGTCTCTGACTGGGGTAATGAGGACATGGTCTCCTGTCAGAAAAGGCAGATGCTACTCAAAGCATCAAACCACAAGAGTATCTAATGAACAAAGAGCAGTAATAAGTCTGTCTTCAGACACCTCTGAGCCTGTCATAGGAGCAAAGCCCTGGATATTTTTATCAGTTTCCAGTACTGAAGAAAATGGACATGTCCCTGGTTCATCATTATAGGTTATATCCTTTTATTTCTCAGGAATTAAAACATCCCTTGGAGTCTGAAATCTGCTCTGAGAGTTGGCTGCTTAGTGCTGTCAAACCTAGTAAAAGGCAAGACAAGTTTGTAAGCTCTTTTTGCCCTGGGATTTATGTAAGGTTGACATGAGTGAGTGCTCTTGCTCCTTAGGGCAAGTGTATCAAATTCTTCCAGGTCTTGCCCTCTTATCCTCTGTTTCTGACAGCTTACCCTGGGAAGTTTTCTCTGCCAGATATGAGTTTGAGAAATAACTCAGGTGTGCAGAGAAGCAGAAATATGCTTCTCCCTGCTGCCATGGAGTAAGAGGCAGCTCTTGTAGGTCAGCTCCAGGGGGTGAAATGCAGGAATTCCCAGCTTTGCAGTACTCTTCCCAAAAGAGAACACAAATGAGAGCAGGACTCATAGGCCACCCCACCCCTCTTCAAACCAGGTGGAGAGTGAGCTCTTCCAGACTAATCCTTCACTTTTGCAGACTCAGATCTCTTACAGAGCCTATAGAATTTAAACCTGAGCTGTATGGAATAACTTCCCATGGCTGCCAGCACTGAAACACTTCACACAGGGGAACATTTTCAGTTGCAGCTTGCTGCTCTCTGTCCAGGTACATCCAGCAAATGGGTCAGCTGGGCTTGTGGCTGTACAGGGGGGCAGATCCAGGCAGTGGGGAGGGGATGAGAGAAGACCTGGGGGATAATTACTCAGCTTTGAAAACCTGAAATTTTCTTCCTGAAGTTCAGAAGTGGATACTCCCTTCTTTAGTGGTGATGGATGTCCTAACTGTGCCAAGGAGACAGCCCTAGGTAATCAGAGTATGGGGAATGTCTGTGGTCAGGAACTTTCCCTCAGGTGAGCTACTGATTGCTGAACAGGGAGGGCTCCAGCATGCTGCCAGGCTGACACAGGCAGACCAATCTTTTCTTAGCACAATTTAAATAAAGCTTCTACATAATTTCAGCCCCTCTTTAGGTATCAGAGACACTTTCCAGCAGAAAACAAAAGCTGCACATGCCTGAGCAGTGACCTCCCTCACATCTGCTCCAACCGGGATGGCTGATTGTGTCAGTGTTTGGGTGTTTTCCAGTCTCTCATTTGGGCTTTCTGATCCCCAAGAAGGGTTGTCCCTGCTGCAGTCATTCCATAGCAGAGGCATTAAAAAGTCTCTTCTCTTCTTGGCTGTCCATTTGCACAAAGCTGGCAGAGACCTCTTCTCTCTGGGACAGCAATGCCTTTGTCACACATCATTCATTTGAGGGAGAAGAAAGCAAAGCATAAAGGCTAAAAGGCATTAAAAAGTGAACTATGGACAGGATTTCATTTACTGAAAAGACATCTATTAGGATTTTGTGGGCTTATTAAAAAAATATTCATGGTTAATTAATGCCAGTGACAACAAAAATTGGTCCAAGCATCACAATGACAGAAATTACAGATGAGCTTTCTAAGAATACAGAGCTTCAATTTTATTAATAGAAGACAAGATTGACTTTTTGATAAATGACAGAGAAATTAGGATAGACTTAAAGACTAGTTGTACTCTCTAAGTATGATTCTTCTTATAAGAGAACAAAAAAAATCCCTCAAATTACTCTATTTTTCATGTTTCTCTTGGTCTTCTTGTTCCTTAAATACCCTGGTCCTCCAAACCTTGGCATCTTTAATTCACAATCTCAGCAAGCCTTGTCCTCAAAAGTTACCAAGTGAAGTGTCACATGCTGTATCTGAGAAGATTTTGGTATGCAAAGCTTTCATGAGATTTAGGAACCTTGGAGAAGAAGGAAATTCCCATCAAGAAGCAAACTACATATGTAAAAGTAGAAAGGTTTCTGGTTTAAATTTTAAATTTTTAAATTATTTTGTTATTGTTGTTGTTATATTGTGTTATTATTGTAACCAGTATGGTGATCTCTGTCCAGAAGTTTATTTGTAACTTTCTGACACCCAAGGAAAGACAGGCTGGTGGAATACTATGCATTTAAAAGTTTAGTGTCATCTATGCAAGTTTCTACATGTTTTCCCTTTAATGGGGACTGTCCCTTTGGAAGTGTTGCTCATCTTTCCCAGATCTTCAGTGTAATATGGGACAGTAGCAGGTTATTCCATTAATATTTTTCTCTGGTGCTCTGTTGAACCTAAAATTCACCTAAATGAGATGTCCCAACAGTGTGGCTTACAAATAACCTACTTGCCCCTTTTTAGCATGGCTGACACACAGTAGAGCCACCTGTCCTAAAAATACAGGAAAGGCAATAATTAGAACTGAGCAAAAGCAAATATCCTTGACAATCCCATAAATCTGAGAAGTCTCATGAGGATAAGAGAAGGCAATGGAATGAAAGGGGAGCTCAAAGCTGGAATGAAGTTTGGAAGTTTCTGAAGATGGGTACAGGCAGAGCTGGGATATAAATAGATTTGCTGTCTGCCTTACTAGAAACCCCAGGGAAGGTGCAGCTATACTTTCCCTTCCTGCCAACTCCAGAGCTTCTGCAAAGATGGCAGCATTTCTGTGTGGCACTCCCAGATAAAATATTGCACAAATAAAGCAGAACTGTAGAGTTCCAGGCTGAAACACATCTGTGAGATCCTGAGGCCCATGTAAGCACACAAAGGCAGTATCCTCTGCCTCTCTGGATGCCAGTCCTGCATCTCAAGGCATTCCTGCTCCTTCAGAAAAATAGAGATTCTCCTTATCACACTGTTCCCCATCTCCCAAGCAGCTCTGTCCCAGAAAGCTCTGGAGAGCCCTGGCAGGAGATGAACATTTCCAGGTGATCCCTGTCTGAGGGACCTGCCCCAAAGGGAAATCCAGAGTCCATCTGTGCTGCAGAAATTGCTGCCCCCAAACTGCTGCAGTTTCACCTAAAACCCATCTGGCCCCAGGCTCCCTGGTCTTGGCACACAGTGCTGCTGTAACTGTGCAGTCTCAGAGAGGCCCCAGATCAATTCTGGCTTCAGCCAGCAGAATTAGAGGGTCAATATAAATTATTTGTTCTGGACCTGAAACCACAAAGTTTTTATTTCCTGAATGACAGGCCCCTTATGGAACATGGCAGAGGGCATTTGTTACTGTGGAATCCAGGAAAAGGAGGAAAAGGAGTACTGTAGTCCAACTTCTCCTGGAAAGAGGGCAAGGGGTAGAAAAAGCCAAGCAGGACCTATTGTATTGCCTTCATATCTTTCCTAACAACTGTGGGGTCACCAGTTTCATATTCACTGGCAAGAGGAAACAATTAACTAAAGCATCTCACACCGTTTTGTCACTGCCCCTTCCAGGCCTGAGACAGGAGTGACATTTGTATCCAAAAACTGAAAGATTCACTTGCTAGCAGTATTAGTGTGTGCCAAAACCTATGAGATACAGAAAAATTGATTCAGGGATATTCTGCCAGGAATCCACTTATCCAGGGTTCAAAACCAGTTTAAACTTTAGTCTCCGGCATAATTGTGGAACCCAAAATCCTTATCAATGCTTTATATGTACTCACAGGACTTTGCTTAACTGCAGCATGGTCATGGGCATTCAAAGAGGGTTTTTTGTTATTAAAAAATAATTTTTTGGTGTGGCTTGAAGGGAGGTTTTTGTATGAAATTGAGGTCAGACAACAGAGTAACAGAGTGGCCTGGGGGCACATGCCCAGTTGTGCTGCCCAGTCACCCCTCCCATCATACCTGGATCCCTTATAAAAGGAAAGAGAGATCATTTTAGTGGAGATGTTGTTTACAATAAGGAATTAATTTTCCAAACATGTACCCAGCCCTTTAAAGAGTCATTTTGATTGTGCCCAGGGAAGAGGCTCCAAATGGATATGCACTGCCCACTGCAATTAGGATCACAGTGTGACTGCTGGCCACTAAAAACAAAATTTTAATCTGTAAAGATGTAAAGGGTGTCAGTCAGACACTTCCTGGGTAACCAACCAGCTGCTCTGTGCATATAAACATTGAAGAAACCCATTGTGTATGCTATGAAGCCTCAGTGAACCCCAAGGAATAATTTAATGCATTATTAAAAATCCTCAAATTCAGAAGGAGAATATTAACTGTGTTTGGTGCTGAAGTGGAATATTTAATGAATAGAAGGAAGCAGAACAGTTTTGATAATAATAGAATTTCTTATCTCTTAGTTTCACATACTTCAAACTAATTTAAATAATTAGGTAAAGGTCACTGTTTCTGCCCTTTGTTCCGGGTGGCAGCAGCATCTGGTTTCAGCTGATTCTGTGTAAACTGACAGCAAGTTTTTCTTCTGAAACACATTTAAATTATTTCTTTAGTTCAATGGGAATTCATCAATTCATTTGATTTCTGATGAAATAACTGAAATCAAAGTGTCACCTATTTGCTTGTGAGCAATTTCAGATCTGTATGATTAATTAATCCTACTTTTTTTTTCCCACAAAGAGGAGATAACCCAGATGTGCTGGTCGGTCACATTACAGTTAGAACAACAGTTAGAACAACCCAGCACATCTGGATTATCTCCTCCTTGAGGAATTCCTGCTCTCACTGGCACACAAAGAGGGGGCAAGAAGTTCTTGCCTAGAGGAGAACAGAGGAAGTGCACGGCTTAGGAGTGATTACTTCTCACATTTACCCTGAGAAAAGGACTGCACTCTGGGCTGGAAAAGCTGACTGAGTGAATTGGATATTTGGAAAGCATCAGAGGCAGCATGCCAGCATCCTGCTCTGCACTCTGCCAGCTCCAGGATCAGGGCTGGGGCTGTCACCACCCCTGGAGCAGTGGCTGTGCAGAGGTGGAGGGGAGCCCTCGGGAGGATCACAGCAGCTCTTTGCTGCCCAGGACACCATCCCCTGCTGCTCAGAGACCTCCTAGAGGAGCAAAGGGCAGGGACTGGCTGCTTTCCATCTCCAGGGAATGCTCTGCTCTGCTCTGGAAGGTTGCTCATTAATAAGATCACTGCCACCATGACACTGTTAATAGCCTTGGCTCTCCCAGGACTTGTCAGGTTTTCTCCTGCCCATTACTTGGTTCAATGAAAGACAATAATTTCTGGTAACGGCAGAGCACCTTGAAAAGCTCCCTGGGTGCCCCATGAGGGCACAGTAAGGGGACAGTCACCTCACTGTGGGTTGTACAGCCAGAGGCAGGGAGCAGATGGGCCCCAGGAAAGGACAGGGAAGCACAAAGTACCAGCAGTAGCATGGCTGTGCTTTTTCATTTATCTCTGGTGCAGGAAAGGGTCAGATCTGAGGAATAATTTTTTGGGTGGAATAAGCTCGGGAGATGGCAGAACTGGGTGTTTGAGTGACGAAGGAAATGTCACTTAGCAGGGAAGCACAGCGTTTTCCAGCACTTGTGATGTCTAGTAAGGAACAGAAGTAGGCAGTGACAGATTCCCTGCAGGCCATTCCTAAGGTGCTAAAAAATGATCAAATATACATCTCTGCCCAACCTCCTGCTGTCACTACTCTGTGTTTGTTATGAAGGCCTCTCAGAACTGAGGAAATTATTGCCCTGCTCAGAACACCAAAGCACAGACAGAAAGATCTGTGGCCAGCACCCCTAAACACCTGCGATATTTGAGACCTTGTGAATCTCTACCTTCCATCCCTCTGACACAAGGTGCATCCCAGGCCACTGGCTGTGGGCTGGGCATGTGTAAATCAAGAGCTATTACTGCCACTTGAACTGGAATTTCAATTTTTAACATCACTATTCCTTTTGCAATACTTTTTCTTTGCATAATGAAAAACCCATCGGGAGGGATTTCTGCTCCTGTTCTGTTCTGTCTGGCAGGATGCTGGTGCCATCTACTGCTCTGCCCACCACTACTGTGCCTGAATTCTGAGACATTTTCCTGGAGGCACCTCTCCCCTGCTAAACATCATGGGACAGAAACACACTATCCTGGCAAGGAATATGTCCTTAGTAGTTGAGAAAAACTTAACAAAACTTAGCTCCTCTGAATTTCTCCAACCAACAGTTTGTAAGATTATTGAGGAAAAAATATCCCCAGTAAATTAAAAATCATTGTCTTACTGACTGGTGTGTAGGGGTTTGGACATTTCTGCCTGGGTGGGGTGCTACAGTCCCTACTATACTCCCAAAATCATCACACCATAGAACCACAGAATTTCTTAGGTTGGAAAAGCCTTCTAAGTCATTAAGCCCAACCATTACCCTATCACTTCCGAGGCCACCACTACACCATGTCCCTAGGCCCCACATCCACACACCTTTGACCTCTCTCCAGGGGCAGTGACTCAACCACTGACCTCAGCAGCCTTTTCCAATGCTTCAGAACCCTTTCAATATCCAACCTAAACCTCCCCTGACACAACTTGAGGCTGTTTCCTCTCATCCTGTCACTTGCTATCTGTGAGAAGAGCCCAACCCCAGCTGGCTACAGCCTCCTGTCAGGGAGTTTCAGAGGGTGAGAAAGTGCCCCTGAGCCTCCTTTCTCCAGGCTATACCCCCCAGCTCCCTCAGTCCCTCCTCACCAGACTTGTGCTCCAGACCTTCCCCAGCTCTGCTGCCCTTTCTGGACATGCCCCAGCCCCCCAGGATCAAGGTGTCTGCCTCAGCAGCTGTGCAGGATCAGTGTCTGAGTGCAAACAGGACTTTGAGAGTCTGCATTTGGTCCTGTCAAGCTGTGTCTTGGTCATGCTCATTGTCACAGGCCACAGCCAAACCTGTTGTGTGTAGTCAAGCTAAAAGCAGCTGGCTCCTATGAAAAGTCCTGGAGCTGTAAGGCCACCCTGCCCTCCCTGCTACAGAGTGGACTCCATTGAAGGGACTGACACTTTATTGTCTAATTAAGGGAATTTTGTGCTGCAGTAGAAAGATTCCAGTGTCTTACCATATTTTTGGGGTGTTCCATTACCTCTATAATTTTTGCACAGTGTATTTTTATCCCATTGCTGTATATTTTTAGCCACATTTCCATTTGCAAGTGACATGCAGTACGATGGCTGTCATTGCAAGAACACTCCTGTCTGGCTTTCAGCTCATCTTGCACTGTCCCCTCCAACATCAGCATTTAATGTCTCACTAGAATACCTGGGGCTGAAAATAACTCCCCCTCCTACCTGCAGTGTGAAAGCTGCTTTGTGCAGAAGCACCAGCATCTTTAACTTCTGCAATCACCAGATGTAATGCTGTATGTCAGGTCTGTCACCAGCATTTCATCCTGCAAGCTGCTCCCAGTGATGCTCAGGAGATTGGACACATTGGCCACCACTGGCCAATGTGTGACTTTGATGGATGGTTTAGTCTTGTAGCTCTTTACAAGACTCCAAAGCAAAACATGAAAACAAAAAAAATATATAGCTAGATCTTTAAAAGATACTTCATTGCCTAGGGTCTGTGTTCACTTGGCAATAGCAGGGTTTATGTGTAACCTTTGTATTAAAAACAGTAGGGAAAAAGAAAAAGAAGTGCAGTATCACATGAAAGTATTTGTGACAGGGGGAGAAATGCTTTTTGTCATAAGGCCTAAGCCAAACATTTTTTTCCTTCTGTCTAGTCCATGCCAGGGGTACCTTGGATGCATTTGCAGTTGGATAGATTTGCAGGAGATAACATGGGAAAGAATTTACACAATACTGGAAAATTCAGAAGCACATGTAATTGTAAAACTTCTTTGCCACTGAACTTTTCTTTCTTATGCTTTCATAAAGTGACACAAAGGCTGGGCCTCAGTGGAGCTGAAAGCTCACCCTGGGACAGGGTGATGTCTCCTCCCTTGCTGAAGAGAAATTGGATTCATTCTTCTAAAGCAAAGGCAGCTGCCAGAGCTCTCCATAATCTGTAATTTGCTCTGACTGCACCACTTGCTTTTACAGTGAGTGACATTTTTGCTAGAGATGGGCATTATTTGCTTTTGACAATGAGCAACTGCTCTGTGAGTGCAATAATTTGTGCTTTTTCACAAAACCTTGGGCAACAAGAGTCTGAATGGATTACCAGCACAGACCACTGCCTCTGCCAGCACAGGAACCTTCAGCTATTTGCTTGTCAGGCTCCTCAGGTGCCAGAGCAGTCATCTCCAGGCATGGTGCCTCTGCACAGGCAGCCTCGGAGAAGAAAAAAGGCAATTAACTCTTTGGTCTGAAGCAGGAATTCAAGGAGATGCTGGAAAATAGGCAAGTCAGAATGTAACTAAACACAGCAGTAACAGCAGGTGTTTCTTACACCTCCTCAGGCACCCTGAACACACAGGCAGTGACTCCTCTGCCACAGCCAACTGCATTTCTGTGGCTGTATCCAGCCTGCTTGAGCTACAGCATCACAACCTTGAAAATAAAGTAGCCTTTATTCTTATTCTTTGCAGATTAAATACTCAGGCTGTGTTTCTGAGCATCCTTCACTATCTGCATTATTACAGAAAGATCTGTAATCCTGGGTGCGGCAGCAGTTCTGTGTTTGTTTTTCTTATTTCCCTGCACACAAAGCAAAACTCCTGAGTTTCCATTTCATCTTGATCTCCAAAACCTGAAGGAAAAGCAACCAAACCCCTTAATTCTTTTATCTCAAGCCATCTTACCTGTTCAGATCTTTCCTTGCTTTTCCTTCATCTCTTTATTAGCCTCTGCCCTCCCTCAGATTGATTCCTGCAGCTGTCTGTAGTCATGGGTAAAGCACCATTCCTATTGCTTCAGGGCTTTTAAACTAGGTGTGTGAATTTGTGATTTTTTTCTCCCTAGACTTCAGTTGTCCCCATCCAACTTTATTTTATCTTTCATAACTCTGCATTATCTGTTTATTTCTGATTATAATTTGTTGGTAGCAGCTATTCTGCCACTCGCCATAAATTCTTTTGCTGGTGTTTCAGTGATGCTGAGTACACATGTAGGATCAATACAGCTGCTGGGCAGCTGCTGAAAAGACTGTCTATTGGTGTTGTGATTAAGGTTTGAAAACTTTTAGAACTAAGGCCTTAATTACTAACTTGAGATTTATAGTTGTTTTAACGCAACCTAAATGGGAACCTCAGAGGAATTTTGCAGAGCTGCTCAGAAAAACCTAAGGAAACTCTCCTGAGACTTCCTAATGTAAAGAAGAATTGGGATAGCACAGACTCAAGTGACCTAGAGCCAAACTAGGTAATTTGAACTGTAGTTCAAAGGATGCATATTAAAGTAGTGCTTCAGGGCTCCTGAGATACTTTTCTAGGTGGTGATGGTGGAGTAGGCGCTTCTCTGAGGGGAGGCAGGGTGGGCATGAAGCTGGAGCCAGTCATGGCTCACAGGGGTCTTGTGCCAGTGATGATACACCAGGGCAAAGGGGAATTTTCAGACTTTCAGCTAAGTCTGGACAATTTCTAGTTTATTAGATTGCTCCTGGACCCAGGTCCTGAGAATTTTAGCAACTAAACTGGCACCTGGTGAGTTCGTTCTGTAATTTATTTCCAGTTGGAATTTTTTTTTGTCTTCATAAAGGCTAAAAGTAAGTCTAAGCATGCTGGACCATGATCTGGAGACCAAGTACTCCGCCTGACAGCCTGACATCTGTCAGTGTCTAATATTGAAAATAACAATTAGAAAAATGATCTCAGAACGGGTTTGTTTTCCACTGGTGTTTAATGTTGCACACATCCTGTGTGTCAGCATACAAAGAGGAGTAAAGTAAAGGCAAAACACACGTTCTGCAGCCAGCAGTTTGTAAATACCTGCTTTACTGAAGGAATTCAGCAAGAACCCCGAAGAGGGCACTGTTGCCTGCCTTAAGGCTTCAAGCTGCCAAGAGCTCTTTCTGGTCAATTCTATCCATTCCAAGGCTGCCCCTACAGAGGACCCTCCTTACATTTGGCCAGGTAACTAAAGGTAGTCTTTGCCCAGTGGCAGTTACACTTTGCTCTAACAATTAATAAAAGTGTTCCTGGTTAAGGCAGTTCTAGTCAGTGATAAACATATTTGCCTCCTAAACTCTGAGCCCTTCTGTTCCCAAACCCTGCTGAGCAAGCAGGAACCCAGCTGATGCTCTGCCTGTTTGAAATGACTAAAGCAGGGGGTCCCTGACCATGTAAGCACTTGGTCCCAGTTTCCTGAGCCTTTTCACTGCAAGTTTTGTGCTACAAAACTCAGGGGTGGGTGTGGATGGTCACACAGCCACTGAGGTCCCCGGACCTCCCTCCTTTATCTTGGAGTCCTGCCCACAGCTGCCCCAGACACAGGGGAGTTGAGGGCTGCGCAGCACAGTTTCCTCTCTTGATATTCCTAAATAAATTCTTTCTTGTGTCTAAAGGAAACAGCAGCCAGATACCAAATACTAAACCAAACCCTTCTTCTCAGAGGAAGTTTTTAAGCAAAGATGAATTTTGCTCTCAGATTAATCATTGAAATACAGGATGAACACACAAGAAAGCTCTAAGAATATGAATTGAATTCAAAGGCTTGGCTGGATATGTGTCCCAAGAGATGCCCGTGTGTGGGAAGAAAGGTCAGGAGAAGCCTTTGCAAAAGACCCAGATCAAAGAGCTCTCCCTTGCTGACAAATCTGGTTGCACAAAGGACAGCCCCTCTCTCCGAAGTTCAGGCTTCTGAAGTTGTCTTTAGAAGTGTAAAATCAAAGGCAGCTTATTGATCATACGCCTTTAGATCACAGTGATTTTCAGGTCATCACCATAACTTTGAGCAAGTAGAAGTGAATGGGAGAATTTCCTTAGGTTTGCAGGGGGGAATTGTGCATCTCTCTTGGGCAGTCAGTGCCATAGCTGATGCCTTTTTGGGACTACCTAAAAAAAGAGGCCAGACAAAATTAAGGAAATAAAAAGCAGTTACATTTATTGAAGGGCCTTCAAGTACATTTCAGGCAGATGAAGCCCCCAAGGGGCTACACCCAAAAATCGATGACAGGTCATGGGGTTTTATACTTTTACAAATTTGGTCTATTTGCATATTGGGGGTTAATGTTCCAATTACAGCTCCAGGTAATGAAGTCATTTACCCTAAGTTTGCTCTCCCCAACTCACTTTTGTTTATACCTCTCGGGCCCTGAGACAGTGAGGTGTCCTTGATTCTCAGGCCTAGAGAGGAATTGTTGTGTCTGACCAAAGTGGGAGAACAGTAGCTAATACTGTATATAGAGTTTGGTTATACACTAAAGAATTACAGAATTACAAATATATGAATAATATAAAAGCTAAAATCATAAGGCATCATAGCCAGAGCCCTGCTGAACTGTTCCTGTAATGAGCTGATCAAGTTTCAGACTTTTCTTATGCAAATGTTACATTAAAAGGGTGATTTACTAGAGGCTGTACCTTTATCTTCAAATAAAAACCCCAACACCTGTTGGAGATGATAAAGGTGTTTAGCAACACCAGATTTCTCCTACAAGCCTCACCTCTTCCACCAGCACTGACTTTCCTGCTGCTGGTGTTTCCTTTGCCCTGGCTGCCTGTGGTGTGTCTGACCAAAACCCCACCAACACACCAGGTACCCCCTGGCCCTGCCATCCCTGGGCTCTCTGAGGATGTCACAGCATGGAATTCCAGCAGCACCTGGAATTTCCTACACACAGCCAAAGGCTCCTTCCCAGGGCCATCCACATCTATCAGAGCTTCTTCTGTATGGCACCATCTTCTTATGCAGGTTAAATGTTCTACATTTTTTCTGATTGTTCTTCTTCTGCCTACAAAGGAGGAAAGAAGAGACATGGTAAAAACAATTCACTGCTCCCAAGAGTCTCATCAGTCCCTCCCTTGCCCACTTATGGTGCTGTATGAATCTGTGGGTGGCGAAGGACATTTATGTGTGACTTGATCCATGATTTTTGCCTGTATATACACTTCCAGCTTTGCAGGGCACCTTGTCCACAAGAAACTTCATGTCTCACATGTGCTGTAAATATTTGTCCTTACACTATGCCTTTGCTCCTGGGAGATAGATTGCTTTTGCTGACCTTCCTTTCAGTAATTTCTGCTCCTGCCTTTTAAAAACATGCAGAAGAAATATGTTAGGACATGAATAATATGTTTTCAGTTTAATTTAAACAGGAAAGCAGTAAAGGGTATGAGAGAAAAGTGGAGGACACAAGGAGTTATGAAAACTAGAGAGCAGCAGTGTTCCAGGAAGAGAAAACCAGCAGGAAAAAGGAACATTACAGAGGGCTGTGTTAAATGGAAACCTGGCAGGGTCGCAAAATCAAGTGAGCATCTGAGATTAACAACAGGCTGAGAATTAATGAGCCACCAGAGCTGTCCTCAGTGAGCAGCAGCAGTGCCTCGTGCCTCATGCATTGCCTCTTGTGCTCTCCTGCTCACCACACCTCATCTCCCATCGATGCAGAATCATTTTGCAAACCCATATTAAATCCAGGGAGAGAGCACTTCATGGGCAATGTGTTAACTCATTCTGTCATTGAAGCTACAAAAGCCAAATTTCCCAGTCCTGAAGTCTGATGGTTCCCAGGTGGGATCTTGGGATCCAGTCAACCCAAGCAAAAACCTAAAGAAATGGCTGGTATCTGGCAAGATGAGTATTTGACATATTTGCATCCTCCTGTCCCGTGGCTCTTTGGTCACTGTTACTGTTTGCAGAGGACAAAAAAGGCCTGAAGCCATTTCAGTCTGCTGAGATATTCTATAGAGATCAGTTTGAGAAACTACAGGTTTTCTGGACTGAAAAACAGAATTACAGCTGTACTCATCACGTGAGGTGTTTTTGATTTGAACATTTTAATATCACCAAAATGTTAAATAAATTTTAAATTAAATATTTAAAAAATGAATGCAACCTACAATGAGCCTTAACACTTAGATGAAGTCAGCTTTAAAAAGAAAAAAAAAAAAGAAAAACAACTGTGGGCTTGCTTACATGGGTATAGCTGATATACAGGTTGCTATGATGCCTTGGTTACTGGTAAAATGTGTGCAGACTGATTACAGTGTCACGTGTGAGTTTCAGTGAGAAAGTTTATCCATCCTGATTTAATACAGTCCATCCCTGGCATTTCTCCCTCTCTAGTCTTTCTTTGTGTGCTACATCCCCTTTGCATTAGAATTTAAAAAAAAATCCAAGCTTTTTATATTATTTTGCTCTATCTTCTTCCTGCTCTTAAAACACCTGACAATTCTGGCTTTAAAGAATGTAATTCAAAGTTGATGCCACAGGGTTTCAACCCAGGCACCACGGGGTGGATCCAAATGAGATGCAGAGGTAAAAGGTATATCTGAAGCAGAGAGAGACAAACACATTTATTCCAGGAGCTCTCTCAGCAGGCAGAGGTGGTGACAGTTCTCTGTATCTATAATCAAGGGCTCACACTGTTGCTTTCTAAGTCTGCCATACATTTCTAGTGACTTGAGTAGGATAAATATCAAGAGCTTCTTGCATAATTGTGCTATTTAAAAGAAAAATAAAAAAATCTGTTGTGGACTGTAGTCAACAATACACCAGAAAATAGCACATAGTGTTTGTTAAAAATGGCACCCCCAATTCAGTTTCTGAAAATTCACGGTTTAAGGGTGACTTGAGTTTTCTATAGATCTGCACCTTCCTCTGCTGCTAAAATGCAGAAAGAAGGAACACACTTCAAACCAGCCTCTGCTCCACACCTGATGCTCCCCAGTCCTTCCCCTCCTGTCTCTTCCCAGTTCAGGTCAGAGATGTTCTGTGACTCACACCCTGAAGTCACGGAAACTTTCAACCAAGTGAGTGCAGGCAATTTCAGACTACTGCCAACAACAGAATAATTTACTAAGAATTATCAAAGTTATCACCAAAGCCTGCTTGATCAAAGCCTCTATTGAGAAGTGCCCCTTGGTGAGAATGAAAATAGAGATCAGAACTAGGTTTCAAGGTAGTTATTTGCATATTATTTGTTCTGCTGTTACACAATAGCTCTCTCAGTCTCACCCTCTGGGACTGGGAGATGAGTGGATTCCTCTGTTCATGGGCTGTGTCTAAACCCAGAAGAACCATGGTGATAATCTGCTCTGATCTGTGGCAGAACTCAGCACAGGAGCCTTCCCCTGTTCTGCTTTAGCTCTCACCTCCTACCTGAGATGTATTAGTTTAATTTCCATGTGTGGGTCCAGCTTGTTTGGGGTGCCATAACTCCAAGCTGCTTACTGGGAGAAGTGAAACTGGAGTTGGTTGTGCAACCTCAACAGAAGGTGAAACAATAGACTTCAAGGAGCTATGATCTTGTTTCCAACCTCAGAAAACCTCCCAAATTAATCGCCCTTCACATTTGCTCTTGTTAAAGGTTAGAATAATCCATTCCCTTCCATTGCAGTAACCTAGCACACTGTTATCACTCCTAAAACCTTATTAAATTTCAAAATATGATTAAGTGGATTCTTGAGGGAAGCTGGTGTTGGGGGAACTGGGGTGGCTTTTTTTCTCCTGAAAGGTTAAAATATTCATGTGAGTATCAAGCACACAGCTTATGGGAATTCTTCTATTTTATGGTGGCATATGATACCCAGAGGCATTACATATTAAGAAAACCTATTGATCTCTAGGTTTTAGTAAACGCTAAACTACTGCACTTGTGAAAAGAGTGTTTTTTAATCAGGAATGATTCCATAATGATGAGAGAAGTATCACAGTGTTTCAACCTGCCTTTTTTCCAAAATGCTGCCATCACACACAGTGACTTGTTGAGTCAGCTGCAGGGAGCCATGAAGGGGACAGCAGTTCTGTCTCATTAGGGATGGCAATCATATGAAATGGGATTTTACTCTGGATCCAAAGAAATGCAGAAAAGGTCAACATTTCTGAAGGAATACTTATGCATTTGTATCTTTTGCTCCAGCAAAAAAAGGAAGTATTATACTTCATGACTTTGTTTTGAACTTGTGGGTTTTATTTTTAATGGAAATCCAGGGGAAATGGCCCAGCTGTGACTGGTGAGTGCAGTGGGTGGGACAAGGTGCTGGCACCTGGCACTGAGTGCTGTGGGAACAATCAGGGAATGCTCACCTTGCTTCCCCAGCTGATGTGAGAGCACAAAGCTCCTCCAGTACACCTGGTTCCTAATTACCTACAGGCTTTTTGCCCTTTTTTCTTTTTGTATTAAGGCAGTATTTAGATCATGTGGGTACTCTGAGAATGTGATATCTGTAGAATCCTAGGCTAAAGCCTTTGCTTGATGTTGATGTTATTGGGTGGCTTTTCAAACTGCTTTAAAAATCAGAGGACTATTGAGCTGGGGGAAAGAGGAGAAGTTGCTCATCTAGCACCTCTAATACATTCATGAGCTGCAAGACAGCTCCCAGAAAGTGATCATTGTGTGTCAGGGGACACCAGATGAAAGGACAAGATCAGGAACATTGCTTAGGATATCCAGTGCCTTCCTTAACAGCCAGCTGGCCTCCTTCCAAGGAAACTCAGACAGCTGCTTCATCTCAGGGCCAATTTAATGCTCAGAACAAACTTGGATTTGGAGTATTCTCAGAACAAGGGTAATGTGAGAGGACTGAGTGCACCACCAGCACCATTTCCAGCCTCTGAGAACCACCTGCATGCTGTTCCCAGCGCAGGTGCATTTGAAGATTCCCTCCAAGATTCCCTCAGTGACCAGGTGTTTTTGCAGAAAAACACTAGACTATGGTATAAAGGAAACAAAAGGGAGAAGAGAAAGCAGCTCATGTCATCTCTGCTGTTTGAGAGCTGCCCTGCTACTTCAGCTAAATCTCTGGTTTGGAAAACATATAAGGTTAAATTGCAGCAATAAATATTAAGTAGGTAACTTCTGTTTCCAGTAGCCTGTATCTGTTCTTGCTGATCAGCATGTCTGTTTGCTGCCTTTCCACCAAGCCACACATTTAATTTCTTTAAATCTTCATCATTTGGGGCTATTCTGTTATTGACAAAGTTATTTATTTTGATGTAGATTATGCATCTTCAGAGGGTGTATTTCATCACTGCTTCAGAGCTCATTTGACACTTTTCTTCTGGCATATCTGTCTCCTGAATAAGACATCTGTGTCATGGGCTGCTATAAATCATGGATGGAAAAAACAGCATCAGGGACAATTTCTCTAAGGGCAGTAACACTGAAACCCTCTGTGCAGGTTTTGGATAAAGATGGATTTTTAAATGAAGGTAAAATTGTATTACTTCGAAAATGCAATGAGATCACTTGATGGGGATTCAGTCAACATCTATTCCATAACATTTGCCCCTGAACATTTTATAAGTGCATAATGTTTTAGGACATCCATGTGGTCATGAGCCAAAAGCTGTGCTGAATTAGGAATCAAAAAAGCTCCAACTGGTATATCATTATTAATTTCTAATTCCCCATCTGCAAGGTGTAACAGATAAAGAATCCTGTGTCCTGAAATTGCATTTGACAAGTGGAAGAAAAATGCATGTCAGCACTTGTCATGAAAAAGGGAGGCTGAAGAGGGAAAGGAACTTGCACATGAAGCATGATAAAAATGTTTTAACAGAATAAATGTGCATGAAAACTCCTAATACACCAGTATTGGAGACAGAAGTCTACATTTGAGAGACTTTATGAAGTGATTTGGATGTCAAAAAAGAAGTGACATTAAATATCCACTTTGCATAAGTGTTAACAACTGTACAAGATTCAAAAAATGGGAAGTATGGTCTGTTTATTTCACCTGGCACAGTATGTTATAGTGCAGTAATTTGCACAGTAAAGTGTTCTCCAAGAATGTCAAATTTATCATCTTGTCACCAGATCGTTACTGTCCACCAATATGAGACCCAAAAGGCATAATCAGAGCTGTATCCAAGGAGAAACGATTCAAAAATTTTTAGTCAATACCTGTCAAGTAAATAGGGCTTGAGAAGTGGGACTCTGTTATTTAATCCACTCTTCAAAGTGTACATACAGCTGATAGAACAGAAAATTCACTGCAGAAAGTTTCACAGGGCTCCTCTCCCTCTTAGGAACAGCTCTGGAAAGTGCTGGAGGGTGCTGGTTGTGCAGTGTAACCCCTGTGGAAGAGAACAAGCTTTAAATTAAAGCTGGATTTGGGACAATTAACACAAATGAACATACAAACCAATGCTTGGACAGCTCTGGAAAGGAGAGGACGTGTGTGCAGATATTCTTTCCCTCCTCCCTGTCTGCCATTTCACTCCTGTGGTGGTGCTGACACCTGGATGCTGCACCAAGCCCTGTCCAGCTGCAGGCAGGACCCTCCTCACCCTTCCTCTTTGGGAATGGGAGGGTCTCACCTTGAAGCCAGCCTTGCAGCCCTCACAGTTACAAATGGGACAGTTGTGGGGGGATAGAATGTAAGAAAATAAAGACAGTGCAGAAGGCAATCTCACCTCTGAGGAGTTGCAGCTGTACTGATCACCAAAGATTAGGAACAGGCCTGCCCTTAACAGGCCACAGCTGTGTCCAGTGAGGATGAGGGCTATAAAAGAGTGGGTTAGCTGGGTGAGAGGGGAGTTGGGGTTTGTTGGCTGTGCTGTGAAGATGAAGGAGTCAGTGGTGTGAGAAATCACTGAGAATGTATGGAACTTTTGCAATAAGATGCCAACAGGCAGTCACTGTGATGGCCAACTTCCCATGGAGTTATTTCCTGGGCTGCCTTACCTTTTTTTTTTGTTTCTGTAATTAATCTTGGGTTTAGCTGCTGTGGCTCAAACAGCAATTGTCCTTTACAAGATTACACTAAAAAATGATTTAACACTGTATTACACTGAGCAAAGGGTGATACTAAATACAGGCAAGTGTGCAAACATTTCAGTAGGCAGGTAATCACTGTAGCCAGAAGAGTATATTTGCTAGGAGTTCTGCAAATATTTAGCATTTAAAGGTTGCTGCTGTTACTTTACAACCTTATAAGGTCTTACCAAATGATACTCTTCTAGTCTGAAAGCTAATTTTTTTCTTCAGCAGAAGCCATGGATGCAAAAAATTTAGTCAGCTTGGAAAACTTGGTCCTCTGCAGGTATGTGTGGTCTTTTCTGTAAGCCAGCACTTCAAAGCACTTCATGAATGATGCGGGATAATGGAGTCCAAGTTGAAAAGCACTTCAAAAATTGTAGAATACTTTGTCAACACAAATCCTCCACACTGCTGGATTTATATTGTGACTTTTTCTAAAGAAACTAATTCTAACCATTGAAATATCACCCCTTGTAACATATAATGTTATAATTATGTGTGACAAGGAAAGAAATAGATTATTTTCCTCACTATTTTGGTTTCTGACTGCTTACAATGACCAATTCCTACTTACATCAGCAGTAACACCAGTGTGGCTTCTCATACAGAGAATCAGACATCCAGCATTTTGATTCAGAATGGTAGTAAGAAAAGTGATTATTAATTCAAATGCATAAATAAACCTTGGAGTTCCCAGCCCTACATCCCTAAATCCTTTTTCAAAACAAGGAGATAAATCTGTTGAGACAGATCCCCTGTGTTGAAAGCTGTCCTGCAGCCACATCTTCCCTGGAATGTTAACAATTTCAAACCCATTTGTCTCAAATAGAGTTTGGATCTCCTAAAGTCCTTGTGTTACTTAAATTGAAAGTACATCCATTACTTATCCCATTAGTTTTCTTTTTTAAACTTTTTTGTGTTTAAAATGCAGACTCCCCAGCTGCCTTCAGTAAAATACCTTCTGAGGAATTGTCAGCTGGAGGTGTCACTAGGCTTCCTCAGGTTTAATTTCATGATCTTATGATGACCAAAGGCTATTTCCACTCAGAAGTTCTACAGCCAAGATCCCAGAAATGGTATTGCAGGTCTAAGGGAGACAAGGTGGGGGCTCTTGCTCAGCTGCACTGGAGCAAACTGGAGTAGCTCTGCTGGTGTTAATGTACCTGCATCAATTGGGAGCTGATGTAAGGAGAAAATAAACATTTGGGTTTTCTCCCTGCCACTGCCCTTTAATTTGTAATGCCATAATTATCAACAACTCCTTCTAATCATCTGTTTCCCACTGAAGATTAATGCTAAGTAATCGGGTTCAAGAGAAGAGATTTTTATCCTGTGAGGCCCTGAGGCAATTGGAATATTTTCCTGTAGGGAGTATTCTAGAGGAAGCAACAGGGATGATTAGAGAGGGCACTAGATTTGGGGACTCTGTTAATGAGGCTGACATTAGTCTCTTGCAGAGTAGAAAGGTCATTTCAGTTCCCTGCCCCAGCTTCTTCATCCAGACTGTCATGAGGATGCTCCTTGCCCTCCTTCAGTCCAGCACCTGTCCTCCTTATTCTGACTATCTCTCTCCCCTTTTCCTTGTTATGGGTTAAGCCAGACAAAGAATAGTTTCTAAAATAATTTGAGAATCAAGCTCCCCAGAACAGCAAGATATTTGGGGATTTAAAAAACCATTAAAATTAGATTCAGTTGGGTTGCCTTTTGGTTTTCTGAGGTATTAGAAGTTACTGGTATGGGGTTCAGGGAATCTAAGTAGTTTAGAAGATAGAAATTTGCATTTAAAAATAATGACAGCTAAGATTCTCGGGGGAGTTGAGAATCTTTAAAGGAAAGTACTTTGAAGCATAAGAAATGTTTTAAGAACTGAGAATTTGAAAACTATACTGTGCTTTTCTGAGAGAGTGTGCAAAGCTGCTTTTTCCTTTCTAAAGATATTTGTGTCTTACTCTCCGAGGCCAACTGTGCTTTAGATTAACACCTGAGTATTCCCAAACAGCTGGCTGCAAATGAAGAGTCCTCTTCTCTCTCCCCCTCACATCCCATTCACCACAGCTTCTTGGGAGGCTGCAGGTGACTCATTTACCTTGGGGCCACCCTGTACAGCAGCACAGACATTAAAGGCAGGCTGAGACAAGGGCACAGAGTGATAGAAGGTCAAATGGCTTCACACTGACGGAGGGCAGGGTTAGATTAGATGTTAGGAAGAAATTCTTCCCTGTGAGGATGGTAAGGGCCTGGCACAGGGTGCCCAGAGCAGCTGTGGCTGCCCCATCCCTGGAAGTGTTCTAGGCCAGGTTGGATGGGGCTTGGAACAACCTTATCTGGTGAAAGTTGTCTCTGCCCAGGGCAGAGGCTTGGATCTAAGTGATCTTCAAGGTCCCTTCCCTCACAAATCATTCTATGAGTCTAAGAAATCAGCCTAAGGGCAAACTGGAACCTTGGCAACCAGTGGCTGCTCACACTGATAATTTCCAATAAAAGTTTCTCATACTCCCAAAGTTTTCTTCCTGCTGGGAAGTCTGCTGGGCTTTTATTCAGTGTTGTTTTCCAGGTGTCCTCTGAAGCATTTAGCTGCAGGTCAGCAGTGAGTCTTACTGACTCATCACACTCTGTGACTCATGCCCCTTCCATGGGTACATGGGTGGCTGTGGATGCCCAGCACCAACAGCAACCCATATTAAAGATGGGAAAATATTGCTTGGAAAGGGACCAACCTCTGATCATTTGGATATGGTCTCTACTTTTCAAAAACAGTAAGGATTTGAACAAAAAATCAGCGCTGAATAGATGGCTACAGAAGATGTTGCTGAGACAAAACAACTTCCTGTACTGTTCTATTTGAAATATGAGTTGGGATTTTTTCTATAGTAACAAAAATAAGCATTGTGACTGTTCCTACGTGTAGGGGAAGAAGGGAGAGATGTGATTACTGAGCTAACTGGACTTGAGCAGCACCAGGTAAATTAAATGCTAAAATACATCTTTGCATCCTAAATCAATGTGTAGGTAAATAGTAAATCCAGAAAGTTTAATCTGATTTCACATCCATCGGTGGCAGATGGAATCAAGGGTTTTGATGAGGCATCAGAATTCCAGCTGTGCCAAGAATGGTTAAGGGAAGGTGTAAAATTTGATTCCTTTTTGTGAAAACTGAAGAAATTTGAAGGCTGAAAGACCTGATTGTTCTTTAGGATGTAAGGAAACCAAAAGTTGCAGAGCAGCAGTTACAGGCATTAATTTGGGTTTGCGCAATTCTTGCAAATTCAAGGAGATTCCTCAGTCTCCCTCCTGGTGCAGAGGGATCTGTGGATGTGTATATGCACAATCCCTCACTTTAATAGGATGGCCTTTTAGTAAAACAATGTGCTGGCCTGAAGAGAGAAAAGCTCCAGGGAAGCAGCAAAGTGCTGAGCAGCCTCACTCACAGTTTTCTGTTTGGCCATCCCACAGGAAGCTCTCAGCACTTTTTATTTGAATCTCTGTTGTGAATCCCTGAAGACTTCATCAGAAGGAAAAAAAGAAAAAAGTTCCGCTGCTTGTCACACTTATTTTTTTCCTGAGTCTCTGAGGGATAGAGTGTCTCTGCAAAGACAAAAGTAGAACTCCTCCTTTGTCAAAAAAATAGTCCAGAAAGTTAATACCTTTATCTCTACACACAGAGCACTCGATATCTCTAGGAGCTTTTTTTAAATTTATTTTTAAATGGAGCTATACATTTCCCAAGACTGGCTCCTTTTGTGTGTGCAAAGGGCTCTTTCTCTGCTGGTGGAATTTACCATGCATAACCTTTCTTTCACATAATAAACTCCCCCAGGAGAACAGGTCTCTGCTTTTGGAACCTTCAGCTCCACCAGCCAATTGAAGTCACCCTGTTCTTAAGGGACAGGTTTCTTGGTCTGTTCAGCTGCCCCCATGTGACGAAAGAAGAAAGGACTGAGCAGGCAGGTTCAATAGGTTGAATTGCAATGTCAGAGAACACACCACCTTGTCCATGGGAAAACCTTAGCAGCATAAACTGTGCAAATTAAAAAAAAAAAACCCATAAAAAGGTATTGCTCTAAATTATTAGAGTGAAATAAATTAGTAATTTTCTGCAGTCAGCTATGTTGTTTCAATGACTGGGTTAGAGGAAAGGTCTTCACCCAGGTCATGAGACACTGTACATAAGAGCCGTGTCTAAATGTGGATTTCAATTTTGCAAAAGGTATTTCTCCTTTTTTAATAGATCACTAAAATCTGACATTAAACCACTCTGGCACATTAAGGTCTTGCTAAAGACCTAAGGGTGAAGTTATTCTACACATGTTGCAGTCTACAAAAATTTCCCTGGGCTTTTAGCAGGGACAGACTCACTTGTGAATTCAGAGTTAGAGGTTGGCTAAGTGACAAAGATTTAGGGAGCATCTCCCAAGAAAGGCTTTAGACAGACCCAAATGCTCTCAGCTGCCATAACGAGCTGTCTGGCAGAGCCAGGCTGAGCCTGAGCAGATCCACGGTGACTCTCAGCAGGAGCTCAGCGCTCTGCTCAGAGCTGCTTGACCTCCAGCCACCTCTGGGCTTGCTGGCCTGAGGGAAGAGAGGGCTCACATCACTCCCTGCAGAAATGGCTCTAGAGAAATGGATTCTAAATCCACTGGGAATGAAAGGACTTTGTTAAATACTTGTGAAAATCCCTACTAGGCTCCTCTCTTGGCAAATGCAAACACTTTAACAGTGGCTCCTAGGGTTTCACTCACTCTCAGTCTTACCTTGCCTTTAGAGCGAGGAAGTCCTGTCCTGCTCAAACATGTTAAAAATAAGCAGCTCAACCAATGTAATAAATCAGGGATTGCAGAGGAGTTCATAAGGGAGAGCATGCTGACACAAGTATCAGAGTCTGATTAAGCTCTGATTCAAATAGAATTTTGAATTACAATATAATATTCAAAAGTAGATGAAGACACAGATTTCACAGAGAGTAGATGTGACAGTGTTGCACAAGGCTGCAATATCTTTATTTATAACACTCTCTAGTATGTAGAACTTGGTATTTGCTCCCACAAACAGTGAGATTCTAGCTCATATAGCTGTTTCTAGGAAGACAAGTCACAAAGATGTGAGTGAACTTGAGGCAAATGGGATGAAGTAGAAGTACAGATTCCAGCAAGGATGCATCTAATTTTTTGTCATGGAGATTTATCCTTGTTGACCCAAAACACTTGGAGTCATTGCAAAATATTTTATATCAGTGTTTTAACTGTTTTATCAAGTTAGTTTATAAATAGCCTGATAAAGCTGACTGGACCACTAGAGGTTGCTTTCATTTGCAAGAATGAAATTTCAATGCATTCTCAGCTCCCCTTGGCAGCACTGGAGTCCTGTGGAGCTCTGCTTTGCTGTACAGAGGGATGCACTGCAAGGGGGCTTTAGGTCATGATCCATTTTCCATCCAACTGAGCAAGCTGCCCTCAGAGGTGTTTGATGTATAGCTGGGATCTGAAGGGACATTTCCAGTTGTCCAATGAGGACAGTGCTTGAGCAGCAGCTAACACCAGGCTACTTGCTGTCGAAAATACTAGGTCATGGTTATTCTTTCCTCCTGCCCGAGGGACATGTCTCAGCTGGGGTTTTCAAAGTTAGAAAGTTTATGGTTTAATTCTTATGAATTAAAAGGTCTTTAAGGAAAATTCAAGCAACTGGAAAGATATTTGGAATGTTGTGGTTTCCTGCTTGTGTACCAAACTTAAATGTAATTCATTTAACATGGGCTTTCTTGTTTCCCAGTGCACTATCAGATTGGATTTTTTCTCTGCACTCTTGCTTTAGGGAGTTAATCAATATAGATATTTGGATGCTGGACCTCATTGGAAAGTGTCTCCATTTCCTGTTGCTGGCAGAAAGGGGAACCAAGGCTCTTGATAGTCAAGGACTAGAGAGGGCTGGGTTTGGGATTATCCAGCTCCACAACCTTTAGTCCGTGACCACTCTCTAACCAGGACAAAAACTTAAATATACAAGATAAGTATTTGTGAATGACTAAAACTTTGTTTTGCCCCTGGGCACTGCTCCAGTTCCACAGTGTCCCTGGCTGAAGCTGGCTCCAGGGCATCCCTGCAGGGCAGCCTATGTGTGGGCAAAGAGCCAGGCTGGGAAAGGAGCTGGTGTGATTTCTACTCCAGGCTTTGTGGTGGCAGAGCAATTATGTACTTTCTATAGCTCCCCAGTTCAAGATTGTTCAAACAAATAGCTCTACCTATTTTATCTTCCTCTAGCTTCCCAACAGGATATCTTTTTCAGTCAGAAGCAGAAATGTGCATTTCTAAACTGTAGCAGGCTTCTCCCCGGAATGAGGTCTGTGTGATGACCTTCCTCTAACTGGATCATTTTTTGTGGTATTTTCTGCAGATTGCAGCAGGTAGCAAATAGTTTTTGTCAAAGCTTTCAAATACAGTAATTTGATATTCCAGATGGTGCTGTATGATGTTATTTTGACTTTGCTGCTATATTATTTGATGCTCTTTTTGAAATCTAAGTACATCATGTGAAAAAATTCTCATTAAATTATTCAAATATTTTCTTATGAGTCTGTAATACAGGTAAAATGCAGAAGGAAAATAATTGCTGGAGATGTTATTTTTTACCCAAGAACTATGATTTTCTAATAAACATAATATTCCTTGCTGAAGAAGAGATCTATTTATTAAAAAGAGCCATTGTTTGCTTTTCAAGGTAACATCTTGGACTTTTGTTTGCTTCTTCAGACTGAATGAATAATGTGTATTTACAGACTCTGTGTATAAAGCTGCATTATCTTTCATTGCTCTTGCAGCCTTTCTGGGGTGTTAGGTTGGGAAATGTATTGTAATTAAAAATGAGGAGCTGGCTTTAAAAAATAGTTATCCGTGGCTGTGCCTGGGAAAGAAACATTATTTCTTTTGTGACAAAAGAATAATAACCCTGGCAGATGGGTTGCTGCAGAGCTGGAAGGAAAGCTCTGTTAGAGTGGGACTGACAAAGCCATCTGTGCCGAGCAGGAAGTCCTGTCGTGGAGGTAATAAAAAGACACAGTTTCAGTTCAACTGGTTCCAGATAATCCCAACTTTAAGCTTGCCTTCCGACTTGCGAGGAAATATCATGGTGCCAAGATATTAATGGCTCTCCTAGCTTATTGAAATGACCTTGTTGTTGTTCCTTCAGCAAAGATTATTTGAGAATTGAGTATCCTGCCTTCTTCTCTCTGCTAGATTCTACCAGCACCTGAATTCCTCAGCATTAACACAGAGCAGGCCCAAGGAATTCTGTTGCAGTCAGGGCCCTGACAGCTGTAGATGCATCACACTGATACAGGAGGAGAGGAAACCTCCCTGTATTTGCAGAGTTAGGTGAGTCTTTGAGGAGGATTATCCCAAGCAAACTTCTCAATAGAACCTCAAGAGAATCGTTTCAATTTGACTTTTGTTTTGTTGACTATTCAATGTTACCCAATCTTTTCCTCTCTTAAAATAGATTAATGGGTTTCCTACCAATCATTCCTTTTTTGTTTTTTTCCCTTTTTCTGTGGTTTTCAGCTGATTTTGCCAAGGAGGAAGGGGTACAGATGTAAGTATTACAGCGTCCTCTGGCTTGTTTTAAAAATAAGACAGATTGGATCCCTAATATTTGCTCTCTTTATCATTATATTCTTTTCCTTTTTGCTAAAAAAGTCCATTTAAATGAGGTGAAGCAGAAAAGCTTCTTTCAAAAATAATTACTTAGAGGCTTTCCAGCCATGTGAAAATGAAGAAAATCTAAAAACCTAAATCTTCAACAGAGAAATGCAAAGCCATTGGTGATAAGCTTTACCTTGAAAAGACAGAAAGGTGCAAACCAGAACATTCTGATACAAACGCCATGGTTTCTTCTTGAGGAGGAAGATGACACAAAATTCCAGATCTAATCAGGATGCTGCTCTTTCAGGATGGGTACAGTCTCACCCAAGCAAGCTGGAGCTCATTTCTGCTTTGATCTGAGCTGCAGCTCCAAAATTTGGTTGAAAGGCAAGACATGAGTAGGGCCATTGATGCTGTGATCAATGCTGTGTTTGAGAGTAGCAAAAGTCTTACAATAAACAGCAGGGATTGCTTTCCCATTTTTGTGGCGACTGAAGTACTGCAACAGCTTGCAGACATTTTCATTGTGACACCTGCCTTCTCCTGGCATCCCAGTCTCAAACCTGCTAAAGATGTAAACCTGGGCATCCTCCTGAGCCTGCACTCAAGGATGCTCTTTGGAAAGCTTTGGTTCAAAGCATGTGGGCTTAGGCATTTCTTTTGTCTGAGGCTGTGTATTTAAAGGGAAAACCACCCTCCTTGTTTGAGTCCTACCCAGGAGATTCTGATACCTAACAAATAACTTATAGGGGAGCAATTATTCATAAAAATAAAAATGGGTTCTGGGTAAAAAAGCTGGTACTTGGTTAATGATGCCTTTTTTCTCGGTTTGTGAGAAGAAGCTGGACAAAGAAGGAAGAGCAATATTTCACAATTTAGTGTTTTCATATGTTGCTGAGAACAAAAGCCCTCACAAGAGTACTTGAGTCTCTCTAAGCTAGGGAAGAATGCTTCAAGAGCACAAGAAGGTTTAGCTCTTTGTTTTCCTAATCTGTTTTCTGAGTTCAGACTCAAGTTTCTTTGCTTTGCTTTATTGACCTTGAAATTAGCAATGGTAAACAGACCAATATAAATCACCTTGCTAAGATTAGGCTCTTTCACAGTCCCTCTCATAAAACAGCTCTGGGGAGTCATTGCAGGAAGCTTTGTAGTCAAATAAGTACCAAGCAGCCTTGGTTCCATGGATGAACAGAAACCACATTGTTATTTAATGGTACTAGCAAGGTTAATTAACAAAGTGAGATGATTAATTCACTGAGACATCTCAAGTAAACACAAGAGTTTGAGTTTAATCTCTGGATGTGCCTCCACTGCTAAAACCATTTTATTTTTATTTTAATAGGGAAGAGAAGGTAGAGCTGATGTTTCTGCCAAGAGTGTGCTTGACTCGGCCAAAGACATCACAGTGGCTGTTAAGGTGCTTTAGATGTTCTGTCCTTGTAGCATTCACAATTACTGTTTTAAGAGTTTGGATGTACAAAGGGTATGAAAAAAAATTTATAGAAAATTAGATCTATAGCCTTCTGCAATAGCAGAAACAATGATAGTTTATGTAACTATCATTGTACCATTTCAGGGAAGAGTGTGAAAACTTAATTCAAGTCAGTGCAAATGATGCCCCCTCAAGTAGGTAACAGGTGAGCTGTAGCTGCCAGGTTCCAGCTGCCTGTCTGCCACAAGACACCTGCTGTGAGGCCACAAAGGCCACCATCAGCCCCTCCTAGGTCAGACACAAAAACACAGGCTGGGGTTCAGATGAGACATGGCAGGACACTGTGCAAGGAAAAAGTAGTTTTATAAAATGTCAAAAGAGACTGAAATGCAGAGAGAAGTCCTCAGTTTGTTAACTGCTCTCTCAGCAAGGTGGGTTACTGAAGGAGAAGGTGGGATCCATTTCTCTTCACACTTAACTGTAATTCCCCCACTGGTACTAGAGCTGATGTGTTGAAGCACATATTAGTGTTTCAGTTGCTTAATTATTTGCTGCTTTGGGGCCTGACCTTTCATTGCATCCAACACAAAATAAATGGCACATGAAATACTCACTGATAAATCTCAGGACTTAGGTTCTGACCTAAAGCCCACTGACACTGAGCCTGGTTTAGGACCCTCACCACCCAGTGACCAATCTGCCACTCTGCACATATTCCTTCTGTGCAGTAACCATGGATTATTCTGAGAATAGCAAGCAAAATTTCAACAGAATGGTGTTATTTTGGAGCACAATATGAGCTGATTATCAATATATAAGTAATGAAGGTTTCATTTTGTATGGAGAATGTAAGAAAAAACTCACTTTTAACAATTGCCTCTAACTGAGGATTAATTAGTCACTATTGGAGTCTTAAGACTAAATTGGACTCTTTAAATACAAATGTCTTTATATTTTAGTTCAGCCCCAATTAATTTTTTTATTCTCCTTGAAGGGAAGCTTAGTAACTATTAAGTATCTTCTATTCCTAGAAGATAAACCAACATAGGAAATGCTGTGTCAGGGAGTCAAAAATAGGAGGTTGAAGTGAATCTTACTACTGGTGGAATGAAAAGCAATCTTTATGTTCAGTGTTAATGGTCCCTCTTTGCCTGTTTAAGAGACCTTCTGTAGTAAAACCCATTAAACAAGTGATAACAGCTTTTCAAAACAGGTTGAATTAAATGCTGAAATCTCAAACTGTGTTGAGCTTCTGTTTCTGACAGAAGAAAATTAAGTGGAAAATGAACAGAAACATTAAGAAACTATATCTTATACCTGTGAAAGTACTAGAATGGGAAAATTACTTTCCTTTGTTAGTAATCAGTCCATGGTTCAGCTACTCAGAAAGGGGATATTTCATCCACAGTAGAGAGAGTGGGCAGAAATATCTCAGCATTTGAAGAGCCATTCTTGAGGGAAGGTTTATAATTGCCTTTGGCTGAAGACCCATCACTGTCTTATGGACCAGGGAATTTTATTTTAGTGCCTTCACCTTTGCTTACAGAGAAAGCATTCTCCATTATAGCAATGTGAATGAAATTTTTAACATTCTGAACATCATAAAGCTGGGCAGGCTGCACCCAAGCCAGTTGTCGTCATTCTTTCAGAAATAATACAATTTTAAATAAATGCAGTCCCAAGTGTTCCCTTTAGTTATCACCACAAAACAATGCAGGGAAATGTTGCTTGCTGCAGCTGACATGAAGACTGATGGTGGCCAATTTGAAAAGACTGCTCATTTTCTTAAAATGCAAATACCTGCAGACCAGATCTGAAAACAGCTAATGAGCAATTTGCCTTGGAAACATATAAGACAGAAGACATTCCATCCTGATATTTTCTATATTCAGAGACATGACTTCTTGGTAATTCACCAGAGCCATAACTCACTATATGTTTCAATAGATGTTAAAAAAATGTTTGAAGTTGTCATAAATAAGATGACAAATGTGCAAACTATATGTGCAACTCTGATGAATCTGCAGAAGATGAACAAAGCAGACTTTTGTGCTCTTTAGAGAGTTCCAAAAATGGTTTAAAAATTCCCAAACCGCAGCACTCCAGCACACAGATGTCCCAGTTTAGCAAAAGCTTTCATGAACTGGTTGTCACCACAAATGTATCTGTTTAATTCTCAAGTAAATCTTCTGTAGTAAATTGTCAGATCTTATGACACAACACTAAAATAAAGGCAAAACTTCTGAATAATCATACTCTACATGTTAGCTATTCTACCTAAAATGTTTTGCTTGACCAAGCACGAAGAGTTTTTCTGGCAGTTCCCATGATTCAGAAAAACTTCAATATATTATTAAACTACATTTAAAAAGAGAATAATCTTGCTCTATTCTGAGTAGTAACAAACTTTCAGGCACTGCACAGCAGTGGAAGATTCTCCAAAGTACAGACTGCATCATGCATTGCTTTTTGAAGGCCACATCACTACATCCATGTGCACTCTCTATTTAAAACCACTGCAGCCTGTGCCTGGAGAAATGGAATGTTCTGGGCATCCAGTGCCCTCTTCTTCTGAAGAGATTTCAGTGTAGAACGTTCAGTGTTTTGATGGTCAAATTCCTTTTTCTAGTTTATGGGCTGAACTTGCTCCCATTCAGATGGTCTGGGAGCTAAGCAGCACCAGGACTACTGAAAAATATGACAGAAACTGGCAAAGGTGTGTGAGGAGGAGGAAAATACTAAAAAATGCAAACCAAGTTGATCCAAAGTCCTACAAATCTGATATGAATAAGAATAAATGAAGGACTGAAAGTTAATTCATAGAAAACCAAATGCTCTAGGTTGACATTCTTTACTGTTTGCTACATTTTTTCATACATGATTTGGACTGAGATCAAATGATCAGAAAGGTGCTCTAATAATGACAACAATCAACCTTCAGCTGTACATCTACTCAGTGCTATAATTTTGGAATTATACCAAGAGATTACAGATAATAAACTCAAGTTTTTATTTCAACTAGCAAAGATTCAAGTTATATCCATCACAGATATATACTTTTTCCAGGCAGTATTTCTGCAGAGCTAAAAGGCTTCTAGATTCAGCTGAGGTCCACATCATGCCATGAGATTAAAGGAATGGGGCATAAAGATAAAACACAGGAATGACTTATACTCTCCATGAAAGCATTTTGTTTCATATCATTGTAAAAAGGCTTTTGATTATGGAGAAAGGATCTAATTTCACAAGCCTTTAATGTAAATAATTCAGCTCTAAGAAACCATGCCAGGCTACTTTCTTTTTGATGTTTTGCAATATGTGTGCAACAGCAATTCTAACAAAGCAAAACTTCTTGTGCTTTTGAAAGATGCTGATGACTCTCCAGGAATATTTATAATTTGCCAAGTAGCCTAAGCCTGTTAACTTGAAGTGCATTATTTAAGTTTTTAATTTCCTAATCAAGATTTGCACATTTCTGAGGAATCAGCTGTGTTGCTTGCACTGCTGAGACTTTGTAATTCCCTCCTTTGCTCCAAAGTGGACACAAAAAGACTTCAAGGTTTCCAGCAGCTGAGAGGTCAATTCCCACGGTGAGCCTGTGGGTGTGATTCCTATTTCAAAGCACTGTTGCTGCCCCATGGACAGGGATATTCTGCCTGCTGCACCAACTGCCAGAGGCACAGAGAAAATGGAAAAGGTGCTGAGAAACCTGTCCCTGTGTCAATCCAGGTTCTGTTCAGAGACTCTTGTACAAATAACATCATCTAAACATGACAGAAACCCTGAATAGCACACAATGGAGGGAAACCTGTGCTATGGGGAAGTGAAAACAGCTCAAAGAAGAACTTGTTATGTCACCATGGGATGCCAAGAAAAAGATTTGGGTTCCTCTTCTGACAGATTATTGTACACTATAGGAAAAAAAAAAAAAAAAGCTTTACTGTGAATAAAGAGGCCAGGAATTTAATTCTCAGGCTCCTACAGGAAAGGCAAGCCCTACAGGAAGACTGCATTTTCACATGGTCCAGAGCTGAAATGTTCAAGTTTTGATCAGCAACTGAATGCTTTGACACTACTTTTTTCATGATAGGTCTCACAGGGCTTTGGACCCTTTCCTGCTCACTGTGAAATGAAACTGTCACATCTTGAAAGCTGCCATGGAACAGAATGGGTATCCTCCCTGCAGCTCTGCCTGTCATTGACATGATTATTCCCTTGCTACATACAGGCTGAAACAAAGCTGAGAGATTAAAGGATAAAACCTCCCCTCTACATTTTCCTTCAGGCTTTTGTCCTCACTTATCCTCACCTTTATCCCTTTTCACCCTTTGGTTACAATATCATATTGTACCATTTCATATCACACTGTTTCAGTACGTGGCTTTTGGAGTCAGAGTGGGCCAGAGCCTTTGGGGAATTTGGAGGCTGGGTGCCTGGGTAGCTGCAAGCTCCCTCCTGGCACTACCCGTCACTCAGACTTGTGGGTGGCTCACAGTAACCTTAAGTGAGAAAGGGCTGCTTAAATGATGGGTGATTTAAGCTTCCTGGATTGACCTTGAGCTCAAAGAGACAAAAAGAAACAATCTAGAGTGTGACACCAGTCATGGTTAGGAGGGAAGTCCAAAGTCTTCTGGTGGCATGTTCAGCTGGCTCTGAATTGTTGTACTTGGAAAAGGTGAGCCAGGCAAGCCAGGAAAGCCAAATCAGAGGGGCTACAAACTGCCAATTTCCTTCCTGATGTTCATTCCTACTAATCACCCCAGCTTTTCCTTTAAACCATCTTGCTGCGTGTGCACTATGCTATGTAAAAACAGACACTGCTTTGAATCAATGATTTCCCTGCATGGCATTTGGAAGATTTATTTCCTCTCTCATGTGTTCTCCCTCTAGTTGGGAGGGTCAAAGCCAGCCTTCCCTACTCCTCTCACTGTGCTGCTGCACTTTTCTTGTAATTGAGTCCAGTCTCCTGCCTGTTTTGGGGGTTTGACTTCCCCACCTTCACATCATTATCTCATGCCCTTGCATTTCTACTTAATGTGGACAGTTGTGTGTTGGCATCTAGGCTGTTCCTTAATATTTACAGTGAAACATTGTGACTCCAGTAACAGGCTACTCCTGAGTTGGAGACAGAATTATCTTACTAAATATTCCTACTCTTTTGTGCCACTTGTTTTCTCAGGAAGGAGCTTCATTCTGTTCTCACAACTGCATTTTTTTGCAGAATCCTAATACAGGGATCTTATGATTTGAGATTCTCAGAATTTGAATTTTTTTCCCCTGGTGCTGCATAGTTTTGACTTCCGTAAGTTAACTTCAGTGAATGCAGTACTTAAAATTCCAGCAACTGTGTTAGCTCTCTTGGTTATACATATATTGAGAGAGAAACTCAGTAAAATTTCATGCATAAAAAGGCATAAGTACCAAATTTAAGAGTTTTTTTATTGATCTAAACAGTGAGATCTTTCTGCCTTACAGAAAATATCTTCAGGCATGTTAACTCTGAGATGGGTGTGTGCTCAGAAGTGTAACAGAATATCACAATGTAATTATGGTCATTACAGGGAGCTGTTCTAATGATCATGAATGTGCCTACCTTGTAGTAACATGGCATTCTCTACATAGCTAACAAAAATACTTATGAGCTGCTGTGTGACTTATGTACACAGCTTGCCTCACACACTGCAGTGAGTCTGGGCTGTGCTTTATAGGACTTGGCACAAAACAAAGCTATTTAAAGACTGAGCTAGAGAGCCCACAAGGGAAAGGATCTCTGCTTTGCTCTGCCTGGAGAGGAAAAGAGCCAGCTCTTGCCATCGTTTATGCAGCACATACAGGGCTTATCTCACACACTGAGATGTTGATCCTTGTTGACTCCAGGTATTGTGTTATGTTGTGCTCTTCAGGGCTCATTCCAACTGTTTGGTGTAATTGGTCAGAAGTGTTTGGTGTCAAGGCAAAGGCTAGAGAATATTACCCAGTAGCCCCAAAGGGAGAGGCAGGCTCAGGAATGGCACTGGGGAACAGTGCCAACTGCACAACTCAGCTGTACCCACGGTTTCCCACACAGTCACTCCGTGCCAACTGGGAGACCTCTGGAATTCTGACACACAACCAGGAAGCAAAACACCAGCAAAATATCAGCCTGGCTGCTGCAGCAATCCTGTGAGTGCTCATGCAGGAGCTCTGATTATACAGACACTGATTTGAAAGCAATGAATTTTGGGGGAACTGTCTCAAGCCACTTATTTGACCATAACAAGAGTTGATGAGAATGTGTGCCTGAGGTGAACAAGAGACTGTAATGGTAATAATCTCCAGACCCCACTGATCTGAGTAAATAATAACCAGAGTTGTGAGATGAGCTAACAGCTCCAGACTATCTTTTGCTGCCTAGTTAGGTGAACTGTGTCCATCTCTCCCTTTACACTTTCTGACAAATGAAAGACACACTCTGTGTTCTGAGCATTGCTGTATGGGAGCAGAGGACTGAACACTGTTGAAAATACCTGGAAGTATAAAAAAGAAATCTAAGTGGCAAAAATATTTAAGTAACTCAATTTTTTTTTTTTTTTTTAGCAGGGTTCTTTAGATAGTACCAAAGCTGCTCCAAAGCTGCTGTTTGCTTTGCTAATGACAGACTGCCTAAAGAGAGGAACATATTTTAAACCCCAGAGTGTTTCTTATGGGGTGTCTCATGCATTTAGCCCAGAGAAAACATCCTGCTCTGTCTCCCCTGTCTTCCTTGTCTTGGTTGAAATGATGCCAGGTATGATGGGTCTGTGGGGTAGAGGTTTGAAGTGGAGCAAGGGTATCATTAGATACTGTTGGATTGTGGTGACCATACTGTAGCATTTCAATAAATATCCTCTTTAGTCTCTAGTTCTTGAATAACCTGCACATAAGGCAATAGAACAGGTTTATCTCCTGACAAAGAATTGTGTACCAATGCTGTAGTGCACAAATACTTGGGGAGGGGAGAGATGATAGGTCTTTTTGCAAAATGTCTTATTCCATTCTGTTGTGCCATGGATCCAGATAATGATGGGTTCAAGGTTTTTTTTTTCCTCTTCAGAAAAATGAAATATATTTCTGTGGATCCTAACAATGAAATTTACATTACAATACATGGCCTTTCTAACCTTCTGCCTGCAGTGTTCCAAATTTCCTTGTTCATAGTAATGATTAAAAATCTCCTGAGCACACAGTGTTTTTGGACGTTAAGAAATTTTATAAGAGGAAAATCTTAGATTAAAATCTGAAGTTAAACAGCATATAAGGACAACTAAATACACAATTCTCACTTCCTTACATTCTCCTGTTTGGTGTATTGCCTCAGGTTTCATTGCTTGGGATCAAAAGATGAATACAAAGTTCAGACAGACACAAATAGGTCATCCTCTCTTGCCTGGCGGTATCAGCATTGTGCAGCTGTAGTTGAGGTTTGCAAGATCTTTAACAGAAGTTCATTTCTCATTCAGAACACAGACAGATTTGTGTTGCTGAATCCTTTTCACAGCCACTCACCACACAAAAAAGCATGTGCTAAATTGAGTTCAGCCCACAGCAAAAGTTCTTCTGATAACCTTGGAATGCAGACTGCATGGACAGAGGACACTTTAAGTCTTTAGCAGGAATACTTATTAAATAAGCCCCTGCTTTTATAATAAAAGTCCAATTTTAATGAAACACTCTCAGGCATTCTCTTTCAAGTAACTACCGCATTTACAGAGCCAGGTGCTCCTCTTGCTTTTATCTCACCACTTGTAGCACAATCTCAATTTATGGTCTTAAAATTTTTGCTTTCTGGCTTTTGTCCGTCTCTCTTTAAAACTGGGCTTCTATGTTTAACTCCATGCTTGCCATCATGAAATCATGAAAATTCAGTTGCTACTTATGTTTGGATGTTGCCATTCCGATTGTTTAATTACAGTGTTCCTGGGACTTTCTATGCTGTTCTTTATCAATCCAACCCAGATTTGATTCTGAGGAGAGCAGTGGGGAACAACAGAACTGAGGTGATATTTCACACTTCTCTCTGTTTTCTGGCTCTGAATGGTAAGGAGCTGTGGGAGGCACACAGTCACATTTCTACTTTTCCTTCCATGTCCTCAGCACTTGCACCCTACAGCAAAAATCAGACATTGTCTTTCTGGTCAAGCTTCCTAACAAATGGAGTTCAGCACTATGGATAACTGCTGGAAGGATCCTAGAGTGGGCTTACACTCTTTCCTTTTGTTCAATACCATGTGCCCTGCTCACCTTCTAAGGATTTTTCTTTGTCTAACAGTGATGATGAAGCAGCTCCACAAAGGGAGATGAATGGGCATTAGGTGATACTTGTCTGTGTGTCCTCTCTGGAGCTCACCCAGAGGGCTGGCCTACAAAGGAATCCAAGGAAAAACAGATAAATGCTCTTTCAACTGATTATCATCTGCTCTTACTGGATAGAATAACACAATATAAATAAAAGGCTGTATCACACAAAACTTTCAGATGATAAAAGGTGAAAAAAATCCCACTAAAGTTGAGTGTACATGGAACGTTTTAGAGATTTATCTGCCTCTACTTTCATGGTATCATAGCTGCATGTCTTTGTCATTATCCTTAACAAAACTGTGCCATGTTCAATTACCAATGCCACTGAAGATATTTGCTGTTATTCATTTTCATTTTACCCTTCTGGATTTTGTCCATCACTAAGTTACATCCTGTCCTTCCCTCTGGATGTGCTTCCTTTTTAACAAAACACAATCCTAGGAGCAATAAGGTCTTCCTAACATCCTGCACCCTAATATGTTGTGATCCATTCTTTAGGAATGCTCTGCTTACCTTTGCTCAGAAATCAGTTATGTTGGCTCTTTGTGAAGTTGGTGTTTCTTATCTAAATTGCCTCCAAGTTCCTTCTTGGGTTTGGATGCTTGAAGTAGAGAACTAGATCTCCAGCAGGCATAAATCTACACATCAGTATTGATTTTAATTATGTGCAGTGTCTTCTTATACTGGCAGATGATCCAGCCTGGAATTATAGTACAAGAGATGCCTTGTGCATTTCAAGGAAGGAGGCACATTGTTTTCTCCCTGGAAACATCAGCTGGGTTTCTTGTATCATTTTCTCCAACAGTAACATTGCACAGGGCCAACAACAGTTTTCTAAATCTCATCCTTTAACAGAAGAGGTGTTCTTGTCATACAGGAGAGCTTCTTCCAGAATTAACCTTCCCTGGTTCAAGATAAAGTCATAAGCTGCCAAATCTGTATTCACATAGTGCTGGATCTGAGCCTCCCAGATAAAGTAAAAGCCCTTCTGTTTTCTTCAGTGACGCTGGGATTTAGCTTGGTCTCTTCTCTTCAAGGCATGATGAAGAGATGAGGACTTGATGAAATAATGCTTAATATTTCTTCCTCAATGGTAAAGAAACACTGTGGATTTGGACATGATTGAGTAAAAGGCTGGTTCTACATCCCTGCTCTGACAGAAGATAAGCATGCCAGTATATTTTATGAGATTTATGTGTTAATTAGACACTCTCTCATCAGCCAGCCTGAGACAGGAATTGTATTCTCCAGAAAAGAGTCAAAATCTTCCTCAGTTGCTGTGCAAAATACACCTGATTTGGTTGCTAAACCTGATGTTTACACATAGGAACTAACACTCAAAAGCATCAAGGTACAGAAAAGTAGAAAACTACTAATTACCAAAAAAACTGGTGTGGTTCTCCATCTGAAAAGACAAAAAGGGAAAAAAATACCAAAATCCAGTTATGTTTGATGCTTTTATGACAGAGGAAGGACATCTGACACAGCAACATAAATGTTAGCAAAATTCACCAGCTAAAATTGTTTTTACAGTTATAGATGGCAATTACAAACAACTTATAGGCCTGATTAAAATAAACAAAAGGAAAAAAAAATTACAATGAAACTCTCTTCTTCTTCTCTTCTCTTTTAGTCATTCTGTTCATAGACAGAATGACTAAAAGAAAGGAGAACTTGGTTTCCCTCCCATGAGAGCAAAGAAGAGTTGAACTGTCAGTTCCTTAAGCCAGTTCTTAAACCAGTTTGTACACTCTGGGAATTCAGAGGTGACTGAAAAGTGATGAAAAGAGACAGTAAGATGAGGGAGTACTTAGATTGGCAGCACTCTATAATGAAGTGAAAGCTGTGCTCTATTCTCTTTGGTCAAGGCCTGCTATGAAATATGTGTACCCCATATACTGGGATCAAATTCTGAGCCTAATTGTTATAGACTATCGACTGAATAATAAGCTAAATTCTGCAATCCAGTCTGATTATGTGCAAATTCAATGTGACACAGTCCTAATTTGAAATGTGTAATTAAAGGTCACAGCAGCATTTCCTAGTTTCAGAGATTGATTTTTTTTTCCCACCCTAACTCATCTACCCAGATATATTTTAAGGAAAATTTTATCTAGGAGAACAATCACATCATTTTAAAATTGCTTTTCATATTCATATTTATAGAGCAATGTTGACTGAAAAGAGTATAAAAAATGACTTCAGGGAGGCTGTTTTCATGAGTAAGATTGCATACTATAAATATGAATTCTGGAATTAGACCTGTCAATTTTTGTAAATGCACAGTCCTGTCCATAATGATATTCAGCACTTGCTTTGGCCCAGGTTTATTAAATTTATCATACGTAGCTGCACCACAGCAATTACTGCTGGGGCTGAAGACAGGAGATGGTGAACGCTAAACTCTGCAGCAGAGCTGAATTTTGAATACAGAAGCTCTGCTTAGGCAGATGTTGATTTCACAGAGCAGCTTTGCCATTCAACAAGTCAGTGTGTGAGGGAGAGATGCACAGCTGGATGGATGTGGAAGGGAGTGATGCACAGCTGGATGGATGTGGAAGGTGCCTGCTGAGCACTGCAAGAATGTGCAGATGTGTGCTGGGAATGAATACAGTGATGCTGTGGTAAAGAAAGTCACAGGATACTTTGAGATGGAAACTCCTGTTCTTGACACACAGTAGTGAGAACTCAAAACCAGGAAACCTGGGCTCCTGTTGCAGAAAACTGTGGTTCTGTGGACCATGCTTCCTGAGGCAGAACCTTCCATAAAAAATGATTCACTCCCTGCCTTGGCAAGCCTTGGACACAGCTGGGCACACCTACCTTTGTCAGTAGAGAAGCCTGAACAGACCCACTGGTGTTCCTCAGCAAAATTATCCTCACATTGCAGACTGACACCAAGTCTCACTTCCTTCCTCTGGGATGAGACACAAGGAAAATGTCACCTAACCAAGAACTGCAATGCAAGACAAATGTCCAAAGTAACAGGAAATTAATGCAGCTTTCTGAAAGCAAACCTAAATAAAGAAAATGCCCCATATGTTATCTCTTGAAAGTGGAAGAGTAAATAAATGCTATCTAGGGCTTACCAATCAAGAAAAGGGCATGGAAAAAAAATGGGCCTTCAGCATTTCTGCTGCTTATCTGAGCCCTAAGCAGTCAAGCTAACCAATTCAAGCAGTAAGGTTTCTCTGAAGATATCTCTGAAGGTCTTTACTGAATTTCTGAGCTTGACTTACCTAAAATTTTAGCTGTGCTGCAGAATCTGGAAGAAGGAAGTCACTAATGGTGGGGCTGAGATAGTTTATCATGCTTCTTTGATATTCAGCCTTAGCATTACATTTTCAAAATAAAAAGGCAAGTAATTCTCCCTCCTGCTAAGGAACAAAGTCGCTACAAAAATGGAGATGGTTGTGTCTCCTGAGTTTCTTTTACTTCTCTGCTTCTCTTAAATACTCTGCCACAGTGGGAGGGGAAGAAGAAAAAAAACAAACAAGGAAAGAAAAAAAAGAAGCAAGAGAAAATCCCTGAAGTTGCCTCTAAGTTTACTCACAAGGTCACATATATGTTTAGGTGCTTTGCTGAAATAACTTCTGCTATTAGGGCTCTGGCAAGGACTGTCTCATGTTTTATGTATGAATTCTGAAACCCCTGGTTGATGTTATAATATAAACACCAGTAATTATTTTTAATATTAAGGCTGAAGATAGCAGACAACTACTGGATGTAGACTATGAGGCTGTCCTTGTCCTGAAAAGTTTACAATCTAATTAGGAGTTGAAAGTGGTCTGAGGATCAACAGCCACACAACTGCATACACATATATTGCTCTCCTCAGTTCCCCAAAGAAATGCATAAAACCAAATCCACACTTCATTTAAATCTACATTTAAAAGAAAATTAGATCTCGTAAATAAAGCTGAGTCTGAGGGGAAAAAAACACACAAGTAGGATTTCCCAAGTTGCATGGAAAGTGGAGAATTAGAAACAAATATATACTCAAAAGTTATTCTTTTATTAGGCAGGACCTGTTCACACAAATTAGACACTAATCAATGAGAGTCAAACAAGTACTTTGTTATAAATTTTCATCTTTAGCAAAGACAGACTTAGTAAATTAACATGAAGGTCCCAAAAGGCTCATATAGACAGATGCTAGGAAATCTTCTAGAACAATGATCTTAGTATGCTTCAGACTTCACCCTGTATGATGAAGCCCGTGAAAAAACAGAAAAATTTTAGCTAAAAAGGGCAATGTAGAATATAGATGTAGGAGTATTTAATGATGGCATAAGACAAAAATCTCTACGTTGTTCCAGTTTAATAAAATAAATATTACAAAATTCAAGTAATGAATGCTATAAAAACAATGGAGAATGTGAGCCATGTAAAAGGTCAAAAAGACATTCAGCCCTCTTTACGGTTTGCCAAAGCTGTATGTTGCAATCCTCATGACCAACTCCACTGCAACCTTAAATATGGAGGGGTCTATATTTAGAGAAAAGCACATTGTCAGAAAGTGCTGTCAGAGCAAGCTGTTTGCAGAGGGGTAGGACAGGCATAGCTTGTGCAGGGAATCTCAATCAAAGCAAACCCACCTTGGAACTTCCATCTCAGCTGCAACTCTTGCATGGCTTTGTGATCCATCATTGTCCCAACACAGCATGCCCACATGTCCTCTCTTCTACAGACCATATAGAAACAAAATACAGGATAAAATAGGATTTTACTGTGTGAAGTGATAGGAGCTTGCTTTTATACCAAAAGCAGAAGTAGTTAAATGCCAAAAATCTTTGCTCTGATTATAAGGGAGAGCTACATTACCACTGTCCATGAGAAGTCTTACATATATATATATAATTAAACGACTCAATGTGTTGGATTGTAGATAAAAAATATACATTATGAAAACTGTGACCCAGACTTTTATACCATTGCTTTGACTTCATCCTGTGCCACTGTAAAGTTTGGCTCTGCCTCAGAGTTTGGGAGCAGACTCTCAGCACTTTGGGTACATATCTGGAAAATAACAAAGATCATCCAAAAGTTTCTCCTGTTCAGCTTAGTGGAAAATAAAAGATGCAAGAAGTGAAAAAGATGTGACCTCCTTTTGTGTATGGAACTCTGGAGGTATTTATTTATTTGTTTGTGGTTCACCAGGAAAATCCCTTCTTTTTCAAGTGTAGTTTCACAGAAATTACTTCCATACCCGTCCTGCATTAATATTCAGGATCTGCACTCATAATCCATTGCTAAGCAACACTTAACAAAATTGATCTTGCATTAAGCAAGCTCTGGAGCTTGAATAATACATTATTTCCTCTTTCTACTTAAAATCAGAGAAAACTTTTGGTTGCTTTTTGAATGTCACAATATTAAAACTGCATTTTAAATACAGATTTTAATTGCTGGGAAAGTCCATTTGGATTAAGGATTGGATGCAAATTCACCATTGGTACTCTTTAATGCTAAGAGTAAATAAATTGCAAAAAATTGTTCAACCCTTGAAGAATATGGAAAAACTTATAAGTGGAATGTGGTGTAATACAGAGCAGCCATATCCCATTTTGTATTCCGACACATCCAGGGCAATACCTTGTCAGTTTGTGTGTGTGTATCTTAAGCATCTCTGTCACTGTTTATTTATATTCTATATTAAGATTACACAACTGTGTGCATTTATATGCTGAATAGAGGAGTTTGTGATTCCCATACATGAATTTTATGTACATAGGAAATAATCTTGCCTCTCTGGAGGTGTCTGAATGGCTTCTGGGGATAGAATTCCATGCCTTGAAGTTGCTAGAAACTACCTGTTTTGTCTACTAGCCCATTTCTCTGCCACTGCAGGATAGTTCCCCAGAGTATACTCACCAATGCCTTAATCATTCTCTTCTTAAGAGTCTCAAGCAATGTCTCCTTTGGGAGTTCTCTGCACAGCCTATTAGTGCTAGACAGTGCTTATTTATATCCATCCTGCATTTATTAAGCCAGAGTCCTTCCTGTCTCTATCCTTCCAAGCCCCTGCTACACCAGTGCAAGAGAGAGTGCAAGAAGTGATTACTAAAGGTGTAGGGGTTGGGATAAATATGTATGACTCCACTTCCATGGAATGATTAGCTGTCTTAAAACTCTAAAAGTTGAGCCCTAGAGAATTGATTCATATTAATTATCTCATTCATCATTCAATAGGAACTAAATCTGAAATATAATCCTCAACCGGATCCAGACAAAGGGTTAATTTACTGACATGTCTTATTATTTTTGCTTATGCTCTCTCAGTCTTCATCAAAGTGCCCAGTATCCACGCTGTAACACCTGGGATTGATGTGAGGAGCTTTAATCAAAGGCTCTTCCAAGAATCTGTACTTTGCATTTAGGAAGTATATGAGTTGCTTAAATGAGAACAGAATACAAGTTATGTATCATTTGCCCAAGAGACTTTTTTGGTAAAATGAACCAAAACACTTCATGTTCTTGTCTGGAGGTTAAGCTTCTTTTTTTTTTTTTAATTTGTCTTCATCAGTGTAAAACTTTATGCTGTGACTTAAAGAGGGAGGGAGTTATATTTTTTCTGTGCAGTTCAGAACAATTCATTGCTCAGTGCTTTCCCATAAGATCTTAAAGAACATTTTGCTTTTGCTATATGGTATCCAATATGCTTCCCTGTCACTGTATATTTATTAGGCACAAACCAAGATATGTAGAGTCCTTGTACTTTGCAGGGAGCACAAGAGTTTGAATTTACCCCTAAGAAGGAAGAGGGAAGCTGTCACAGTGGGTACCCTTCTGTCCTTCTGTCTGGGTTTCAAAGGCAGGGAAGCCTCAGGTGAGAGCTGTGGGATACATCTGGGACCCAAACCCTGGTGCTGGTTTTCCACCTTTTTGTGTAGCTCTGTGTCCCTAATGAGTGCAGCTTTAGGTTTTGAACATTCAACAGGTTTTCTGTCTTCTGTTGAATAAAACATCAGCTAGTGATTAAACTAATTAAATTTTTTTTTAAATTTTAATATAAAGTCTGGAAACAAGTCCAGGCTGTCTGGGCAGGCTCTTTGTTCTTTTGACACTTTCTCCCAGCAACCCTTTGGACTATGAATGATGAGGACTACTGGGCAGGAATCTGAAGCCACATTTCAAATTAATGGCTTAAACTGAAGCCACATACACCAAGCAGTTTATTGAGCTTGTCGGTATTTGCATATGTAGAAAAATAAACTGAGACACAGGATTACCTATTTAATTGTAGTTTCTTGCAAGAATGCTGCTGAGGGGAACAGAATAATATAACTGTTATATACCTGTTTCTAGACATTGTTGTTAAATTCTCCTGTTGGAGAGGACAGCAGAGGACAGGCAATTCTTTCTATGTTGTATCAGTGTGCTGGTGATTATCTCCTAATGTGCTCTTTCACTCAGTGTGGTCTCTCTTGCTGGCCTAGGTGACAATATTTAATAGCACATGCTTCATTTGATGCAAGACTTCAGACCTTTTCTTAGAGTTTTTAATGTCTAAAGTCACCTTTGTGTATATCTTCATAAATTTTTCTATGAAGCCTTGGGGAGTCACTATCTTTGCCTCTTTAACAATTTAATATTCTCATTTTTAAAAGTATATGGGCCAGGAACATGCAGAGCTGACTTGTGCTAATAGTATTAGTTTTTTTTCTTTAAGGGGATCTATCTCAGCTGTATATTTGGAATTTCTAGTTTTTACTTCATCTGAGGTTAGACAGACTGGTTTTATGAACTGGATTCAGAAAAACATATATAATCAAGCAGTACACTTCATTCTGTTGCACTTCTGTCCAATATTCTGGAGTGTGTGCATGTAACCAACAGCCCCGCACTTGTGGATGAGCAAAAACAATCTCAAAAGATCATTTTTCAGGTCCTCTGGCAATGGTAATAAATTTTCCATATTTAGTTTGAGCTGGCAAAACACTTAAGAAAAGTGTTTACTCTGCCTAAAATTGTTTTTCTATTAGAAAATTATTGTTAGGTTTCTGCAGACATAATGGTCTCCAGAGTAAGAGAACTGACCAGTCTCCTTTTCCTTCTTTTCCTTTTCCTATCCCAAGGCTGAAAGCTTCCTCTGAGAATCAGATTTTCAGAACCTTCATGCCACACCTGGGACATCAGGTCCACAATCCTCAAATTCCTGAGAGCTCCCCTGGCTCCCAGAAAACACTGAGGTCAATCCTACTTGTACCTCTTCCCCCAGGAGACACTGAGGTCAATCCTACCTGCACCTCTTCCCCTCTTCCAGCCATTGCCACACCCAGTGCCCCTCTTCCCTCCCCTCCCAAACTCTTCATCACAAGCACTTGGGCTTCAAGTGATTTGGTGGTTGTGTGAAACAGCATTTGTCTTTCCAGAAGGGTCCAAGTTATTGGCAAAGAGAATTGTCTGCTTCCCTAGAGAGTTTAAGTTTCACACCTAAATGTAGTGACAGGCAGAAAGAAAATTGTTTCCCTGCATTATCTGAGAGTATTTCATTCCAGCACATCTTCACATTATTCCCCAAAGGAAAGCACTGAAGCCACAAAAACTGAGGAGGGTTTATGAGTGTGCAAACCATTACGGCTCAGCTGGGGCTCATCTTTATTGTCCTCATCTATAGACATCAATACTTGTATTTTATTTTCTTTAATGAAAAGAATGTTTAGAGAGAGCCAGAATATTTGGTACAATAAATCCTGAGTTCCAGTTGTTTCCACATTACTCAGCAGATTTAAATCTGATGATAACCATATGCAGCTGGGCTGATGCCAAGCCTGGCCTCGAGCTGCAAGATGTTCTGGGACTCCTTGTACATCAGGCAGCACTGGCTCCACGAGCTGCAGGAAAGCTGCTGCTTTTGTCAGGATTTTAGTATGTATGAACAAGGGAAAAGAGTGAAGGCAAGAGTGAAGTGAACAAAAGGAGAAAGGCAAGAATAGAAGAAATTATTGTGCAGAACCATAAAGGGCTCACAATGTGAAGGCTGTACAAGGTTGTGTTAAAGATCAAAGAAAAATTGCAGCAAAAATGGGGAAATGTGAGAAAGTTGAAGGAGGAGAAAAGAAAGTACAAGCATACTTGAGTCTTCTTTAACATTTACATGAATGCAAATTTAATGTATGTAGTTCTACCATTAATGATGCTCCATCTTCCATGCAAATTTAATTTCTGAAAGCTGACTGTTAATGTAAGTGGTATTATTTATTATTGTTTTCTGCCTGGCAGATGTTCAAAACAGATCTTACTGTGGTAAATATTGAACAAACCCATTTTACATTTCACTTGTTAATCTCCAAATCTCTGTTTCTGTTCATATATTATAGAGGCTTAAAGTAACCCTGTAAGACAGCTTGACAGTGACAGATCATGGCATGATATTTTCCAGGTTGAAGAGAACTACAAAACTTCATACCAGTGTTTCATCCCCAGCTAAGTAAAAAGTCTGAGAACAAATTTAATTCTAATGACCTTTCCCATCTGAAAAAGAAGGTTGCATTGGCAGAGTTAACTCTGGCATTAAATGGTGAAAGCTCTTCACTGCAATATTTATGTTAACCGATTTTTGTGATGTAATTCCTAGTAAAAGTTCCAGTAGTAATAAAAGCCACAATAAAATACGGTTGCCATTTTACAAGATACTTTGTGAAATACTATAAAATTACTTTTGTCATGATCACCAGACTCACTAGAAATATAAAAAATTGAAACCATTTGTCAAATATGCAGGGATTATCTTCCCATTAGATACTTAGTCTTTAAATTGATGAATGCTCCAATGTGACCCAAAAAGACCGATTCAGGTCAGTTAAGTTATTTTTTTAGTGTTATTCTGCAGGTCCTGAGGACAGCAATCACAAGCCCACCTTACACCTAATGTGCCTCTGGTTTTGTAAGCTCTTTGGACAGACATCAGCCCTAAGGCATCATTCAGAAAGACTTGTTTCTTTTTCCTTATGACAGAAGAAATTGAGGATTAGCCTCCGAAAACACAAGTTAAACATTGTGAATACCTACCTCAATCTCATTTTTCAGTTTAAGTGTAACCTTGTATCTGATTATACATTTTATGTGAACATGAGTCTTTTCAATTTTAAATGTATTTTTCTCTTCTCACTTCTAGACAGCCATGGGCAAAACAGCTTTGCAACTTGAGAAAGATTTACCTAGAAAACCCCCTTCTACTTTTCTTTGGTGATAAATAATCTTATTAATTTTTTACTGTTCTTTTACTTGAACTATTTTGTTTCTAATATTCTTTACCATAAACTGTGTTCAGCTTTTACTTTGTTCTGGACTTGCTAGTATTTCAACTCACTTTAATCTGGGTAATTACAACTAATACACACTAGCAAATAGATTATAGAACATGATAATCTTTCCTGGTCATTGGATGTTTTCTCTTTCAGTGAAATCACGGACCTTAAGTGATTTAAGTTATTACATTAAGGGGTTAAGTGGTTCAGAAGGATGAGAACATGGGGGATTGCACCAACTGCAATGTCACCAACGTAACTGGGGACACTGCCTGCTAGGTACCCATAACTCTCCTGCCATGGGACATACTCACAACACCTCTGGTGGCAAGCATTTAGCCAATTCTTCCAAAATTCCAGGCACTGTTGCAGTAAAATGTGGCTGTCACAGGGAGCAGAGGCCAGGAGCAGAGGCAAATAAAGAGGTCAAACAAGAACCCGTATTTGCAGTACTTTTAAAGAAGAATTATGTCCTGTTGTAAAATGAACAAATGTCTCAGGAACTTTGTATAAGCCACCGATCACTTATTGCACAGGATAAACTCGGTTTCTTTCTGCACAATTGGCCAACAGAGCTAACAAAGCTGAATCTGCAGTTCTGAGACTCACAGGAGGAAATAAAACTCCTGTCTATTAAAAGGATACGACAGTACACGGAAGATACAAAGGGTTGTTAAATAAAGGTCTATCCCACTGCATGCACCTTTGTAGTGATATATTTTAAAATATGTTTAAATTACCAGACCTGAGTTTTTCTAATACAGTCATGAAGGACTCTGGTACAGTAGAGAAATACACTTTAAACATTGGTCACTGTAGCGATAATCTTTCCTTAGTGAATGTTTAAAAAAAATTGAATTAGAGGAACTGTGGCTCACAAGAGAAGGAGGAAAGCCATGAATAAAAGTCCACAGAAGCTTTGAGGTGCCACTACAAAAGCTGCAGCCTCTGCCTCAAGAACTATGGAAGCAATCAAGGTGGTGAAAAAGTGAATCTTGCTGCCAAATATAAATGGGGGAAGTAAAATCCTGCACATGCTTCTGTGCTATTGCTGAGGACTTTACCTTGCTGGGTACACAGGTGCTGGCTATGGGCTCTGCTGTGAGACCAGGTGAGGGGAGCTTCAGTGTAGGATTTGTGGCTGCTGCAGAGGGGATGAGACGACCCTCTCAAGCCTCTCCTACTTGAGGGAATCCTGGGCAGGTGGTCCAACTCCCAGGAGAGCTGTCTCCTCAATTCTCCTCACGCGCACACAATCCCAGGTAGCTCAAAAAGGTCCAACCAGACGAAGACGGAGGACTCTGCACACTCTGCTAAGGGTCCAACCAGGTTTATTGAAGGAGCAGTAGAGGATCTTAGGCAGGGTGGGTAGGAGAGAAGCAGGGATACAAGCACCCTGAAGGAGAGCAGGCGGCAAGAAGCAAAGAGCTGGCCGAGAACAGGGTTTATAACATTGTAACAAGTAGGAGGGGCTAGGGTACAAAGAACCAATGGGTTAGGGGACCAGGGGAGGAGCAGGAGTGGAGTGATTGGGGATGTACAAATGAAATGAGGGGAAGAGGGTGGCACCAACATACAGGCCAATGGAGAAGGGGGAACCACAGAACTTTCTAGCTCTTTGGGAGGGAGCCATAGTTGACAGACACCTACAGGGGAGTGCCCTCCCAAGGCATCTCCACCCCACTGCCCTTAGGGTCTCCTCCCACACTTCAGGGAAAGCAGGAGCGCCTGACTTGGTTTTCCTGTCATCCTTGGCTTGTGTTTCTGCTGCTGGCAAGGCTGGTGCTGAAGGATCTTCTGTTACCTGAGAGTTCCAAAGTGCCTTATTAAGACAGCAAAGACATTCATTCCTGTGCACGGGGAGCTTAGTCTTAGTTGAGATCTATCCCTTGATTCTTGTGTGTGTGTGTGAAATTCTTTCTGCACCAGAGGGTTCTGCTTCCAGAACAAACCCGGACAGCCTACAGCACAGAGAACCTGGCAGGGCATGGCTGTTAATACAACTTCTGATAAAAAGATTTATACAGTTGAATTATCAAATAATATCCAAATTCAGTTCTGTGGCACTTTTTACAACTGTAAGGAGAAAGAGAAGAAAAACTACAAAATAAAAGAAAGGTTTTTACCTCTTCAGTATTTCTTCTGACTGTTCTTGGAACAAAGGAGCTGTTTACATCCACAAATACTTAAGTCATCCACAACAGGGAGATCTGCAATACTGTATTTTTGGATGAGCATTAGAGGCAATTATAGCACCATCCCAAGATAAAAACCAGCCAACAAGGGTGTTTCAATTCTAGTCATGGATGATAAACAGTGTGGAGGTGAAATGCAGCAGCTGCTGAGTGATAGAGATTGCTATCAGGATTAAACAGGAAGGCTGTGTTTTACAGGATCAAGAAAGATTAGCCATGCGTTGACTATGGGATAATGAAGTAATTAAATAAATGAAGACACATTTCTGACACAAATGTATATGTAAGAAAGTAATTACTCACTTTATATACAATGTTTCTGTAATTTATCATTCAGGTGTTTGACTGGCAAGCAGAGCAGCCTATTTCATACTCAGTGAAGTCAACAGTACTGAGGTCAGCAAAGGACTGAGTCTGGTTCACTGTGCTAACAGGTGTGTTTTACAGGGGTGAAGTAACTGCTCCTATAAATATATAATGGGTAGAACTCCTGCAAGTTTGGGGGAAACAATGTTCTGCTGCTTGTTACCAAGCCAAGCCTAGGAATTCATGAGTTGAAGAAATTGGTCAAGGGAGAATGGAGTTGGTTGGATCTCCAGTGGGATGAAGAAAGCAGTAATTAACGCATCTGTGCACAACTGTCATGGTGCATAAAAGTCCTCAAACATTTAGCAGGTAATAGGGTTTGTGCCTGGTGGTGCTGAAATGCAGTGGTATCTGGGGTGAAGCACAAGTCAGATTGAACTGTGTAAAGCTGAATGGCCATGGATTTCTGTAAGGTCACAGGGGAAATCTCTTAACCATCAGATTTAAAGTGGTGAAAGATCTTTAATGTCTGTGCAGAAGAGACAAATTCTCTATTCTTAAAAGCCTTACAGAAAAGGCCCATACAGAGTAAACAGAACAGTATCCCGTTAATCTAAGTAAGAAGGGAGGAAGCTTGTGTTGACCCTGCCAGGTGGAAGTTATATAAACTTTATCTCCCACAGAAATGAACAGTTTATAGGATGGTCTGTGCACAACAGAGAGAGATTTGAGAGGTGCCCTGGGCCACCTTCAGCAAAACAGTACAGTTCATTGTACAAGGAAGGGCAGAGCAAGGCTTTTAGGTAAGGATTTACATCCACATCTGCAGGGTTTCACTATGGATTTCTTCTATTTGTTGCTTTTATTGGGTTATATTTTGCCCTCCTGCAGGCATGTAGTTTTCATTAGATTCTATGTGCACCAAGGGGAGGATTCAATGCGGGGCACTTATGTGCATGTGTTTGTTCTCTGCTGTTAAAAATAATAAAACTTCACTGTCTTTTTAAATCCCATAGGATTTTATTGAGGTAATATCACATTTGGGAACTGTATTTAAAATCAGATTTAGGAAGAGATCTGTGTCTTGCATTCAGTGCTCCAATGCAGCAGTAAAAAAAATAAATAAACGTGACCCTGCTCTGTATTACTTAAGGAGTGCCTAATGTGTCTGTCAGGAAATGTGGAATTAACCTTGTTGACAGTTTTTTGGAGAGAAAAGTCATTATTTACAAGACAGTTTAATGAACCATATTTGAAAAATATCACATGGAACAGTAGTCACAGCTGTATTTAAAATTACCATCAAAAGTGTATGTCCTCATTTTAGGGCATCATATGATATATCAGGGGATGAGTTCCCTGATGTAGGAAACCAGCCAGCCCCTCCTTCCCACCTCTTCCACTGACAATGGAGAACTTTCCTTTTTATCCCTGGACAAGGTCTCCTCCTTTCAGCCCAGTTCCCAGACCAACGTAGCTCCCCTTGTATGTTCCTCCCCCTTTTTAATAGGATCTGTTCTCACTGCACCCTTCTGACCTCCTGGGCAGTGTCTGAGGTCATTGTCCAGTGCAGGAGCAAAACCTTTTCACAGCATGGGATGTGCTGGCCCAGGGAGGGAGCGCCTTCCTGAACAAACTCAGGATGACCTCTGGGCTTTGGAAATGTCACTGCGCCTGTAAATTGTAAAACCATTGACTCAAGACAGCCATCCCTTCCTAGGGCTTATGAAAGCTGTGATTTGATAGGGGTTTTATGTTTTTAAGGCCACTTTTATGTCTCTTCAGACTGCAGTGGTAGTGAAGACTTCACTGAGGATTTCTCCCAAGAGATCATCCCCAGATATGATCACAGGCACCCTCTCCAAGTATCCTCACAGACGCTCTCCCCAAGATTCCTTACAGATCTCCTCCCCAGGGTCGCTTACAGCTCTCCTCTCCAGGTATCCTCACAGACTCTCTCCCCAAGATTACTTACAGATCTCCTTCCCAGGATTGGTTACAGCTCTCCTCTCCACATATCCTCACAGACGCTCTCCCCAAGATTCCTTACAGATCTCCTCCCCAGGTACTATTATTATAGACACTATCCCCAGGTTTCACCGAATTGTTTGGATAGGAAGTCACCTCTGGAGATCACCCAGTCCAACTCCAATGCCAGGGCAGGCTCACCTGGAGCAGGTGACACAGGAAGGTGCCCAGATGAGTTTTGAATGTCTCCATACAGGGACACTGCACACCCTCCCTGGGCAGCCCGTTCAGTCACCCTCCACCTGAAGTTCTTCCTCATGTTCAGGTGAAACTTGCGTTTAATCTATGGCCATTGCACCTTGTCCTGTCTCTAGACGCCACCGACAAGAATCCCCACCCTCCTGTTGGCAGCCGCCTTTGCGATATTTAAACGCTGCCTTTCCCATTGCTGTTGAACGCCCCCCGCACCTCACGGGCCCCACGGCCCGGCCCTGCGGCCCGCGCTCCGCCCCCGCGCTGCAGCGCGCCCCGCGCCCGCCAGGGGGAGCCAGACCGCGGCCGCGCCCGCCCCGCGCGCACCCGCAACACGGACACGGCGGGCTCGGGACGCGCCACGGGCAGCGGCTCCGCGTGGGCTCCGACAGGCAGGCAGACAGATAGACAGCGGCACTGCCACAGCACAGACACAGAGCGCAGCGGCACCGCACACGGCGCAGCGGAACCGCACGCAGCTCAGCGGCACCGCGCAGGGCTCAGCCACAGCGCGCCGCGGCACCGGCAGCGGGAGGAGGACGAGCGGCGCACGGTGCTGGGAGCCCGGCCGGCGGCGCTGCCGGAGGTAGGAGCTTCCTCTCCGCCCTGGCAGCCAAACTTCGCGGAGCCAGCGCTGCCTGCGTCCACGGGGGGCTTGTCTGCGGTTCTGTACCGCTGCTGTCCCTGGGCTGCTCCCCGCCCGGCCCCAGCGGCCCGTTTTGTTTTTATTGTTGTTATTATTATTGTTGTTACTGATGCTGTTCCCCGCCCCTCCGGGCTGGGCCGGGGGGCGGCGGGTCTCGGCGGAGCCGGCAGCTCCGCGGGCAGAAGTTGGTGAGGGCCGTGAGGGGCGAGTGGCCCCAAGTTAGGTCCCCTCAAAAGTTGGGTGCCCGAGCAGCCGCCGCTGCCCTGCTGCCCCCGCCGCTCCTCTCCTCTCGTTGCAGATGTCGGGGGTGCTGGTGATCGCTGCCTGGTGCTTCCTGCAAGTGGAGAGCCGGCATCCTGAAATCATCACGAGTAACAGCAATCATGGCAATTTCCTGGACAACGACAAATGGCTGAGCACCGTTTCGCAGTACGATAAAGACAAGTACTGGAACAAATTCCGGGATGTAAGTACTTCTCGCTTTACCGCATGTTTCTTGAGCGTTGATCCTTCCAGGGGGCTGCTGGCTGCCGAGAGCTGCGCGAAGAGAAATGCAGCTTGGGCAACCGGTTGCTGCCTGTGTGAAGGATGCTCAGAGCTGTTTGGGAGCTGGCCAGACAGTCCTGGCATTCTTGATTTACCCCATCGATTGGGGCAGCCTAGGCTCTGTGTCAGTCTCGCTGTTCTTATGGTCTTCGATTTTCCTCTGGGGAGGAACTTTGAGTGAAGTTTCAGTGCTTGCTGCTTAAGAGTCTGGTTAACTGAAAAATGATGGAATGGTGCGTGTGTAAGAAGGAGTACTTACCAGTTCAAGCCACAAGGTGGTAAACAGCGAACCTTTTTGTGCCTCCAGCTTTTGTGGAAAGGATTTTATTGTCAATTCTGCCTGTAGAGATCTTTGGTTAGAGGAAGCAGTGCTTTAGCTTTTTTTTTTCCCTTGCAGTCTGGAAAAAAGGGATATTTTCAAGATGTGTTATGACATGTATTTATCTGTATAGAACAAATTAATTTCTTAAGCTCAAAATTAATTCTAGACTTCCCCTAGTTTGAATGCAGTCGTGTATTAAGTCAATGACAGCAGAAAGGGAAATGCAACTCTTTTTTTACTAGAAGTAATATTTAAGTAGCTCCTTTTGCTTTCTGTATACACTGAAGAAGCTTTTTTTGGAGCACACAGAAAACCCTGCTTTAGTCTGCCCAAGACTGTGTGATGGAAGCTTTACTGATTGTGTTGATCATGAGCACAGTGAGGTTAAATGTTCTTTATTTTCTGGGATTTATGCACTGTGGCCACAGTGAGACCCTAAGAAAGGGAAGACTAGAGCTGGCTATCAGTTCTGGTAGTATCCTTCTGTAAGAATTTGTTTGTTTATTTAGGAATCCTGGTCTTTTATGGGATATTAACAAGTCAAACTTTTATGCTCTGCTTTTGTCTCTGTGATCCTAAAATTGAATCTGACATTGCAAAGGGGAAGTCAAAGTATTGCAGTTAAATGTGGTGTGTCCCTGCTTAGCTTATTCTCCCTGTGTTTTTCTGTAGTTTTGGTCATCTCTGTGTGAGAAGTGCTGCTCAGAATCTCAGCATAACGGAGTGTGGCCTTAGCAATGGTATCAATTAACAGCTCTCTTGGAGTGTCTTCACCTGTAGTCACTGATCACATCCACCTGCTGGGACTGCTGAGTTCTCACACAGAAAAGGGCATTCCACAGTAAAAATGGATTCTTAGATTTACCAGACTTCAAGGGAATCTTTGTAAATATCTGGTTTAGTCTTTTGGAGAATAGAGGTTGAGGATTTCACTTGTTAATTTCTATGTCCCACTTGACGTGAGAATTGACCAGCATTTCAAAATGGTAAATTGAATGAAATTGACACAATAATCTGAAAACACTTCTAACTAGAGACAGTTAGCAAGCAATCTTTCAACGGTCTCCTTCCAAATGGACTCCTCGTGTTAATCACAAAGCTTAACGGTTCTATTTAAACTTATTTAATTTTTGTTTTCCGCTTCCCTCTTTCTTTTCCCTTTAAAACTGGAGTCCTTGCAACTTCTTTTCTTGTCCCTTTTTCCAATACACAGTCTCACAAGTCCAGAGAAACTATTCCTCTTCTTGTGGAAAATATTCATGAAGAATACCTCTCATATTTTAAGATTTCACAGCTAAGAATGCTTTTTTAGACCTTCTGAAAATGCTAAAAAACCCCATAAAGCCTCAAAACTCTTTTATGTAGGAAGAATCATTTTATGGAAAAGTAAAACCAAACTTAACCAGTGGTCTACCAAGCAAAAGCAAATCATATAAAGTTCGTGCAAAGCTTAGGTATCTTTCCATCTGGCCATCTTAATGGTTCTACTGAATTACTTCAAAACTAGCATTTTACATATGATTATTCATGAAACTTTTTATGGAGCAAATTAACAGAGAGTAGTAATTATCGCCTACTAAGCCTTTTCCAAAAAGAAAATATAAAAAGCTTACATATGTAATTAAGCTCTTAATTACTTGTCTTCAACCAGATTGATTTACTGGATCATAATCTTCCATGAGAGGTTCTGTGCCCACAGGTGAAGACATGCATAGGTAGAGTTGCTGCCAGCACAGCAGGTACAGCAGTGACAGCACACTTCTTGCATGAGGAGATGTGGTTAGAAGAAATCTGATCCTTACTTCATGGCTGTGCTGCTGGGGATGGATTGTTAAAATATTTGTTAAAACACTTCTTAAGAGACGAGAGACACATCTCGTCTCTTAGAGACACATCTCTTGGGAAGTGTCTCTAAGACACTTCTCAAGAGAGCTTGATGAGACACATCATAAGAATATTAACTGCTGTGGATGGACTAGACCAGAATTTTGTGGATAAGTGTTGATTTCTAGGAAAATTATCCTCCCCTTCCCCTCATTGCCAAACTAATCAACTATTTTTATAGACGACATGTCTACAAGAGGTTCTCAGCACAGGCTTTGCACAGGAGGCTGGAGTGCAGAAGTGGTGCTGCAGTTAAACTTTCTTGGATCTGACACTGCAGTCACTCCAGGGCAGAAGCCTCATACCTCGTAAATCAGCAGAGGCTAGGTTGCAGTAATTAGCACAATTACCCTTAGCTGCTCCCTGAAATTTATGTCATGTTATATAAACATATTTGCACAAATATTTACATGAATGTGCCCTTCTGGATGGTGGGAAAAGCACTGAAGGTGTGGAAGTGAGATGTGATGCTCAAAGCTCTGAGTGGGTGTGGCCACTTTATGTGCATCAGCACAAACACCTGCACACACAGATGTGCACATAAATCTGTCATAATGTTGCAGTACTGGGAGGGTTGTTTACCCAGATGATGTGCAATTGAATATAAAATTTTAAATTAAGCATTTCTCAACTTTTTCAGTTATTCTTTTCAAAATCAGTTTGTTGGTCAGCCATATTGAGCTATGGGCCAATATGGCCTAATTTGAGGAGAAACTAATGATTTTTTTTTTTTTTTTTTTTAGTGTGCTCCATATTTCTTTTGGGCAAAGGCAGCATGGTAGTTGCACTTACTGTCTCAGCAGTCTCTACTTTTCGGTGAAAAGGGGGCACAGAAGTATACCTCCTTTGAAATCTACATTATAGCCACAGAATCATGTTAAGTTTTTAAATGTGGCTGAATTCAATAGTGTGAAATGTGTCATCATTTTCCAATGGCCTCAAGGGATGTGTCTAAAACAACAGTTTACAACACAATCTTTTCATGTGATTTAAACACAATTTGTTGGTAAAGTTCTTCATTTAAAAAAAAAAAAACAGCTGTAAATAAATAGTGAGACCAGTGTGACTGATCTGTTGTTAAACATTTGCTGTTGAAAATCTTGTACATTTTACATATAGCATCAATAGCAGTGCCTAGCATCAATAACAGTGTAATGTCTGTGGTGTTAATAAGTTTTCAGTGCAGTCTGAGCCTGTTATTCCAGTCTGTCTTTCACCCCTTTTTCCTTGTCTGCCATGGACTTTGTGTGATACGTGACAAAATCTTAGTTGTGTGTTAAGTTTCATTTTGTGGCTGGGGATAATAGTATTTTTCTTCCTCACAACTATATGTTGAAGGTGTAAATTAGAAAGGATGGAGCTCAGAATCTGTGGTAATATGGAATTTATTATTCACCTAATCCATATATTGAATGTGGCTTGGTACATACTTAAGTAACTGACTAGTAAGTTTCTAAAAAATAAGAAGTAAATCAATGTAATTATTACTGGGAAAAGAAAAAAGTAAGCAAGATGCACTCTCTGGGGAGGACCTCCACTATTTCCCTTGTGCAGATCTGAGCCTTGGAAAAGCAGACATGAGGATTATGAAAGTCAAATTAGACCTTCTGATACCAGGAACCCAAATATGAAGGCCTCGATCTTTTGATCAAACCTGTGGAGAGGGATCCTTTGGCTTGAGAGGAGCTTCAGAATAGATTTGGTAGCTGAATGTGAGTGCTTAAGAACCTTAGGAAGCATTTATTGTTATGGAAATAAGCATACATGTTGTTGTAACAGGTCACACTGCAGCATCTCATTGTGCTTATAGAGGCTTGGCACAGAAGGCACAGAATAAATGTCATTTTAGTGTTAGATCTGTCTTTAATCAAAGTTATACGAATGGACTAATTCTATTACTTCTGCTTGGAGTTACATCTATTAAATTATTAATGCTTATATATAAAAAGGTAATAAGTTAAGCTAGCCATGGATTAAACTGCAAAAAGGAAGAAAAAAGTTAAATGAGCTAAGAGGATCTGGTATAAACCACATAAGGAATTTCTGTGAAGTTGAAAGCTAGGAATCTTGGCATGAACTCTGGTTTCAGTGCATGTTTGTGCATGGCAGGCTGCCAGACCACGTTCTGAACATTAACTAAGCTGTTTCTCTAAATTTTATTGCTTACAGAGTTTCAGTTCAGGCTATCATGTTAAACCTTCCATGTATTTTATGCCTGGAGATGCTTTGAGACTGTGCAAACCTAAGAAGCAAGGCATGACATGTCATCATCTGCGTGTACACGTTGCTCAGACTTACTGGGGATAAATAGTTACACATAACTATTCTTGCTGAGGATGGTTGTCAACAGGTTAGATAGATATTAGACTTCTGACACAAACCACTGAAGGGACAATTTTGTCAGCTATTAATGTGCATCACCTTTCTGAGCCTGCAAATTCCTCCTCACACCTGATCAGAAGTGCAGTGTTAGGTGACAAAAAAAATACAGGATTAGGAACTGGGGGATTTGCATTGCTCCAGCTTTGCCACTGATTTTTGTCATTTGGGCTGGCTCTTCACACTTCTTCACTTGTTGGCTCTTAGCTTTCTCTGATTTTTTTAGCCCTAAATTAGAAGTGTGGTAGTGAAACTTGATAGCAGGGAGTCAGAAAACATGACCAGTACTGAAAAGGGTTGGAATACCAAGCAGGCAGAATTGGAAGACCTTGGGAACTCAGGTAATAGAAATGAAATGAAATTTAAAAGTACAAAGTGGAAGGTCATGGAATTGAGAGCTAACACAAATTTATTCTGGGTCCTGGCAGCTCAGCTTGAAATAGAGAGGGAAAACCTGTGTACTTTCATTGATTTGCAGAGTTATTCTAAGTTGCAAAAGTAATGCTACTCTGAGGAGAGCAAATATATTGTAGGAATGCAGAAAATGAAAGATTTCTGCTTCTATTGAAGACATAAAAATGTACAATATATAGAAGGGACCACTGATTATGAATATTGTGAGCTCTTCTGATCAGTAAAATTAATGAAATATTTTTATGGAGCTGGTGATCCAAAGGCCTTCCAGCATCATAGGAGAAAAGACCCTGTTTTAATTTAATTTACTCAGACAAAAGTCATTACAAAGGAGTGGGTTTTCTTCAGAATGTTTATTGAGAAAAGGACACGAAATCCAGCATTGTGTCAAGATTCTAAAGGCCTTGGGTTTTTAGATCATGTGTCTATGAGATTTTAAAGTCCCTTGCTGGATGTTGTCTTGCTCCTTATCCAGGCAGTGTGGTAGAACCTGATCTGTGACACACAAATATCTCTTGTTCTGGTGGGATTTTTGAGGTAAGAGGTCATTTCTGAGACTGGGTTCTTTCTGCTATCCCTTCCCTGCAGACCCCTGCCTTTAATGGGTCTCACTACCAGGGATTTGATGTTACATTTTCTATTTTTTTTTTAAATTGTATTTAGGTCTAAAGGAAAAATGAAGTATTTTTCTGCCAACAGTTTATTAACAGAACATCGCTTTTTTCTTTCTTTACCTCAAATGCAAGCACAGATTTTTCTGTGAAGCAGTTATTGGTACATTTAATACATACATTCCTGGAAAATCCATTCAGGTCCTGCTAATTATTTGTAGTGAATTTGGTCATAAGGAAGGTTACAGTACACTTGAAGAATATTTCTTGGCTGGGTAATGGATGTACCAAGTGACTGGTTTGTGACAGGACACAGGCACCTCAGGCTGGCTTCCCAGGAGACTGTCATTCCAAGCCCACCTTGAGATTTAATTGAAGGTGAAGACTGTGTGTGTGTGTATTCCAGTGGATCTGCAGTACAACAGAGTTGAAATGTGATTTATAAGTCTACCCAGGCACTCCTAGCATAGGTTGTCTCTTAGAGCAATTCTTACTCAACAGGGGGACAGGGCTGGAATATAAATGTGATCAAAAAGTACAGCTGAGATGTACTTGCATGAAATTTAAAAGAATAGGAAAACATGAAACTGAATCTGTGCAAGTGTCATGCATAATCTGCTTCTTACAACAGAGGAGATACGCATTTTCAAAAAGCCCTTCTCAAACGTGACACTTTGCTTTCGCAGTGGACAAGGGGAAAAATAATGGCATTTATGTCAGAATAATTAACTTAAGGAAGGTACAGAGAGCCAGCTTTTTCTAATTAACTGACACTTATCCAGCTTCCCTAGGAATTACCTAAGACTCTAAAGTTAAGTAGGTCAGTACAAAACTAGGGTGTTAGTTTCTGTATTATGTTTCAAATTATAACTTTAATAATTTCTTCACTGACAGAAGGGTTCTGCAGACTGCAGTCACAAATCATATCCCTGTCATGAAATTCTGTAGGTTTAACGTTTTCTCCAACATGTTATATGCATTTTTAGAGTAACCATTCTTGTATTCTGTTGCTTGCCCCTGTCCTGTCCTCCCCCCCACCTCCTGATAGATTTCTTTTCTACAGGGGCTTGTTTTAATCCAAATTTAAATTGTAATTTTGTGAGATTCCTGAGAAATTCACATAAGGAAAACATGCCACAAAAGTGAGCCATGTCAGTGTAATATAAAATGGGTGGATTGAAAATCATTGTAGGAGGCTGAGTTCTGATGTTGCTTAGTGTACGAGCTGCTATCAAGGTCAGTTGTCTATGGGTAAATGATACTACTTTTATTTTAGGTAAGTTGTCCAGGGTTAGGGTCCAGAAGAACAGGTCCATTATTCTCAAGGGCCAAAAGGGTATTTATGATACCCTGTTTTGACCATCAGGGAGATTATCACCTTTTTTTTTGGAGGGGGTGGTGGTGGGGATGGGATGGGGTTTCTCAGAAATTTTAACTATTTGCTTTATACTTATAGTTTTGACCATGAGGCTCGAGACATGGAATTCCAGTCAGAGTGTCTTTGTTGTGTGTGTGTTTTGAGGGTAAAATGCAAGCCTGTCTGAATTTGGGGTGGAACAGCTGAGCTGCTTTTATAAGTAGGACTTCATGAGGAAAGTAGAGTTCAAATATTACATCTGAGGTATGAAAACCTATTTCTTTTAGATAACATCTGCTTATGCAAGGACTGTTGATTATTCCTTTCCTTATGTGACCAAAACTGAGATGTGTTCAAAGGAGCTGTAGTGAAATCTTGGTTATGTTGAAGCTGGTTGTCGAAAATTTGTCAAATTGTCAAAGGCTTTAGTGAGGCTTGAGTTTGATTCTTCTTTGCTTATCTTCCTGTTCTCTTAGACAAAGAACCACAGTACATGACAGACCAGTTAGATTAAACAGTTCTCTGTGCCTTTTGGAGGACATTGTGGAATTGGAAAAGCCTGAAAGATCAGGTGTCTGGCTGGCATAAATAGAAGAAGCTCCCTCAAAGTCCCTGGAAGAATCAAACTATCTGAAAGTCAAACATCTGTAGTCTACAAAGTACACGTTTAATAGATTTCAACCAAAGCAAAAAAGCAGAGTTGACACAGGGTAAAATTAAGGTGATGCTGCTGCCTCCAGTGTGATTTTCTGTATTTCCATCACTTAACTCTTCCAGCTTTAGAAAGGGGCTTGTTGCTGTTGAGTTACCAAGTCCTAATTCTGAGTAAGCAGTCTGTCATCAGCTAGATAACTCCAGCAGTTATCATTGGGGGATTTGCTGTAGCAGGTCGGCAGCTAAAATTGAATTACAAGTTTGGACTGAGCAGCTAATGTCTAATGACTTTCAAGGCTAAGATATGATTCAAAATTCAGTTTACAGATAAATTGCTAAGCTACTCAATAGTGGCTTTGGCAGGGAGTAGATTGGTCTTTATCTGTCACTTCTGTGACTTGGCTTGTAATCCTGGGTAACAGAAAATCATTCTCATTAAATAGGTACACGGGGACTTCAATTAATTCTGTGATCTTAGCTGTCCTCTTAATGAACTTTGTGTCATAAATTTACTTCACTGATCGCTTTCTCCCCGGTAGATAGAAAGATACTTTATTAAAATTTACTGTCAGAGTAACTCTTTTCAGATTAGTTTTTGAAAAAGGTTTCAATATATCACAGCTTACAGTTGAGTTCTGACTAACACAGGGATTGATAGAGGTAAGTGATACTTGTCTGTCTCTGCAGGTTGCTTTGAAATTGTCTAATCAGGAAATTCAGCTGTGTACACAATTTCATGTGAAACTCCACAGCATAAATTTGTGTGGTTTTAGCTTGGACATCGGTCTTCATCCTTCTTTCCCTGCATTCTGTTGTCCCTTCAGAAGTTTATTCCACCACTGTCTTCTAGTGTTGTCTAGTGTCTTCTAGTGTTTGGCCTTTCTGGCTTTCTCTTCAAGTGGTAGCAGCTAGAGAACTTGAACCTGGACAAAAGATTGAGGTAGAAAGGTAGAAGTAGCTGCAGTCATTGGAACTCAGTGGGGGGATGCTTAAATGTTAGAGAATGGGAGAGAGACTGAAAATTATACCTGTAGGATTAAGAAGAAATTAGGCTAAATTGTTTCTTCAGGGGAATAGAAAACATTGCTTTTAGAATAGTGTTTCTGTATGTACTAGGGATGTGTAAGTTCTTGACAGAAGTTTGTTACAATTGGTAAATATTTATAAAAATCAGTTTGAGAGAATTCAGAATTCCCTGGCATTTCTTGGTGAATAACAAGAGTGTTGCACTTTGAACACTTGATTTCTAGAACAGCTCTGTCAGTCCTTCTGTCCGTGTACGTGCACCAGTGCCCGCTCTGCTGCCAGAGCAGAGTGCAGCTCTGCCTCTTGCCGGGTTTGTTTGCCGAGGGTCCAGCGGAGGCAGCCGGGGCAGCCCGGGGCTGGAGCCGCTCCGAGATCCCCGGCTGTGCTGTCCGGGGCTGCAGCTGCTCAGAGATCCCCTGCCGTGCTGCCCGGGGCTGCCCGGAGCTGGCGCCGCTCCGAGATCCCCGGCTGTGCTGCCCGCTGCTGCCCGGGGCTGGAGCCGCTCAGGGCCCGGCCGTGCTGCTCGGAGCTGCCCGGGGCTGGAGCATCTCAATGAACCGGCCGTGCTCGTCCGGGGCTAGAGCATCTCAAGGGCTCAGCCGTGCTGCCCGGAGCTGTCCAGGGCTGGAGCCGCTCAGGTGATGGGCCATGTCCTGCCTGGAGCTGTCGGGTGCTGGAGCATCTCAATGAACCGGCCGTGCTGCCCGGAGCTGTCCGGGGCTGGAGCCGCTCAGGGGTCCGGGCTGCGCAGCACAAGTTGAGGACCCTTCCTCTCGCTTGAAAGTCCTGAATCTTTTTGTGGCGCCCCTTACTACGTGGGAAAGCACTTTTCTTACATGGTTAGGCACATGGGGATGTAGTCTACATTAGACAGATGTGAAAGCAGAGGATAAAGCTGGTTCAGAGTTATCCATCAAGCTAATGCCAGATACAACAACAAAATTTATGTTGTGCCAGTCCCAGGACAGTGCTCTTCTGCAGAGCGATTAACTGTGCTGGAATACAGAAAGACAAAGCTTCACAGGTCTGTGTGTATATATGTGCCACTATCTGACGGAAGTGTTTATTGGCCCAGATTCATTTCTTGTTTGATAACATTAACTTCACTCAAGGTATATTTTGTTTCCTTTTTTTTTTTAAGTAAAGTCAGGGTATGCAATGTTTTATGGTAGCTAAATTTTATTTATTATTTATTTAATGCTAGGTGAATAGGGTGTTGGAGGGGGACTAGGTATTTCCTGTTAAAGCAGAGGTATTAGGCAGAGTGGATTTCCTGTATTTATTTTATTTTTATGTTAAATTACATCTAGTGAAACTCGTGAGGCTCAGGTCTTTTACATCTACTGATCTTTTTAAAACTTGTCTAAAAAACCCCCCCTGTTTTAATAAAAGTACACCAGAGTGCTGCATTCAGTGGGGATATCTATAAACATTTGATAATTAGTGGTTTAAATACACAATTGTCTGCAATATTCATTGAGCAAAACCATGAATCTCTACATTATGGTTCACTCAGGACAGCAGCATCCAAAAGGAAATTGTGTCACGTTTAATTAGAATAAATATAAACTGCTAAAATACTGCATACTGTCAGTTATCGGTAGAACTGCAGTTATGCAGCATGAAGGAATCTGGTAAACCAGATATATTTGCTCATAAGGAAGGATATAGTGATTCAGATCAGTGACCACAGATTTATTAGTCTCTTCATGCTTATATAACAAAGTTAAGCTGGATATAACAAGACACTTAAGGGTTTATTTTCATTGGAATATGAGGCAAGATGGACTAAAATGAGGATCCTTCTGTGACACAAATGTCTGTTTTTATATTTAGTCTCCTTTTGATAAAGCCTTTGTCCCTTCTGATGAAGAAGCGCTTTCTTTCTTATGCATGTGACTTATCTTAATATGTTAAAAAGCTCAGCAGAGCAAAGGTTTTGTGACTTGTAATGAACTTATAACCTGAGATGAAATGTAATCCTTTTCCCTGGAGACAGTGCTGTTAGAGATTGTGAGCAAGCATTTCCTATCTGTGTGCAGTGCCTGTAAAAGAGAAAAGAAGACTGAATACAAGTACAAGGAACTTTAAGGGATATAGATCAACAATTTTTGAGCATTCACAAAAAGCTACTATGAACAATTTTAGAACTGTGATAAAATATATTGAAACTTCCCCTCGTAAAGTAACATATGGCATCACAAATAGTCCTATCTCAGTATGTAAAGGAAAAAGAAGTCCAAACAACTTCTTATGGGCCATATTTTGCTATCAGTATTTTTTAAAGTAACTGCACAACCTTAGCATCAGTTTCTCTTGAGATACTGCATCCACACTTTAATGGCAGACTCTGTCCCCGTGTAATCAAGAACGAGCAATATTCTATTACAGCAGGGCAATGTACAAATACAGACAGATGTGGCATGTGCTGCAGTTTCCATTAGCAAAAAAAGAAGCTGCAAATAGGAAGCAATTTTGAAACCTGCCGCCATAATTGCAAACCCATTACTGATATATCAGGGATGGTGCAGCTGATGTGTTCCCTCCAGAATGACACAAAGTTGTCTATAAAATCTGAACTCACTAAGGAGAGATGTGGATATAAAATAAGATCCTTAAGGCATGGCTGATTTTAAAGCTGAAGCTCCCTGAAATTAGGAGTTACTGAAACAGCGATGATGGAATAAATGTGTTTTCTTCAGTTCTTTCTATAGGTGCAAGGAAAAAAAAAAAACTAAAAAAATAAACAAAACCAAACAAAAGCCCCCCTAATAAAAAAAAAACAAAAACCCAAAGCATACAGTCTGTGTCAGGGGCAAATGAATGCTGGATGATTTAGTGGATCCAGAGAGAGGAGTCATGACTGAAATGGAGACATGGTCCATTAGATGAGAAACCATGTCTGGAACAATCTTTACTAAAGCCCAGTGATTTCTCCTCGTGGAAAATACTTGGCAGAAAGAGGAAATGAGAACATAACACCTGTCTGCATGTATAGCAGGTAATGAATCTATAAACACAAAGAGAAGGGGAAAAAGGTAGATGAGGAAAACCATGTTTCACTTAGTTCCAAGGAATTCCAAAATGACACTTTGATTATGGTGTTAGGGTTAGAGGGAGAGGAGAACAGGAAGGAATTTAGGAAGGATGCAGCTGAAAATTATTTACCTGCTGAGCAGCATCCTGGGTGACCCTGACTTGGGCAGCAAAGAGTTCTTGTGAGCAAAACTGCTGGCAAGGCCCACTTTAGATGTGTGTCTGATTCTGCACAGTTTTAAGCTTGTCTTGCTGAGTGTACACAATACATTTTGGACTCCAAGTAATCACCGATGGCTGATTGCCAGATGAGGAGCTCTAAACATCTGCCCTGCTGTGGTCTTCCTGCTGTGGGACTTGTGTGGTGGGTGGTGTTGCTTTTCGTTTGAGATGAACAATGAAGATGCATGGCAGAAAGAATATATGCACTTTAATCACTTTTTTTCCTTGCAATGTAGTTGTGGATATTTGTAGCATTCATAATTAGCTGAGGAACAGATGGCAAAAGCTTGGTGTAAAGCAGAGCATCCATTGAATGATCATGTGCTGCTGCAAGCTTATTTTAGAAGAAGTTTTTTCCCTTAGATGATGCTCCAATACAGTGGTGCAGGAGTAAAGTAGGAAGATAATTTCTAACAGTTGGTGTAATTTAGTGTGTAGGACATGGAAAACATTTAAATTTGCAAAATATCTCCTGGATGCTGGTATCTTGTGTTTCAAAAAGATAATTTCAACCTTCACTATTCTGCAAACCTGAAACCTGTTATGTATGAATTTATGTGTAGGGGAAGTACAGCAAAATGTCCCTAAGATCTCCCCCTTCCCCTGTCCTATATCTGCACACCAGGGAACAATTTATTGTTCTGTGTTCAAATTTCAGTAACTATTGTACTGTAGATTAATCAAAAAACACCCCCAACAAAACAAATCAAAAAACCCTGGATGTATACTTCGCTTGTGTGCTTCCAACATGAACATGGTGCTGCAATTTTTCAAAGCTGGAAAACATGAGAGAATTTTGTCAGCATTTCACCATGACACTTAGAAAGCCAGAGGGCAAAACAAAGTGGTTTCTTTTGGTCCATGTAATCTTTTTAGAAGGCAGTGGTAGCCCGGCAGGCACAATCACTGAGATATGTATGAGGTAATGTTGGAAATGATGAGATTCTGGATGTAAAGGCTGATTGATTAGTTGCGTGATTCCATGTTCCAAATTCAAAACTTAGAAATATTGGATTTTAAGGAGAGGTAGGAGCAAGGAGAAGGTTGCTGAAGAGAAAAATAAGCTAAATCTGTTTTTCATTGATAAAGTAGAAATATGGGATTCTCCATCCCAAAGGAGCTGAATGGATTATAGCAACCATCCAATCTAGTTGACATCACATTTTCTTTTTTGCTTTTATCTTTTCTTAAAAAAAATAAATGAACCCATGTTGAGATATTTTTCTCTGTGAGATGACCTGTATTTACCTTCGAGTCACAATGAACTGGATATTCTCTTTCTCTGTGAAACTGTATCACTCTTTGTCCCTGAAGACTCAATGGATGCAGACAAAAAATATTTCTGTGAGAGCAGTAGTGCCATTCCCTCTATGTGTGTAATATTTTGGAGGATATCTGTAATAGCCAATGAAATTATCTTTGATAGCTCCTATTTTTCTCCAGATGCTGAACTGTAAATTTAAATATCTTGTGAGCTGCATTTTCTTTTTCTTTTGTGAACTCCCTAGATCTCCTCACAGTAAATAGTTCACAGAATATAGTTGTTTTGTGTTTGCCTATAACTGATTGTGCAAAAACTGAGAGTTCACTGGGGCCTGTCATCTTTCCAAGGACTGCTGACCAGTATCAATTTTATAATACAAATAATTAATCTTTATCTCCAATTGATGTGGTCAGTAGTAGAACTGAATTAAAGCAACCATGTCAATATGGAGTCTTTTTGCGTTGAAAATCTCTCTGCCTTCTCAGTGTGCTGCTCGTGTTAAGAGTAGTTTGCTCAGACTACAGACAAACTTCAGCTACGTTTATTGAAACAACAGCACTGTCACGGGGTTTGACTTTTCCTGGGACTCTCTTTCCTTCTGCAGATCCCATAAAACCAGTTCAGGTTCAGAAATAGCCTTTTCTAAGTTAACTGAAGTATTTTCACTTTAGGGATTACCAAAACACTCACAACCATCCTAATATTCAGTTACAAGAGCTACAAAAGCAATATAATTTCAGTTGCCCCACAGCAGAATTAAACCCAAGCTGTTTGAAACTTCAGTCAGAAATAGTTCTTTCACCAAGAATTTCCAGAAACTATTAGCTTATTACAGCCACTTGAGCCAACAGGCCCATGAGTTGTAGTAATTTGGCCCAGAAGAGTTCTGCTTTCTGCCTTGTTTTTGAAGCTTTCAGTGGATTTTTAAGATGCCATTCCTGGTAGTGATTGCTGAACACCACCTCAATGGCTCTTATTTGCATGTTCATGGCTTCAGAAGATGCTTCTTAATTGCTGAAAGTATGGAATAGAGAAAATGCCATATCCATCACCCAGGGTCTGAAGTGAATGCAGCTGTGCTGCTCAAAACTCCAGCTGCCTCCAGGAGCTGAGGAATTACACGGTGTTCCCCATAATGACAGGGCTTACAGCTACCTGCTGGGCTGGGAATTGTTCCTCCCCGCTCAGACTGTACCTTGCACTAACATGACTGTGCAAAAAGCTGAGGAAGAAATTCAGGCCACCTAATCCCCTCTCCTAGTGCCACCAGCAGCCCAGTACTTAGGGCTGTGTGTTGAGTGGCTGTGGATGGTTTGAGAAAGAGTGGGGGATGTACCTCAGGAGCGTACAGAGAGTAGGAGACTTGACTTTTGTTTTGAAAAAGATCAATAAGTGACTCCTCAGCAACACATGAAAAATGTGCTTGGTATGGTGCTAAAGAAAACCAGTGCAATCCAATGACAGGGAGTAAACAGCATCTTGTTAACAACTGGAAGGAGTGACAGGAGGGAAAACAAAAAGGAATTTCATAAAGTAAATTTTCATTTGCTGCCTATGGAGTGTTTCTGGGGAAAGGCAGAATGCAAGTTGTTGCTCACTTTTATCCAAAACACTGTTTATAGAGTGAATTCCTGATTTGGGGGCACTGCTGCCTGTCTGAACTTTCTAACAAATGCAGTGTTAAATCAAACCATAGAAGATTTGCACCCTGCTGTGATCATGCAGCTCTTTCTCCTCCCACCTCCTTTCCATATGTCAGCAGCAGTGCTCAGCCTTTGCCTGCTTACCCTTCCTGAGCACTGCAAATCCTTTTTGCTGGGCCTGTACACAGAGGCCACAGAGGCAGGAGATGTTTGGTGACTTCCTTTGTATTCCTGCATTGAACACAGCAACTACCCAGCCTTCCCTCCATGTCTTCCAGTTCATCACTCGTAAATCTGACACTGATTTCACTTCTGTGCTTAGTTGAGAGCACTTCTTTTATCTTCTGCTTTCACAGTACACAAATAGCAAATGCTAGAACGCTGTGGGAATAGCTCCTCCTTCATTTCAGCCTCATCATTTCTGTTACATAAATAGTTTTATTTTTATTTTCAGCTTCCACTTTCTGAAAAGCCAAGCAACATATATGGATTTTTAATCTCTACATCTTGTTATTACCCTACTGAATATGAGAAAAATAAGTCTGTTTTTCAGAGATAGATCTTGGATCATGCTTCACAGTTTCATGACAAATTCCCAAAAGTGATGCAGTAGGAGCTGTCACTGTAATTTAGAAAATAAAAACAATAAGAAAATGCCAAACTAAAAGTCATGTCCAACCTCTCTTAACAAATGAAATGACAAACTAGCAGCCGGAGTTCAAAAGAATATCCAATATCCACAGGCTCTGCTTTATCCCTGTAGCACTGGCAAGGCTCCTAGATTGGTGCCTGGGAGAGCATTGATAACTGGCCAGGGTAGGGCAGCACATGAGTGGGAGAGGCCACTCCATCATTTGGCACTTGTGGCAATTTTATTCCAAGAGAGCTCTGGGATTTCTCTGAGTCTGCAGCAAGCAGGATGACTACTCTGGAAGAGGAATCCTAATGTGCTTGAGATCTCTGTGGAAAGGATCCACTAGCATTTTGAGATGTTCTGGCAGCATGAAGCACTAATGCCCCTATTACTGAGATTCTGAGGGTAAAAAAGCCCAAGTTTAAAAAAAAAATTAAAAATCAGCCAACCCAGATTAAAACTGTCTCTGGCAGTTTGGATGTATGAAGATTATTCACACACTTAGTTACAATTATACATATTATTGTTTAAGATTCAGAGTTTTATGCCTAAAAATAAACCTGGTTAGATAAGTTTTACTGCTTATTTTCAGAGAAAAATCTGAAGCATTTTCTGCCAAACCTGTATGCACATTTTATAAAGAAGTCATCTACAGAATGAATTTACTTTGTTTTCTAAGAGTTTCTTTGTCAACAAAGATATATTCAGAAGCAAAAGAGGCAGCTTTTTTTACTGCTCTCCTTCCTATCAACTAGAGTAGAAATGTTCTATGATTCTATGATGTTGTTATAATTTCTGTTCAGAAATAGCTGATATTCCATCTGCTCCTCTGCTGTATTTTGCAGTGAGTTAAGCTGTGTAGGATTCCCTTATAACATGTTGAACTCTCCCATGGAAATAACAGACTGTGATAACAGAGGCCAAACTTTCATGATTTCTGGAGTCATGAATTTTAATGTGATACTAGAGCTGAAAAGAGTCTTTGAGAAAAAAAAATGTTTCCTTATCTCCATTTTGAAGTGTGGTGTAGAGAAAGTAAAAATAATTAAGTACCCTTCATTTTTTCCTTCTGGTGACCAGTTTTCTGACTTTTATCCATTTGGTGACTATTTTAGCCTCAAGCTAAGTCCCTGAAAACCAGATAGAATATCTTACTGCCTCACACAAGGTTAAGTCAGTATTTCTGAAAGGGCTGTTACTAGTATAGATTATCCTTCAGGCAGTGCTCTTTCCCTTTGGAAACTCTGCACTGACATTTAAAATCCTATATTTGACATATTCATCAACAATATAGGGATAGGTGATGTGCTTCCTGAAAGAGATTTAGTTATAAAATATTTTGTTTTATGTCCTAGATAAAGAGATCTTAGTAGCATTAAAGCATCTCAGATTTTCAAAATAGGTTCTTTCTGTTCTTTAAGGCTTCCTGCTTTGTCTCCAGGTTCCCAGGAACCCTCCTACTCTTATTTATCTCTGAAGTTGATTTTAAGCAAGGACTCAGCTCTCAAGGAAAGAAAACATTTTAATGGGTTTCTCATAATTATCTTGCTAGTAAAGCATACTTAAAAATAAACTGCTTCTCTCCTTCCCTCCCTTCTGGAGTGAGCTGGGAGGACAACAGCCGAATCATCTGTCTGAGTCATGCAAACTGCTGTCATTGTTTGATGTAAAGATGAACTAAAAAGCTGTCATTTGCTTGGGAATATTTTTATACTTGACTCACTTATCTAGTGAAGGGGAGAGTTTTTGTTAGTTTTGTTTTTTAATCTTTTTGCCTCCTTTTACATGGAAAATGACAGTGAAGCCTGTGTGTCATTGTAACAGTTATAAACTCTGCTACTGAAAAATCTTACAGAAATTTTCCACCTCAAAGCATCTGTCAGCCTTAAAGCGTGGCTTTTTTACAGTTGTACACAAGCTCTGTGAAGCCCTGTGCAAACAGACCCTTCCTTCAAAGGGCTTGTGCAAACACCTCCTGCCCAGCTGTGTGCTGCCTGAAATGATTCACTCATCTCTGGACTGTCCATGCTCTCCCCCTGTTGTTGATTCTCAGGTTCATGGGGTTTTGCTTTTGCTTTCACTTTCTCTCCTCCATCCCTCATTCTCTCTTGGTTTATCTTGCTGAATCTATTGTAGTTGACTCTGCAGCACCTTCTACTCTTTCTTCACTCTGTCATCTCTGTTGTCCATCCTCTTTCTTTTTTTTCTACTGTTAATCTTTCTCCCCTCCTTTTATTATAGGTGTCTTTAATATTTTCTTCCTTCAAGTCCAAGTTCTTCCAAGTCCTGTGAGTTTGCTACCAAATATTGCTTGCCAGTAAGTCATAGCAGAGCAGAGCTGTTTTATCCAAACTGATGATGATGTGATCAGTCTGATTTTCATCTTAAACCTGGCACATTGAAAACTGGTGTGTATGCCTGCCCAGGAATCCCTGCACTCTGGGACTACAGGACTTGAAAGAGTGAACCAGTGCTGAAAAATGACATAACCTTGGCAGAGGTGCAGAGACTATTCTGAGCCCTAATTTCTCTAGCAGTCTGTCCAACTTGTAATTGTAAGCATTTATTTAAGCTCCCTAAACACAGCTTCACAAGAAAAAGTAGAGTTTTTAAAATCTGCCTAGCTGAAGGAAATCTCTACTTCCAGTTCAAGAGACTAGATAGGAGATGAAGATGCAGATTCTCTTCATTGCTGTGTCTGCCATAAAACTTAACATTACTGACTAAAGGACAATTATTATCTTAATATCTCTGAAACAAGTAATGGATTTAATACATTTCTCACCTAAGGAATCTAATACAAATCTCACATGAACTGGAAGGCTTAGCTGTCCAGTTTTTGTGCACTTAATATTTTTTTCTAGGACCCACGTTAAAGCAAAGTGCCATAGTCTCTTTGAAGTGTAGTAATTTTGAAACCTATTACAGTTGATCTCAAAATAATAAAAGAAGAGAACAGTGATATTTCTGCTTCTATACCCCACAGGATCATTTCTTTATACTCTGGAAGATGTAATTTATCTCTTAAATTTTGAGGCTAAGCCCAAGTACAACACTCTCCATTGTGACTTGCAGGCTGCACTATCATACTTTTTCCTCATTTCCCCCTAGTCAGGGCAAGCTTCTTTTCTGAGATATATCTCTCTCCAAAGTTTGTTTGTATGTTTTGAATGCTTATTTTGTTTTGGATTCCAAGGGAAGTCATTTAGAGATACCAGATTAGAAAGAGTTTGGATTCCTAAGAAAGCTACCCTGGTGGGTAGCTACCAGATCAGTATAATCTTTCCAGCAAGCTTAAAGCCTAGCTAAAAACATTAATTTTTCTGGTAGACAGGAGATCATTAACAAGTGTAATTTTGTCTGTCCTGCAAATAAATTGAACAGAGCCTCTTGGAACAACACATAAGAGAGAAACACTAATGTAAAGCAGATATAGTCATTTAACACAGGAAATAAAGGTATTTTAAAAAGCAAGTTGCATTATGTGAAAGAGCTATTTGAAACCTGAGGTTAATGTTTTATACTGAGTATTTACCATTTTATAGGTGCTACAGAAATTAATTTAGTTTGTAAATGTCATGCTGTCTTTCAGGAAAATGGTAGCCTGACCATTATTATGTAAAATACCATGGAATTAAATTGCATTATTTTGATTGAGTCAATATAATGGTTAGCTAATTTCTCTGGCCAGCAGTACTAAGCAGGCAGCATGGCTATGCTGTGGTTTGATAACTTGCTGGAAGCTTTGAACAAATTGTTGTTATAATGAAGTTGTGAAGTCCTCACTCTGATAAAGCTTTATCATGGTCAGATTGAAGATACTGTTTCAGCATATTTTAGAAATGCAGACTAACCCCCCACCTGGTTCTTTTATCTTCATGACAAACCATGGTTTCTACTTATCTGATCCCTTGTATGTATCAAAGCAGTTTCCCAGAGAGCCTGAGAAAATTAAGTGTGAGGCCAATCACTGCCTCTCTGAGCCCCACTCCATTTTCTGAAAGATCTGAAATTGGTAGCATCCTTCCACTTTACCTGTACACATACTGTGTAACCAGAGGGCTGAAAGTCAGTCATGTTTCCAATATTTTCAATGAATCCTTGTTTTTACATTTGTGCTTAGCCCCAGTGCAACCAATAGAGCTTTTGCAGACCCCAGTAAGCTCTTCAAGCAATTGGCCTCCTCATATTTTGAAGTAAAAGAAATATATAACCTTTCCTTTCTTTTTTACTGGTTTTATCAGCCAGCTGAGTACTAGTTATCTTTCTATTCCGTTGCCTTCTGACAATTTTGCTTATGGTTCTTGTGTATGATACAATAAGGTGTAGCAACCTGTGACATCAACTGAAGTTTTATAACCAGATTCCTTGCAGCAGTCTCTTCAAATACATCTACTTATCCATATTTCGTTATGCATGGTGCTTTCTTTGATGTGAGTAAATAGGAAGACTAGAGGAAAAAAGGCTAGCTTTGGGAAGGAGGTGAGGAGAATGCCTTCCTTTCAAAGGAGTTTAAAATAAAGAAAACTGAATTCTGGTAGCTGTAACAAATATGTTAACTATCAGTTCTGTTAAATATGCAGACATAATGCTTAGAGTTGCCAAATTTGCAAATATTTAAGTAGGTGTTCAACTTTAAAGAATAATGATTAATTCAGTGGGCTGGTTTGACTTCTCCAAATTAGGGTTTTCTATAGCTGTTTGCAGGATTTCTGTGATGCATTTCATTAGCTTGTGGTTAAATTTTGAGCCCAAATACATTGCTGCATAGTTACAAGTTTCAAAATCTGTTTGCTTTCACTGGAAAACTATTTATTTTTAATCACTCAGTCCTGATAAGAAGACACTGGTAATAAACAATCAGAAATGCTGTGTTTAGTGTGGTGGCTGTATGTTGATACCATAAAACCAAAGATACATTACACAAAAGAATAGATGTGTTTGAATCCTGCAAAAAGTATTGAGGAAAATCTTCTAGTGACTGATTTATTCCTAACATGTAAATTAGGAATAAATTTATACATTTGTGCAATGCTTTACCTGCCTTTGAAAGGCAGCTGTCTGCAGGGTAAAATGTAGCAGCTGGTCTTACGCACCCGAGTTAACCCAACCTGACCCTGCTAGGCTTGGAATCTGACAGAATCACAGTGGGAGGCTGTAAGGCTGCAGGCAGACCTGCAAATAAGCAGTATAAATTACCAACAATTCCAAATAAATGACTAAGTGTTGCAGGAGATATGGAATGTGCCATTTTGTATTTTTTCAGATCACAAAGTATATTTTATTCTTTTCAAGCTGAGCTTGCCTTCTGTTTTAGTGGGGTTGATACTTCTGTATGAACCCACTTCAAGGGTTTTGATTATAGGTCCATTTCAGAATGACAAGGTGACATTATTTTCTTTCCCCATTTTGGTGGTGTTAAATTCTGAGTGCTGGCAGTGCTCTAAGATTAGTCACTGGGACAGATTTGCCATTATTTTCAAGCAGTCTGGTGACATATTGTTGCTCTGAAGCTTTCACTTACAGCAAAACTAAACCCACCTTAGTGGTTGTCTTACTCTCATTTCGTGGTTGAGCACTTCTGTAGCTGATGTGCAGCTCTCTGTCCTCAGCTGCTGATCAAAATCAAATCAAGTGCTTATTCCTGAACTTGAACCTCTCCCGGCGTTTTTCAATTTCTACCCACTTACAGATGTTAGTTATTTGTAATTTTCAAGTGCCTGTTGTTTAAAGTTGAAATTGTGGTCCCATTCAAGTCAGTTAAATTTACCTCTAGTGGGGTCATGTTTTCCACATGAAGATATTAAATACTACACATTAATTTAAAGCTTCTTTCCCTTAGAAGACAAGAAAACAATCCTATCAGAAGAAGCCTATTTTTCTGAAACATGTCTGTACTTTGCTTTCTAAGTCAGTAGCCTCAAGCAAAAAATAAAGAGGTGTAGGCCAAAAAAATATCATTTCAAGTCAGAACACAAGAAAGCTCTTGCAAGTGGCCTTTAGAATTTGTTCACTAGCACAATTCAGGTAATAGAAGAGTCCCAAAGCATACACTCATATATGTCATGTCCAATACTGTTACAATATAAACCAAAAAATCATGGAAGTAGTAACAGCTTCCAAATAGAAGAGGGAAAGAAAAAAAATTCAAACCTTGAGCTATCTTAATGTTTTGCTTTGTTTATAGTTTATAATGTGTGCTAACTGCATAAGGGGATGTGAGGGTTATGATTTAGCAGTTTAAATCTGTTTAAATTTGCAGATCTCACCTAAAGGATTTTACTGGTATTTCTGCTCAATCACTCTGTGTGTCTGTTCTGTCTGTTCAGTCATTTCAGATACAGGCAGTCTTCTGTGTTGATTTTATTCCCTGTGATATTGCATTTGATATGGTGATTTTTCCTGCTAGCATTTCATCTGATAACCCACTGAATGTGCCCCAAATAAAGTACTTTGCCCTGCTTCAGTTTGCATCCAAACTGGATTAGAGTATTAAAGCCAGAGTTTGATTGAACTATTGGTATTCTTCACAGTCAGCTCCCAAACTTCCCTTGGAAAAGGTTGGTATGGAAAATGGAAGCTTTACATCCAGTCTTCCTTGTGTTATACTCAGGTTTATACAATACAAATTTATCCTTCTAATCTTCTTGAGAATAAATGTATATACATTCAGATGTGTAAGGCATATTCCACAAAAATAGTTTTGCAATGTCAGTTATTCATATAAAGAATTATTCTCTTGAACTTTAACTGTGAGAAATGTGCAAATACACAGTTTTTTTAATCTTGTTGGAAGTATGACTGGAAAGTAATGTAAAAAAGAACTGTAAAGTAAAAAGCTTTTCATTCTTGTTTCTTCTGGAAATTCATGTCATGTGTTTGGTTCATTTGTGAGTATTTAAATCAAAATTCCTTGCTCAGGTTTCCTTCTTCTGTTTTATGTGAATTCTTATTCACAAGAGGAAAACGTTGCCGGTGACAGGAGCTTGCCAATGTGACTGAAATTGTTACATTGGACCAACAGAGCTACATTTGATTTCAACAGCTGAGCAGAATAACATAGTGGTGAAAGGTTTTTGGTCAGAAAACATTAATTCAGTCACTTTACTGGACATCAGCAGCAAGGGAGGATGATAAAAAAAAGAAACAGCTTCATGTTGTTCCCTCCCTACTCAGTGTGTCACTACCCAATGTGGAATCAATGCACTCAGGTTTTGGGCTGTGTAGCACTGTCTGGAGGATGGCTCCAAATAACAGCACTTGGATATTTCACTGAGAGATTGGGAGCCCTAGGGAAGGAGAGGATCATGTTAAGAAAATGGACAGAATGGCTGTTCCTCATTTGTTGATCTTAACTAGATCTACCTCCATAGGCCATATCACACTTGCTCTAGATTAGATTTTTATTGTGAAGTAGTAATTTAGTAATCTATGAAAGAAGATTTTCCAATTAAATATTAGCATTGATCTTAATGAATGATGCTACAGTATTTTGAAACACCTGACTTCTTAATTTTTTCCTTTTTTCCCTTCCTTTCCATGTAATTACTCTTTGATTTAAGGTGGTTATTGATTTGTTATACACTCGTCCTTGGTGTAAATAGATAACCCTTAAACATCAGATAAGGGCATGAGTGACACTTCCCATTATACAGCTCCTGCTGTCAGTTACCAGGAAACGTTTCCTGCATTGGAAAGGATCCTCCAATGGATTTTCTTTTGTTACAGAAACTCTTTTGTAGTATTTGTTGACAATACTAATGACAATTAGCATGCTTCTCCATATCAATCGCCAGTGAGGAGCCTGTCCCCAGGGCAGCTGGCAGCTTGTCAGTCCTGGAGATGGGGGTGTGAAGTGAATCCTGGCAGGAGGCTGGATCTGGATGGATGCAGCTCTAGAAAGAGGTAATGGAAGGGAAATGCCTCATTATTGCAAAGTAAAATCAGATTCTTCCCACTTTGAAATTCTTTTGGAAAGCCGCTGAGGTTTGCAAGGAGAAATCCCTGATGACCTAAGACAGAAGGAACTGTTCCTTTCCCATAGGCCATTCTTGTCAAAAGTGATTGGTGTTTCCTGGGCATTTCCAGGGGGCAATAACTCTCCCAGCAAGTTCCCCTGTTGCAGTTAGGCCTGCTGCTAGAGGTAGGATTTTGTTATATGTGAGTGGGAGTTGCTGTCTGAGTCAGTGACTTAGTGACTGGGTACCGAGAGACTCAGGGCTGCTACAATTGGCATGGAAAGACTTCTCAGTAAAAAAGGAGAAGGGATGTGTAGCTGACTGCTTTCGGTGAGAGCTCATTGCAAAGTTTGTCACTTTTAGTCTGACATGCTGATGAGTACTTGCTGACCTTCAAGGAAGTAGTGGAGTTCTTTTTTTTTTTTTTTTTTTACAGAGATTCTTACTGAAAACTTTGCCCTGGGAGGGATTTTTCATACACATTTTGCTTCTGCTTTGAGGCCTGATCTGATTGTCACATCATGCATGGATCCTGCTGCTTTAGGTGGCTGATTGTGTCATTGGCAAGGCTTTCTACAAGGCTCAGAAGAGATGCCCTTTCATGTCTGTCCTTGTGAGTGACCTGCAACAACAAATGGGACACATCAGTAAAATTTAACTCATACTGTCCATAGTCTAAGGAATTTTACCTTTGATAACACAGTAAACCCTAGCAAAGAATCCAGGCTCATCTGTTAAACGTTTTCTAATGCTCAGGAATCTTAACATAATGCTGATTAATACACTATGTATTTTCTAGTTTTGCAGAGCATGTCACAAGTAATTGATCTAGGATCGTATTTCGCCTTTATTGCCATGCAGCTAGAAATATATACCAGCCACTTAATTAGAGCCAGCTTTAATGAAGATAATGAAAGGAACAGCAGTAAATGGAGCAGAAGCAAGATCTAAGTATTGCTTAGTGCAAGTTACAGGATAAAGGCTTAAAAACATTCTTTCTGGGTCCTTGATTGTGAGGCAATTATGTGCAAGGTCAGCAGGGTCGAGGTTTCTGCCCCCTATAATGGACTGTTCTAGTCCAGCAGAGTTTTGAATCTGACTGGAGATGTGTGGGGTATAAGGAGAGTCTCACTGTATCCTTTCTCTTGAATATGTCTCTGGCTGAAGACTGTGAGATGGAAGAATTTATCCAAGAGATTTGGTCCTGAGCAACAAACATTTGTCCAGATAAATATCTAGCCATACTCAAGGCATAGAGTGTTTTTATATTAGAGGCACCAAATGAAGAAAATATCAGTTAAAATAAATACATCACCTAGGAATCACTAGAGAGGATCCAAACTGCTACCAACAAACTATTTGTGGCATCATGTATTATGGCAGAAAACCAAATGCATCAAAAATGCAAATTCAAAGCATAAGAAGCAACATTTAAAATCATTTGCAACAGCCGATAGTTGAAGAGAAATAGAACTGTGATAGTGCAGAGGAAGTCACAGAGGAATCTATGGACTTCTCTAAACCCCACTTCCACTGGATTATTTGAGAAACTTAAGAATATGAGGTGTGGGTGAAGGGAAAGTGAAGAGGGAAGTCTGCCATGAAAAGAACCTCCCCTTTTTATTTCTGGGAAAACTCCTAAGGCAAGAAACATTATTTTGCAGTCAAGTTTTTAAAAAATGCACCACAGAAGTGATAGTGTTGTGGAAGAGATATTCTGAGACTAAGGAAAATATTCCATTTTTCATCCTGTTATGTTGAATCAATGTGTAAATATTTTGTTGGTTTGCAGTGTATTTTCACACTGTAACACGTTAAAATAAAGATTCCAATTTTATTTAGAGGTTATTATGAATTCCTTTAAAAAATGCATGGATCAGCAAATTCTTGTTTTACTTGTAGGCTACCATCTGTAAGTCTTACTGGGTCTTTTTAATTAGATTTCCATGCAGCATCTGTAGCAGTGGAAGATGCAAATAATTAAGCTTCATGATTTCTTGTATATTATAAATGTCACACAACTAGTTGCTGCAGAGCAGATTATTCCTTTTGTAATTGGAATTTCTGTCATGAGTTGCTCCCTCATTTATAGCAATTAGAACTTTGTAAATAATTTTATATAATTGGGTTCACTTTGAACTACCTTTTACTATAGGTTACTTTTTTTTTCTGATGTATCTTACTCTCTCTTTCTTTTCAGTTGCATTTTATGCTTTCCCTAAACTGACTTATTAATCCTTTATCAAAATATCTGCATTTCAGTCTCTTGTTCAAGGGTTGCTTTTAAAGCTGTTGAGTTTTTCAATGCTTTTAGATAAAGTCCTTTAAGTATTCAAATGTGACCTTCTTTGGGGGGGGGGGGGTGTCTCACTGCATGGCAGCTGCTACCAGAATCTGAACACTCATGCCTGGCAGATTTCACCTAAATTTCATTTTGGTTTTTACCTTCAAAATTGTTGAAAATAGTTGCAAATTTAAGTAAGATGTACTGTAAATGTTCTAAAGCTAAAAGGCAAACAAACAACCCCTTTCCAGATAAAATCTATGCATCATTTTGAAGTCCCTTAGGTGACAGTTTGTTCTCCAGATTTCTATGACTTCCTGGTTTATGAAATTTAAATTCATGTAATTGAAAATAACAAGGTTAAAACACAGAAATCTGCGGAAGATATTAGTTGACTGTGTTGTTTATTTGGTCAAGCACTGACATTTGAGGCTTAGCTTTTTTTTTTTTTCCCCAAGAGTGATCTTTTTAATAAAGCCACTACATGAAATTTAAAAACTGGGACCAGATTTTCCTTTACACTGACACTGAGCTTCAGGTGTTGTCCCTGCCCTTAAAATGAATCATTGATATCAGACACTTTGATCCCATTCTTGGAGAGGACCACAAAGCTTTCCTCACTGTTCTTGAGGTGTCTTAATATGTCCACAGAACTGAAGATGTACTCAACACCCTTAATGAGGTTGGAGTACTGGAAGGCATTACTCTTACACCTCGTGCTTTCTCTGAAGTCACAAAGGGTGTTTCTACTTTGGAAATCTGAAGCAGAGAGATGATATAACTCTTGGGTTTGACATTTTACTTGGTGAAGGGCAGAGCCACAAATAGAATTCAGGTCTCTGCAGTGTGATCCTGCTCTCTACTTGAGCCTGCTGTTATAGAGGCTTTGTTGACCCAGCTGCTAGCAAATTTGGGGACAGACAAATTTTAATTTACTTGTATATGTTCTTCATGCAACTGCAATTAATGCATTTTTCTTGCAGTTAATGAAAGCCGCTGCACTTGCATCCTTGTTAAGTGACAATTCTGTCAAGAACTGGAAGATTTGCAGTGATACCTGTGGGAAATGTTGCTTTTATTCAGTGTTTATTACAAATTCCTTGCTATAATGGAAAATTAGGAAGCATGGGTAACATGCTGAATAGGTATAAAAGAAGGAATCAGACAGGTTTCTGTACTGTAGGTGAGGAGAGGCTGAACAGCTCCTGAGAATTGGAAGGCAGTTCCAGTGTGTGGGGGAGACTGAGTGTCCAGCTGATCAAAGCTGATAAGACACTGCTACCTTGGCAAGGTACTGATTGTAATATAGAAACTTGGCACTGGATTCTGCAGTTTCATGAGTTGGGAGCAAAACAAAGGTGCAGTGGGATCAAAAACGCCAACGTGCCCAATAGCTTTGATTTCCAGGGCAGGCTGTTGAATAAAAAGGTTAAGACAGGTTTATAAATGGCAATATCACTGGCTTGGTTCCTATTGTATAGGCCACACATTAATCTCACACCATGGGGAGCATTAGTGCAGCAGTCCCAACACGGTTCTTTTGTAACAGTTCTGTCTTTTGCAGTGATTAATGAATTTAGCATTAATCTATTATTACCACTGGGAATTGAGTGGAATCAGGCATATACAAGTTATTAGTTTCCAAAACATTTCTGAACTAGGGATTATTTGTCTTTTGAGGGGTCATTTTATTCTTTCATTGTTTATTTTAAATATGTTGCATATGATTTATTGTGATTTATGGAGCTGATAAAGACTGGATTGTTTGGAATACAATGAGTAAGTTTGTCTATCCATTGAATAGTAGCTTTTATTGAAAATAAACTATTATGTTTCAGGGTGCTTCTTAAGTGTAATTTTCCTTCTTTCCTCTTATAGCATTTACTTAATGATTTACAGATTTATTTTTATAGCTTTTTTTTTTATTCTTTATGTAAGCAACTCAAGTTCTAACTCTTTCTATCGCTCACAATTCTGTTCAACCCAGGATACAGGAGGAATTAAAATAATCTCAGCCTAGCTCATTCTCATTGTTTTTAAGTCAGTGTAACTTCACTGAAACTACAAGATTAATAAAATCCCAAAGCATAATACTAAAATGCTAGTCTGTTGAATTAGGCTTGGCTATTAGCCAAAAATCTGCTGATAAAACTCCAATAATCCTGCATTTGCAGAATGAAGTAAACCAGGTATTTTTCAGGGGCTCAAAAGACTCAGAGACAATGTAATATGCTTTATTATTGTTGCATATTTCTGAATTTTCTGGAATCACACAGATTTTTCATGATTAATATGGGATCTCTGTTAGCATAGAAAAAGAACATCATGAAACTCATGTGAGTGTCACCTGGCAAGTAGCACCACTTGAGCAATAATATGAAAGCCTTTGCACAGAAAAAGCTGATGTTCACTGGCATGAAAAGAACATCCATAACAGTTTAGCCTGTATCTCTCAATCCTAATGAATTGTTACAGAAGTTACTGAAAGGTAACTGCATGTTTTTCCAACAGTGCCTTAAAGGAAAATATTGATCAGCATGGATGATGTAATGTAGTATATTAAGACTTTTGGCGTGTTCTAAGCGTTAGGCTGGTTTGCTTATACGATGGTTTTAGCAGCATTCAGGCAGATAACAAAAATGAAGATCAATAAAAGCATTAGAAATAAATGTTATTCTCTTGGGTGAAGTAATCCATTGTGCTGCACCTGAATAAAGTTGCAATAAAGTTAATTTATAAGCATGGTGGGCTGATTGATAGAGGAGTTGTCTCAGATATCCTGTCTTTAATATTAGAAAATCAATTCTATGGATGAGCTTGCATAGAAAAGAAGCTTGTGATACGGGAATTCCCAATAGTACTGCAGAAACACAGTGCTGTCTTCTGACCAGCCAGTGCCATTGTACTCTGTATTTCAGAAGATATTTGGTTTATATGCAGTTCAGCAATAATGCCTTTGTATCTAAGAAGCCAGAAGAGATCCAGTTTTTTGGAAATGGGACAAACATCTCTTAGAGAAGTGGCAGTTCCTGACTCCTGTAGGGAGCAGTTGCTGAGGGATTGAGCCCAGATGTCCAGGCACATGCCTGCAAGGCATGTTCTTGGAAGTAATGGGCCATGAGGGCAGTCCCAGAAATTTGTTGCACATCACAGACTCATCTGGCAAATGTCCAGTGCCTATTTCTGTGTATATTGGGCATTAATAATTCACATATGTGAAGAGTTGTGTATCCCACCTGAATGTGGTGATTATATGATTCATGTCCTGATACAAAAGTGTTCAACCAAAGGGATATGGGGAGGTTTTGTTTTTTTGGTCTTTTCCTCTTTTTACTGTGTTTTACAGCTGTCAAATTGAGATCAGATAGTGTTGGGAATTTTAGTAGTTTATGTACTGGCAATTTATGACCAATGAAAACTTAGATTTTTCTCTTACAGAAGGTGGCTTTGGAAAAGCCAGACACCTAGAGGACCCTCAGACAGAATTTCTTCTTGTTTCTGGTGAGATGGGGGAGGGGAGGGACAAGAGGCAGAAGGCTTCATGAACTATTGATGATTCCTTATAGCTGAAATTTGTTGTCATTGCTGAGTGGTTGCATGAGCAGTTGTGATGCCTGTGACTCCTGCTCAGCTGTGTTCTGTGGGAGTTGAGACATGGTGTTCTTTTTCAGTGCATGTGGCTGTCAATTTCTAAGCTCGATGCTTATGTGAAGTATGGCTTTTAAATATTAGGGTGGGTTTTTATTTTTTCTTTCTCTTTGTATGATAGTAGTGCAGTTCTTTCAGGCTGATGGTTTGGCATCTTTATGTTACCATTTCAAGCTGGTTGAGGCTTTTCTTTGTAGTTATTTCTTTGAGGGGAGAGTCAGGAGATTGTCTGCCAGTGGTCAGCTCTGGTATCACTCACATGTCCAATGTTTCCTGTGTTGGGATGCTGGAGGTCTGAGTCAGGCTGTTAGGGCAGGCCGGTGGGGAGCTCTGCTCTGATACCCTGATCAAAGATCCTGTGGTTTTGCTGAGTTTAGCCATCAAACAGCAGCATTCTCATGGCAGAGAGCTTGCATGGGCTGTTTGGATGACTGATGGGATTGAAGGGGAGAGGAAGGCAAAACGATGCTTTCCAGCATGGTTCGTTGGGCAGAGGCAATGGTGTGAGCCCTGACAGACAAGAGATCTGCTCTCTGTGAGCAGTCTGCCTCAGGAGCACTGAATTTCCTAAAAGACTATAAATTAAAATTGTTCTATAGCTTTACTGGATGGCAGAGAAGCCTCAGATTAGATGAACTACTTTGTGTTATTCTGAAATAATGTTCTATGATGTTTTGTTCTATTTAGTTGGAAATGCACCTGTATAGGAAGATAACAGTAATTTCAAACCCTGATCACAGGCTCCTTGAAGGAGTGCAGGTGGTTGCAGTAAAATAAATGGCCCCATTGAGGATATTTCTCTCAGATCCATGAATTAAGGTTATGAGAATTGCTAAATGTTTTTGCAAATGGAACAGCTGTAACATTTCAGATATGCAGGACAGAGAGACCAGGAAAGGGCAGAGGAATAAGTTGCCACATTTCCATGCATGTGTACAGAGATATGAGATCCTCTTCTGCCTTCAGATTTGAATCAGTGCAGGAATGGAACCCGCTCTGCCTTCACTCAGCAGTAGTGTTCTGTATTGTTTCAGTATGTCTGTTGGGGTAAAAGACCTTAAAAATAAAAAAATAAATATTTTAATTGAAATAAGGAAATACTTGAATTCATTGAAATTCTGGACTTTCAGTTGTTCTGTCTCTCAGATTGCAGTGCACTGCTTTTTGTTCAGAATACCTTATTATAGCATTTAAAATAACAAATAAATGTAAGTAGCTTATTGTAACATTAGTCATATCACTGGATGACTTGGTTTGATTTATATAGTGCAAGCTAAAGGGTTGCTGTCATGTGCCCATAGATGCATTTCTAGTCATGCTGTTTGATGTACAACACAGCTGCTACTGTGTTACTGACTTTTCCGTATAAGTAAAAACAGTTTCTGCCATGTAAAGCCTGATTAATCAGCCTGTGCACAAAACTGAAACCAGGCTGTAACTAAAATATGGCATCCTAACCCATGACTGGACTGAAGGCCATTCTGGTTTTTATCTAAGGACTGGAGTAGCAACTGCAGGTTTGAAGTGTGACTTGTGCTGTGTCAAAGCCATCCATCCATATGGATACAAGTGTTATTCCACTCTCTTGGCTGTTTTGGACCTGTTGTGGGGGTGATTTCCCAAAAAAGGCAAACATTCAGATATTTCAGTCAGGACACTGAGCAGCTCACAGAGGAGGTGTGGCTCCCTCAAGGAGGTACAAGGCAGGGATTTAGAAAACTTGTTTTCTATTTACATCCCCTCAGGTTTCCTATATGACCCAAGCCACTAAATTACAGAATATCCCAGCTTCCTGGGCAAACACCCTTGGAGTGGGCACTCACCTGTAAGGGTGTACAGACCACACGGTGGCATTTGTGTGGCTTGCAGTGGTCACCATGCTGTGGCCCTAGGAGTACCTTGGATGGACCCAGGAGGTTCTTAGTACTGAGTGCTTTAGGAAATGGCTTCCTCAGTCCATGATTGACTCTAATTCTCTGGAGAATTCAGTTTTTGCATAAGGTAAAATATCACATATTAAAAGTGCTAGGACTTTTCCCTGACCTTTCCTTTCCATACTTGCTTCTCATTATTCCAGTGTTCCCTGTTTATCATTCCATAGTTAGCTGAAACAATTGTGGTTCCAGCAGGAACACCTGCAGTCATTAACTGAAGAGCCATATGTTGGCTCAGCAGGGCAAAGTCACCTATAAACTATATAATTTTTTTTTTTTTTTTTTTTTTTGATGGGGAGGACAGACCTTACTTTCAGGAAGCAACTTGTATGTGAGGGTGGTGAAAATCCCTCTCTAAGGGATCTGGTATCAGTGTCCATACTGCTAGGCAAGCAGTACAATCATGTTTCAGTCTTGGTTTTTCATTACAGAATTCTGCCAGGCTGGTGATCTTTCAGGCTTTAATAGAGCAAAAGATACACTTTAAATGGAATTCATCTGATCTAACCTGAGCAGGCTACACTATAGTTGTACTTCAGCCAAGTGGTTACACTTGTTTTGCAGCCACTGGAGTGAAACGGACAATTAATTTCGGATGTGGTTCATCTGACCTAATTTGGATTGCTGTGTTAGCATGAGATGAATGGAGCCTGCTTCAGTTTACTGGCTAAAGGAAACCTAGACATCAGCTCAGAGGGATCCTGACTTTCAGGTCAATATTCAGGTATCTTCTGATACAGAATCTTTCTATACTTTAAGCTCAATGAACACATAGTCCTGGATGGAACAACTTTCCTTATGAAAATGGCACTAAATCTTACCAAGTCAGTATCTTTGGACTGCAGAGTTTTTAACTTTCCAGTAGATATTATCAAATATAAATGAGTGCAGCTGGGGTACTCAAGGCAGTCGGCAGCATGGAAGAGACTGGTGCCAAGTTATAATTCTAATAAATCTTGTATTTAATATGCTGTAGTGATCTTCTCTCTGAAACATAAATAATTTACTTATTTTGCAAAAGGGGACAAAGCAATGTACAACTCCAGAGGGAATAGTGAAAGAACGTCACCTTCCCTTTACAGTAATAGGATATTCTTAACAAGTAGGCCACAGAATGGAAATATATTGGGAAGGGAACAGAAATAAAACATTTTCTCCTCTGTTATGCCCTGGTGACCCATGGGTTTTCTGATACAGATATACACAGGAACTTGACATGTAAAAATGGACTTGATTTTCCACTCTAAAGCACAGAGGGAAATGACATTCTCTCAGGTGGATGTTCACCTGTTGATGAGCTGCTGTGAGTACTGCCGGCTGAAAACTTATCTGCAGCTCAGAGGGGCTGCATTCACTCTTTCTGTGGCATGACTGAAGCAGAGCAGCAAGGATTTGAGAGTCCCCAGGCACTGCACAGCTAAAGACCCTGCACCTGTGGAGAAGGCAGTGGTAATGTGGAGTTCTGAAGTGAGCCTCAAAGTCCAGAGCTGAGATGGCAGGGCAGGGGGACAGTGCTACTCCAAGGAGAGCCCGGATGGGGAGGGCAGGACACAGCCTTACCCTTGAGGGGAAGGATCATCCAGTTGGGGTCTGAATATGAAACTTCAGGGCTGCACCTTTTTCACTGTCAGTTCTCTCCTGTTTTGCTAATTTGAAGGTGTTGTCCATGGTCAAGCTGCTTCTGGGACACATCAGGTAACAGCTTTGTTCAGGTAATACTGCATTTTATTCTAAAAGCAAAGTAGCTCTAAAATTAAAAACTATACCTGCTGGCTTTTCCTCATTTATATGGTAATGCCATTTGGGGAAAAAAGAATCTTTGGTATTTTCATGGATTTTCGCAGAATTAAAAGAATAGATTAGCAATGAGAAGCTGGGTTAGAAAAATATACTTTAAAAAGAAAATGATGGTGAAAAGTAGAATTCATTAATGTTATAATCTTTCTGATCACGTGCTTTGTAAACATGAAGTTTTATGGTTATGTTCCATATTTCTGCACCATCTGGAGAGTAAGACTTTCAGAGCAAAAGTTTTTTTTTTATTTTCATCAGTGCATCAGAATTTTGCTTTAAATGCTTCAGGAAGAACAGTTTTCTGACATAATGCATTTGAAAGTGAGTTTTAACAGAGTCCCCCATTTGTCTAATAAGTACAGTTCCATTATACACTCTATGCAATTGCTGCTGAGAATTTTAGAAATTTGGGTTTCTAATGTGCAAGGTGGCATTTAAAAAGTAGCTAGCCTCTACTTAGGACGTTACATGCTCTTTAACAAGTTATTTCACTATTTCAAATTTCACCTGAAAAAAACAACAGATTTTAGCAGTAATACCCTAGAATATTTTTAACTAGAATCCTTGTTCTAGTGCATTCCACTCTCAGTTTTTCTGAATGTCTGGTTATATGTTTGTATTAAGAAAAAATAAATATTAAATGCAAAAATAATTTGCTAGTGTTCTAATGTAAATTAGATTGAACAATTAATCAGAAGTAGCCATTCAGAAGTTGTTCTTCTGGAGAGGGCCAGCAAAGCATTAGCACAGAGCAGTGTGTTGGGATAAAAATGCTCAATTGAACATGTTCCACCACACAACCAAGGGCACTTAGAGATTCCAAAGTTAAATCTAACCAAATCACTGGGTGTACAGGTCAGCTGGTTTGTCTTTGAGGCTTGTTCAATGCCTCAGAATTAGCATAACTATCTAAAAGTGTTTTTAGAGGTAAGTTAGTTGCAGCTTGAGTGCCTGAAGACACTGTGTGTAACAGCACCAGATGCTTGCAGAAGGGATCCTGCCTTCCTGGTCAATATTTTCTTTTTAATGTCCTAGTCCTACAGTTACTTAGTTATATTTGATTCTCATCTTTTATGTGTTTCAAGACTGTGTAGAAAAAGTTAGGAAGCCACAAGGTGGAAGCTGCTAGGCTTAAACATTTATTTTTCTAAATGAAATAATCTGTAATTTTAATTTATTTTGTGATTCTTTGTGAATCACTTTTTTATTTGGTAGCAGCTACTCTCTTACTCTCTGAATGTTTGGAGTTATTAATGCCTAAAGTACTCTCTGCTGGCACATAAAATATTTTTCATGAGACAGTGGGACTGCTTTGTCTGTTATATTACATGTAGCATCAGGAAGCCAAGCAGTTAAAAATTTGGAGGCCTTCTGCAAAAGTCTTGGTGGATGCTCCTTGTACTGACAATCAGAGCATGTTTGGGGCAAGACTGCTTTGAAAAAGTTTGTTGTACTTTCCTTAATATCAAAGGCAAAGGGAGCCACTTGGGGAGTAATGTTATATTGCAGTTAAAAATTTAAATTCACAGCCCAGAAGCTGAGAGGGAGAGTTGGAAATTACATAATCTGAAATAAAAGTTTCAATAGGACCATGAACAGACTGAGGCTGCTGTACTAGGTGGGAAGGGAATTCCCTGGAGACAAAGGACATTTTTTGTATCTCTAGGAGTTTTCTACTTGTCTCGCAATGCATGTTTCCAAACTCTGTTATTCTAACAGGAAAACATCATTCTAAATGGACAGAATGACTTGGAGGAAAATTTGAGGAGGAGGCTTCCCTACTTAGGGAACCATCTGGTTCACAGTTGGAAGCTTCCTGCTGCACTCTCTTTTGTCTTAGCTGCAGTGACTGTTTTAAATGTGTCCCAACACTGTACATCTGATAGCTACTGTAAACTAGACAGAATATAGATGTGTGAAACTTCTCTCAGAATTTTGATTTTTTATCAAAATATTTATTTTTAAAGTACTATCTAAAAGAGTACATTAGATGGCATTAATTTAATGATTCTGCAGTTTGGATTATTTTTAAACTGCATTCTACCTCACTGAAATATTCCTGTGGATTATTTTCTCCTCTCTACATTGAAGAGATTTGCTTCAACAGACTCTTCAAGTCACAAAAGTAGCATCCTAACCCCTGTGAACAGTCTTACTAAAGCTGCCAGCTGATTACTTACTGCTGAATATAATGGATCAAAAACTCTCAGAAAGTACTTGTAAAAAACATTCCAATTGCTTCTGTGCAGCTCTTCACCATCTTAAATAGCATTTGAACGTCTCCAAAAGCTGTGTGTGATTTCCTATTTTCTTGCCTGCTGTAATTGTATGAATTTAAAATTTTTTAAAAGGGCTGTGTGTAATTACAAGTGAAGTATAACCAGTGAGTGAGGGGAGTCCATCACAACTGAGCCTTTTTTTCCAGCATAACAGATGCAAACCTTTGTTTGTATGGTCAACAAATAGAGCTGTTTGGCTCTCTCATGCTCTCTAACTCTCTCTGTTTAAATAAAATTGGATTGTGGCCAAGAGAATCAATAGTTTAAATACTTTACTTAAAAGCAATGTGGAGGTCAACGAGCAGCTTTATAACAGGTCAGACATGTTGAGAATTCTGTGCTTGGTGCTCCGTCACTCCCAGAGAGAGCCATGGTGATATCCTAGAGCAGGTACAGCAGGACAAGAATGACGTCTGCAGAGGGACAGCTTCAGTAAAAGCTTTAGGAACCCTACAGTTCTGAGGATATTACAGTTGGAATCAAAGTCTTCCAAGGCAGAAATCCCATACTCATACTGGGGAGCTGAACAGAATGGGTAAGTTAGTCATAGTCCCCAGATGTGGATATGATGGAAATGAGAAGGGAGTGAAGTGTTTGCTGGCAGCTGACAGCCCTGGTTTGAGGACTTTAGAAGACTTCTGTTTTGTGTTCTATTTTTGTTGCACCATCTAAGCAGCTATAAGTGATAGATTTCTGATTTGAGTTACAAAATCATCAATTCCCAGTTCACAATTAGGGATTTAGACACCAGGTACCCTCTAGTATTGTTCAGGAGAGTCAACTGAACCTGTAACTGAACACTTTCTTCATTAACAGTTACTGCCCTTACATCTTCCATAATGGCTTCTCTATGGATCACTTGCTGCAGTTGCACTAGACTTTAATAAATTCAATCTAGAAAAAGCAGAATCATTGTAAAAACTTCTCAGGGTCAGTTTACTGAGTAAAAGTGAATTTCTTAGTTCAGATTCTATATTTGAAGAGGGGAAATCAGTTTCAGTGAACCCAGAACTTGGTAGGGGACATTGTTTTATTTTTTAGAAAGTCAATACATACCATAAATTAAAAACCCCTCATATGGAGAGAACGCTATTTAAATTTTCTGTGAAAAGCTGCTTTGCCTTGTTTTTGTTTTTTTTGTTTGTTTTGTTTTTTGTTGGGTTTTGTGGTTTTTTATTTTGTTTGTTTGTTTGGTTTTGTTTGTTTGTTTGTTTTTTGTGGTTATGTTGTGATGAGTTTTTCAGCTTGTCAGAAGGAGGGAGAGAATTAATGCCAGGGATGCATTTTCCGCTGAACTCCATAAATGTGCTGACCATGAGGATGCTCATCTTCAGCTCAGCACCACAGGAACACCTTCTCTAACAACCCTTAGAGTGGAGCCTTCACATTCTCTGGTTGCTGAAATTCAACCAGTTGTTCAGGCAATTCATTCAGGTACAGCCAGGCTGGTAAATGGTAGGCTTGGAAGACTGGCTGCCTGTGAAGTGAAATAATAACAAACCTCAGATTATTACAGTTTAATTTTCTTTTTCCTCCATTCATTGCTTCTGACCTATATTTGGCTGGTAGGATATGAGAAAGTATCAGGTTTTTTTTAGTGTATCCCTAATTGTATGCTGATCATATTAATATCACAATAAGTGCAAAAGGGGATTTTGGGTTATGCTTTTTAAAAAATTACCTTATCTGAATGGAAATTCTGCCTGAAACTACTGGAGTATTATCTAAGAGCACAAAGGTTGGATGGAGATTTTCATGAATTTGTGCTTTGGTTAAAATGGGATGAAATAGGACTGTTTTGTCTGATATTAAAGGTGTGTGAGGCAAAAATGCATTTTAAAGTAACTTGCAAAAATAATGTTAAGAAAACACAAGAAGTGCATCATAAATTCAGTGCAAAATGTTCCTGCTAACTTGACTGCTGACTGAGGATGAATGGATCTCTACCAAAGCAATTTGTTAGAATGGTTCCTGGAAAAACAAAATTAGATCATTTATGACCAAATAAACATCTCTGATAACAGATGAACAGTATTAACATAGAATTATAGAGTAATATAATTAACTGTATTTTTTGCTGTTTGTAAGTGGCCTGTAGCCATTTGTAAGTCAAATTTGTTTGGGGTTTTTCTGCAGTTAATATGTTAAGTGCAGAATTTAGCTGATGCAGTAAAATGGACAAGCTGTTCTGTCTCACTCTGTGTATTTCAATGGGGCTAGAGGCAATTCAGGGATCTGTTCTCAACTAATTTCCAGAATTCAGTGGCAGCTCTTTAAAAGTGATTTAGCAGTCCAGTCCCATTTCTACAGATCATCATTACAGTCCCTCTTAAATCTTCCTCTGATGGAACTGAGAATGGAAGATGCAGCTGAATAATTATGAAGTAGTTGTAAAATACCTAGGAGGGGTGTATATATATAAAGTAGCTTTTAAAAAGTAAAATCTTGTTAGAGCCCATCAAGAAAGCTGAAATAATTTGCATGTTTTTCCAAAAGAATGTGTCACATAACTTCTAAGCATAACTTCTAAAAGTGTATTTATGTTGGCTTGCAATTAAACTTGAAATGTTGATGAAGCTGCAGCCTGTGCTGCATGCAAACCATAAAACAACCTTGGTGTGTGTTGTTCAAGGGGCAATTTAGAAAACTGGTAGTTGAGTATCAGCATATTGCTGCAAGCTCCATGGGATGTGGACTACTCCCAGAACAGGGCAGAACAGTAAATCCGAGGATGCTTCAGAAATACAGAGAAGGCAGCAGCCTCTGGGCATCAGGAGTTACCCTACCAGAGTCAGTGTTTCTTGTCTAACACTTGTAAGGGCCTTTCAGATTTCCCTCTCTTGCAGTACTTCAGGATTTTCTTTGCCATACACCTTTTCACTCAGGAAATTGCCACATGAGCAATAAAACTGATTTCTTCTTTATTTGCACATATACAAATAGACCAAAGAAGGAAAGCAGGCTCCATGTCTCATATCTGTATCTATATCTGTACCTAGATGTCTTATGGCAATGGGCAGTTTCAAGGTATTTCAGTGTTAAACTTGCAACTTCAGCTCCCAATGAAGTAAAGACTTTTCCTACCTGAATTTCTTACCTTCTGTTGACATGTACCTTTGATCTGTGGTTTCATTGAGTTTCAGGAACTCAATGACTCAATTTTCCTGAGTCAGCAGTTGCAATTTTTCCTAATGAGGGCAGTGTGTCATTTACCCTTTTATACTTGGAGAGCACTTAGTTTCTCTGAACCTTGACTTCATGCTGGCTTACCTGGAGGAGCTGAGCCATTCCTCATTCTTTGTTATTCACAGCAGTGAGACCTTCTTACTTCCTTCTGAGATAAACAAAAGTAAATTTTGTTTGTGCTTAAGTACCAGGCCAGGCAAAGTCTTCCTGGACATGTGTGGGAGTTTGGAGGCACAAGTGACTCTGCCATATGATGGATGATAATGCCTTTTTAGCAGTAATGATTAATGCTTCTTGAAAGTGATTTAACGTGACTTGAAACTTTGTGTAGATATCAAAGTTGTATGCAGATTAGGAAAAAACAAATAAAATTATACACAACATTAAGTAGTAAGATGATAGTATTTGTTTTGGCTTCTTCAAGTACTGTTTAGGATCTCCAAATAGTTCTTGGAATTGTGCTCATTTGCTGAATCCTCTGAGGGAGCAAAACTTGAAAGAAACCAAGCCATTTGAAATGTGTCAGGCACACATGACTGATATCTCTGTCTGCCAGAATTATTTGGCTTCATTTGACTTTCTGAAATAGGGCTTCTGCAGCAGTGTCTTACATAAGATATGGTTAATAGGATGAGGAAAATAAGGAGCTGAAAAAAGAATACCAAATAATTTTCTTCCCTTGTGTTATTACAGGGTTAAAAAATTCTGAGACATCCTACAACTGTTAGAAACCATTTCAAAGAAAGCTTTTTGCCCTGCAAACAGCTCCATGAAAAGTAAGCATAAAAAGGCATTGCCATTTTAGCAGCATCTTTTGAACAATAAGTCTCTCTTCTTGTACTTTAAAATCTCATCACTTTCCCTTATAGTCTGGGAATTCTCTGTCTTTGAGGTAAGGCTGAATCTGTGCTTTTTTGATCTATTTCATGTTTAAGGATATTAACATATATTCAGGATAATGAAAACCATTTCAAATGCACAGAGCATCTTTGTTGTCATGAAAGGCTGATGTTAGCTTCCTGCTGAGGTCTGCAAAACCAGAGCTCTTGAATTTAACAGAGCTCAGAGGCATCTTCTGGACTTATGCTGGGTTAGGAAGGTTCTTCCTTGCCCTGTTGGGCTGCAGCAATTTTTGGTACTTTTTTTGTTTTTTGGAGGGAAGGGGTTTGCTTAGACATAATGCTTGTTTATTTTATTTTTCTACACAGGGACTCAAAACATGATTCTGTGATATAAGTTGTAAAGTTCTGAGGTCAAGGTCCTGTGCCACCTGCATATTAATTAATTAATTAATTAAATTTCAACTGCTGGAGTTTGCATTTTTCTTTTTCAATGCCTTGTTAGAGTTACATAGAGTTTTGTGTTTAAATCTCTGAGTATAACTTCATTTACAGACTGCTGGAAGAAATCCATGATATACCGTAGCGATGAAATCCCTTTTTTGAACTCCGGCAGTTGATAAACCTGGAAATCTTCTCCTTATATGATAAAGACCTCTTGTTTCAGTAAAGTTTCTATAGAATTTCCACCTTTTTCTGATCTTTCCAACCATTAAGTCTTCTTTCCATTAATTTTTAGAACCAAGTGGATTATACTCTTCTCTTTCTTTGTGGAAAGACTAAAACTTTTTTCTTAATCAAGTAATCTCTGACTGTGAATACAAAGCTTTCTTCCAAGTATTCTGGCACACCAAAACATTCACATTTTTTTAAGGACAGCAGATGTCATCTCCAAGAAATGGTGTTTTATAGAAAATGTTACTTTCAATCAAAGTGTGTTTTTATAGAAAATTTTCAACTAGTCTAACAATGCATCACCTCAAGCATGTCAGTGATTACAGTTTGGATTTGAGGGGAAAGAGCTTACCCAAACTTTCAGGCAGATTATTATATCCTTGCTATGTTTCCTGAGGACAGAATACATTTGACAACTGTTTGTCCTTATTAATTTAATCAAAAATTCCTTCCTAGGAAATTACCAGGGTAAAAACACTGACAAAAGCAACTAAGGCAAAAGTCTATTAGCTTTGTTTCTTCAGGGAAACATTTCATAGACAGAAATTATGCTCTCAAGAGTAAGGAAAAGTCATTATGAGAGGAATTTCATTATTACTGAAAAGAAGATAAGAGGTGTGTGCATGATGGAGAAGGATGGGATCACTCATTTGAAGCCTCTCAATGCACTGGTGACTTCAGCATTTCAGCAAAATGCCAGAAGAGATGCATGCTCTGAACCCTGGTGTCTTTATTACTGCAGCATATTATCCTGGCATATTCTGTATTAAGTGCCATTGAGCAGAGCCAACATTTTGAGGTAGAATTCTTCTTTCTCTTTTTTTTCTTTTTTTAAACGTTTTCTTACCCCTTGGTTCATTCTTCCTCACCCTGATCTTGCTTTGAAGTTGTCATTCTTAGACCTCAACTTTTGCTTTCCTGTTTCTTTTATAGCCTTGTTAGTTAAGCAATGCTTATTGCCATTTAAGCAACTGAGGAAAAACTTTAAGACTTCTATCCAATTATCAGATTGTCTTAAAAGTGAAAATTCATTCATGCCTTGTTCCACTACTCTTAGGGAGTTTGTCTTGCTGTTATAGGTAAAAATAAAATGATTTATGAAGTCAAATCAGGTGTGCATCATTCTCCTAGTTTGCAAAAAGAGCTGCATATCACATTATCTAAGTCAAAGAAGTGTGAGAATATTAATAACTCTGTCAGTCATCTTAATGTTTCATTTCAAGCCATGTTTTACCTCTAATCTTAAAGCAGAGTAGTAATCCCCAGTTTTAAAATACTATTGCTCGCCAATCCATTCCAAAGTGCCTTTCACTGTATTATTCCTGTTTTTTAAATCAGGAGAAACTGAAGCAAAAGTAAAATTAACTGTCTAAGCCCTATTCAGCTTCCTCACTGATCCATTAGACTTTGCTTGTGATTATTGCTCTTTGTTTAAAAGTGTTTTCATTAAGACAGTCATCTTCTCTTGGCCTCATACCCCAGTCATGGTCATCTCTCATTCTGTCCTTTCTGACTGCAGAGATATGGGATATGTGGCTTTTGCTTCACTGCCGCAAATAAGGCACAGGGCTCATGAATGTATGCAGGGGGCCTTATTCTACTCTGAAAGTAACTTCAGCCTGAAATAATTCCAGAAGCCTTTCTGGCCTTGCCCTTGAATTGTGCAGGATTTTGTGGAGAAAGCTGGTGGTGTTGAGATGAATAAAGCTCTGTGGGAGCAAAGCAGACATTGACACCTGCCACGAGTGTGCAGTGATGCTGATGGCAGCTGTGACATGTGCCAGCTCTACAGGGTTTGGCACCAAAGGAAGGACCTTTTTTAAGGTGAAGGTAAATTTTACCTCTTAGGATGAGCTGAGGCTGGGATGGACTCTCACAGGGAATAACAGCGGGGTTAAGTATCTCAGATTTAGTATCCTAATCACCACCCTAGAGTTTCAGCCCCCAAAGAGATGCAGGTTCATCCTGCCACTGGTGCTGTCCTCATGCATCTGTAATGGTTTGGTGCCCAGTCCAACTCAGGTGTGTGTGACTGGTGCAGGGAACATAACTAGTCAAAATATGTTCCATAAACACACTCAAAATTTTGATTTCTCTCAGTTCATTCCACACTGTAGAAGCTATGAAGATTTCCATGGAGAGATCTGGGGTTCTATGATCAATCTATCATGATAATTTCGGGCATAACTTTTTTTTAATTGCCCCTTGTCAAAGGAAGGTGGGAGTGCCTTAGTGCCTCTCTGTCTTGCCAAATTCTCATACAAATCCTTTAGTTTTGTCCAAACCTAAGGCTGTCTCCATCATGGAGGAGGGATAGGGTTTTTGCACTTTGGGGATGTGATTAGTACAAGCACTTCTGCTCCTGGGTGCCATTTAATGGTAAAAAGAGAAGCAGGTGCCCCATCTTGCTCAAACCAAGGTCTTTGCACATCACTCTGACATCCACACGTTGGTTCCCTCAGATTCGTGTACAGCCTCCAGGCAAAAAAGTCTCTATGGTCCTATGTGCTCTGAAAGGTTATGTCTAGAATGGTTATTATTTATTTCTGTTTTCTTCCCAGCTTTTAACACCATGGTGTTTCTGCACATCTTGATTCCTGAAGTGTAACTGTTGATTATGTGCTCAAGTAAATGTTCTCAAGTTGCCAAGCATTCATTTCATAAGTAATACTCAAGTGCTCTATGAATGCTGATAAAAAAAATACAAATCCACAACTGTGTACCAGATCTTTTCCTGATGTAAACTGATGTCACTCAGAAAAGGTATAATTCAGAATATTTCTGCTGGGAGTCAACATGGGGTGAACTTAATAGCTGGAGGTTGGGAGACACAATTAAATGGAACCACTAGACACTTTTGTAAAGGCACTTTTAAAGCACTCTCCAGTTGAATTTGAAGGATGTTTGTGGCAAATCTTTTGAAAGGGTCATTGACTGTACAAGGATGAAAGTTGTGGGCAATCAAGTTCTGTAATTTGTTTCTGCCTACAGAAGAAAAAGGCCATATGTTGCTACAGAAGTTTTTGACTTCTCATAGTTTTGATTTTTATTTAACATACAAACTTTAGAGGAATCATTTTATTTTGGAACAAACACACAAAAACATGGCAGAAGACTATTTGGCATAAAAAAAATTACCAAGAATGCACAAAGTCTCAGAATTTCTGCTTGTGAAGTACATGACACTGTTTAGAACCTGAGTTGCAGTGTTCATTTTAAACCAATGATTTTAATTTACTATATTTGATGGAATATTTAAAAATTTAGAGTAGACATTCACAAGTGATGAGAAAGAACACGTTCTCTCAGATTATTTGGCTGAAGATGGGGTTAAAAAACAAGTCTGGGGTGAAGGGGAAGCAAATCACTTGCTTAGCAAGTTGTTGCCAAGCTGTGACCTACACAGCTGTTTGTTTGAGAACTTTTGCCCATACTCTAATTTCAGAGATGATAAATGTGAAGCAATTAGCACTGATTCATGCTTGTAAGTGCTACTTGAGAGTTCAGTTGAGGAACTGTGCCTTTGTATGATTTTGTGTAAGTGGTGCTTCAGCATATTTAATAAGGTCAGTTATAATACATGTTTGAAAACTGCATAAATGCAATCAGGAAAACATTTCTGATTGCATGAATAATAGTTGTTGCATATGGTTAAAATGCAGTAAATTATAATGGGATATAAATTGAGCTCTAGAGACATTTTTATTTTATTAAACTTAAAATCTCATGTATTTTGACTAAGTGTTCTGATTAAGCAGACATTTGAAGAGAGTGAGGAGGGAATACCCTGTTGCTGAAGAAAATGTAGTTGCAGATGTCACAGAACAGATTTCTAACCTGAGCTGATGACACAGACCAGGATGGAGGGGTTTTGTGCAGCTAAAATGTAGGTTGTGTTTAGATAAACTATTTTATGAAGAGGTTTTAAATCAAAGTACAATAGGGCTGGCAAGACCTTTAAGTTATTTGGCTGACCCTTTTGCTCCAATACCTGTTCTTTTCCCAGCAAATATTTATTGAGTCTGTTAAAACACTAAATATTCCTACTGCCTGTTGTTCCACAGCTTGCACATGAGCTTTGTTCCTCTTGACTTAAATAAGATTTTCTAGTCTCTAGTCAGAATATTTATGCTGGAATTTGATGTGATTGTTTCTTGTCGTATTTACAGGAATATAAAGAATAGATACTTCCCTCTGCATTAATCTTTTGGGGACTGTTTCTTATCTTATCTGCAGACTACATGTGTTAAAGGTTGAGAGGGCACAGTATCCAATTTTCTCGATTTCCAAAGTCGCTGTGAGTTTCTCTCACTGCTGTTCCTTTAGTCCCTGTTCCCTTGATACTGTTATATTCCCCAGCTTTCACTCCTAGGGCAATTTCAAAGGGCAGTTGAAGAATTCAGTGTCCATGAACAAGTTAATATTTCTGGTTTCTAGTTCACTTGAATTTCCTTCCACTTAATACTGCCTGTTAATTCTGTTCCCCATATCCTTTTGATGTGCAGAATAAATGGAAAATTTATGTAAAAACTGTTTCTAGGTGCTCTACTGCATTAAAAGAAATGAAAGAAAAGACAGTACTGAAGTTTCTTGAGTCTCAATGAATTTTAGGGAAAAAAGTCTGTAGGACTTGAAGGGCCAGTGTGTTAGGGGAGAAGAATGTAGGGATGAGGATGATGAATGTGGTTTCATAGATGGATGAGAGTTTAAGGAACTCTGGAGATCAATTGGCTTTGTGCTTAGCCTCTAAAGAGAGGAAAATTGCATTGACTGAGACTGAAGCTCCCTTGGGTTTCTCATTCAATTCTACCCTTGTACTCCTTGGGCCAATAAACAGATAAAGAAGAACTAATAAAAAAAAGAATCAGGTTAAAGAGAGACTCTGTAGCTGCTGGTGCAGCTGCAGTTAAATCCTTTCCCTGCATCACAGATTGCTCCCAAATAAAATCATTCACTTCAAGGCTATTGAAAAGACAAAAGCTTCTGCTTTTTAATCGTCGCCTGCTGAAGGCTTTGACCTTTGGCTGTGCTGAGGCAGGAGGACTGTGAAGAAAAATGCAGATTGGAAATAAGTCTGCCTTCATTTTGAGGTGTGTTCCCTTCCTCAGTGCAGGAAGGAGCTGCCAGCAGGTTTCTCAGAGCCACTCAGGTGGCTCCAGGTCTCTTCACAGCCACCACAGGTTACAGATGGTGTTGGCAGTTCTTCAGGTGCTGGTTCTCTTCCTAAAGGCCTCCTCTGCCCTCTGTTAGCAGAACTGTACCTTCCCTGCCTGCTCTGTAAAACATGAGGAGATCTGAGTTAATTTCTGGTTTGCATTTACCCAATTATCACTCTGACCACTTTCTGCCCTTTCCTGAGTTAAAAATATACATTGTCTTAAGTAAAAAAAAAAAAAAAATCCCTTATGGCAAACTGGCAGTTGTACACATATATCTAAGGGCAAATAAAGCTTTGCATTTTGCTTTTTTTTTTTTAATTCTTACATTAAATTGCATGACTATAAACCTTTGCTTAGCTCGCTGTATTTTCCCATCCTATGGTATGATGGCAAAGCAAAATGTAACAGAAGAAGGTAATTAAAATGGAAACTTTTAAGTTGGAATGAGTATTGAGTCAGGCTTCTAAATGTTGCAGTGTGTGCCAGTTCCCGGGGGTAGGTGCAGCAAACTTCATTCTGTGGACAGCTTAAATGTTATGAGGTCTGGCAGTTCTTTATTTCACTGCTGATTAGATGACCTATGAGCAGTGTAGCATGTCACCCTTGCATTGGAGAAGAATTGGCACTGCCCGTGGAGTTGGATTCAATTGTTGGGATGTATGAATGTCTGCTTCCAAATGCTTGACAGAGATAAATAAAGTGCAGAGTTTCTTAAAGAGAATCAATGGCAACATGGCAGATGCTGGTTTCTTTGTCTCTTTTTTTCTTGGGGATAGCATGGGGGAAAGTTGCATTTTCAGAGTAACAAACATCATAAAAGCTTGGGGACAGCTGAAGTGGGATTCTGGGAATTGGATTCATCCTGTGGGCCTGCCGTTATATATAAGTTGCACTTGCTAAACAGTAGGAAGGTGTTTAGTTTGGATTTTTTTTAATTTCCTGTTAACATTTCAATGCAAGTTTGGGTGTGATGTTACTTTTGGGAAGGTTTGTTCTTGTACAAATATGTCCTCAGATTGAAAACCCTCTGAGGAAGAAATGAGAGACCCAGCACCTTCCACAAAATAGTCCTCAAGGCCCCTCTGAAAACCCAACTCACTTTTCAAACTCTGTTCCAGCTGTTCTGAATTTTTAAACCTACAAGACAGTCATGCTATTCAGTGCTTTTATAGAATAAAAAGAAAACCCCACCACTACCAAAAATAGAAGCTATTGATATGTCAAAAAGTGTTAATGTAAACCACCTACATGTACTTCACTTGGTCTGTTTTAATTCTTCTCACTTTTCCCCTACTCCCCCACCATTTTTGAAGAGTTACAGGGTATGTGTCTATTCCTTTGCAACTCAAGTCCTGATGTGGCTGAGAAAAAGGATGGACAAGCACATCATTCTGAAATGGACCTAGTGGGCCAGTTTCCCATAGCGTTATGTGCTCACCTAATAATGAGAGTGTTCATTTTAAACACCATTTCCCCAACAAGTATTTCTTGTATCTATCTTACTGAAGACTCCCATGTGAGTTAAGTTTCTGTAACCTTCCTTTGAGACCAACTGGCTTGTGAGAGAATTTTTTCTGACTACAGTTCCAGAATCAATACCTGAAAAAGCAGTCCTGTATTTTCCTGTTCTGTGGACTTTGAGGTAATTTAGTTCTTTCCGTGGTAATACTGAATGCCTATTAAATTGGAGTTCAAGGTAGCTAGATAGGAGGCAGGAGATAAAGGAAAAATGTGTTTTAAGTGCTTGATCTATCCTGGCAAATTTTCTTGAAAAAGATCTGCCGAGGCATAACACATTCTGATTGGTGGGTGTCTGTAGGAAGCACATGGAAGGAAACCCTTTTCATCACTTGCAGATAAATTTAGCTACAACATAAAAACATACTGTAGGGGGGGAAGAGAGAATGTATTTTGAGAAGTTGAAAGGCTATTAGGGAAAAAGTCATTCTAATCTAAAGAGTACAAAGAAAAGACAGTTTTGTGAAGGTTTCCAACATTAGGTTACACATTTCATTTCTCTTATCGGTATGGCATGTAGGGAGTGTATTAAATAAAACATATCTTATTATGGATTTTAACTGTTAGGTAAGAAAAAGGGTTATTTTTCATATGGGTCAACATACAGAATTATTTCTGGTTTTGCTAACAGCTCAAATGCCTTCTATAAAAATTTTGCCATCAAAATTTGCTGCATATATAAATAGAAAAGGCTTACATGGAAGATTGAATCTAAGTGATTAAATGGGAAATTGTCTTGCCTTTTTCTAATAATGGAAAAAAACTAGAGGCTTCAGAAAACAAGGGAAAAAAATCAAGTTTTAACTCCTTTTATAAGTAACTGCCTTTCTAAACTTTATGTTAGCTTTTTACATTTTCCTTTTGAAAACCACAAGTTCATTTAACCCAAAACCTTCTCATGGAAGGGTGTCTGTTTCCATGGCACTGTTATCAGAACAGGATGGGATTTCATCTTATCTGTGTTGAGGAAGACAGGTGAGAGAGGAGCAATGATTGGTATCAGCTCAGATATTTCGTGTCTACCTGCAGTGCTTCCTCTGACTCATTAGGTAAAGGATTCAGGCTGTTTCACCAGAACCTTCTCAGTGGAAGTTCAAGTCTAGGCAGTTCCATGCTTTTTAGTTTGTGGGTGTAATCTGCCTCTCTGCAGCCCACCAGGCTATGGTGATGCTCTAGTCAAGATGTTTCTCTTCTCCCCACCAGCACCTGCATATGGTTCAGGGGAGAGAACAGGTGGGGCTGAAGGAGCAGAGCTGCCCAAGCGAACATTGCCATAGAAAGAAACCTCTCTCAAGCTGGGCCCTAAATGCCAAGTATATTTCTTCTTGCGAAGAACTGAACCCAGGCTGCTGCCAGTGCAATAATAAACTGCTTCCTAAATTTGGTTCCCTTTGTCTCAGAGCTTCTCAAAGGAGAATGGCTCTCAGAGATGGACTGATGAATTTTCACCTATGTTTAAATGTATTCTTCCTCTAGCCATTTTATTCTAGTGAATTTTAATGTGAGTACAAAAATACTTCATGTGAATATAGAAATATGGTTTTTTCTCTTCTCATTTTGTCAAAGTCCTATTTAATGTGGGCTTTTGTTGGAAATAGAAACTAGTTATTAACTAGAAATGTCAAAGGAAGAAAATCACAGTGTTCAAAAAAACAGGCCAGCTTTGGACCTTTAGGAATAAAAACAGGCTTTAAAGTTCTGAAATGCTGTCACAAGGTTTTGCAGCCATTTTTGCTCTTCAGAAAATTCTTAATACCCTCCTCTTATCACTTGCTACAGTTTTTTCAGCTCCATTATGAAAGCTCATGGAGGCCAAGGGATGAGTGATTTCGCAAGAAGGTCGTCCATCAAGTTGTTCTTCACTCTCTGTAATTAAGCTAAGAGCACAGTGGGAGGCTCATCTTCATACTCTGACCTTCCTGCAAGAAGGGAGGTTATGAAATACCAAAGCAAAGTTTCTTCCCCAGTGTAATCAAATCTCTGAGATGTGGTTTATGTACCTGCAGCTTCTTACCAGGACACAAGACAGAGCCCTAAAATGGCAGGCTCTTGTCCTTGTAATAGGATGAATGCATAAAAAGTAACTTTTGGCAGACAGATTCATTTCAGTGATGTTTTTTATTTAACATTTTGCCATCTCTCATTAGAAGGTTTCCTGAAGATGGAGTGGAGAGGTGACTTGGGGAGCTTCAGAGAACGGGACTAAACCCAGATTAGTAAAAAACCAACAAATAGGTAAAAAGCATATTAATGAAGTGCATAGGCAAGACAGAGCAGGAGAAAGTGGGTATACAACTAAGGCTGTCAACAGTCACTAGAAATTGAGAAAGTAAAACCCATATAGAAAATAACAAATGGAGAGCCTTCTTTAAACATCCAGCCAGTATGTGTGGAAAAAGAAATTCAAGAAACACAGGCAGGTTATTAGATAAGACACGGTGGTGGCAGTGGGAAGCAAGTGAAGCAGAAGAAATGCAGAGTAACAGATTTAGAATTTCAAGGTTAGATATAACTCCATAATTACACTGTACATGGGGTTGCTGTAAGTTGGTTTCTGGTTTACCCATCTTCGTTAGTGAATTAAATTCTACTTCTTAAACATTTTCACATCTAAGGGCATATTATATGGTCCTTCCTTGAATTGTGTGCACTGAACCACACAGTGCATTGTCCTTCAGGATTTTCAAAGTAATCAGAACCCAATCCTTATGACTGGAACCTAATGATGAGAAGTTTCTGAAGGAGTAAAAAAGCAGGTACTGCTGGAGTGGCAACCACATGACTCAGTGGACACAGGAGAAATCCTTTTCTCCTAGCAGAGGGGATGTTTGCTGGGTTGATGTATCTCCCTGGGCACTGTGTATTCTCTGGCTCTGTTTCAGCTGTGTCTGGGGTCCCTGACCCTCATCTTACTCATGCTGCAGTGATGTACAGGAGTCTCACTCTGCCTTGGTGTGTCTGCATTCTGAAATGTAGCTGTCTGATGTTTGACTCTTTTATGCTTTGCAGAGATGGAAATCTACTGCTAACAATTACCTTGTTATGATTTAGGGATACAGAGCTGTGGAGGATTTTTGTACAAGGTTATTTTTTGTGAGGTTATAACACACTTTAATAGGTTGCAATTGTTTTAACCAGAGGTTGTAAATATTAGAGAGAATTACATACGCTGTAACTTTTGCAAGCTGTTAAACAAAATTATAGGAGGAAGAGGGTGTAGGAGAATGCTTCCATGGGAGGTGCATATTCTGGGTAAACAGCCTAATGGGACGACAGGACTGGGATGTGTGGGCTGTTTCCTCAGCTGTGGTGTTGGTCCTGCTGTGTGACCTTGTCACAAGTGTTCCCAACTTTGTACCTTGGTTACCTTATGTGTGCAGCTATAACAGCTTCACTTGCCCTGCAGTTCCTGTCTAGGGCTGGAACACACTGTCCTGCTGCTGCCCAGGCAGCTCAGTGCTCCTGGGGCCTTGACATGCTGTCCTGCTGGCATTTTCTTTGCCCAACATTGTTGGTGAAGAAATCAGATCATTTTCTTCTTTTTTTAAGACAAATGATGCTAGATGTGTCCCAGTTTGCAAATTGGCTGGACAACAGTCACTACTTATTTTTAGTAAAGGTCTGGATTTGCAACTTAGGTGCCAACATACATAGACAAACACCTATCAGGATTTCAAAACTCAACCTATATTTCTAAACAGTCCCAGAAGCTTTCTCCATCTGTTTCCCGTTCTATACCCATTTATTAACTCCAGTTCATGAATTCAGTTTTATTTAAGAAATTGATACAAGTTTGGTAGTGTTGTTCTCTTTTTGGATTGTAATAATTAAATGTATGCATCTCTTAGCACCTAACATTCATTTTAAAAATTGGGCCCAAATAAAACAGATTTCTGATGCAATGCTTAGGGGCAAGAAACCGAGGGGGCAGAACTGAAAACAAAGCATTTTGAGGCCATGAAGTGGAACAAAAGGAATTGTACAAAATACACATTTAGCATGTTTGTTCCGAAATATTTTATTGAATAAATGTCAAGAAGGCAGATAGTAGATGGATTCCAGAACCTATTGTCTTCCTTCCCAATATTTTCCTATCCTTTTTTTTTTTTTTTTTTTTTTTTTTTTGTCTTCTTATTTGGGAGAAAAAGTCATGTCCTGTATATAAATATCTGAAACAGTTTTTATAACAAGAGTGGACAGATTGATAGAAGGTGCATTCCTTGGAGAATATCTGACTGGTTTACCCTTGCAGCTATTAGCAATATTTGTCACTCAGATGATAAAGCTGTTCACTGGCAGATGGTCCAGAACACTTAACACTATTTTAATAAACATTGCATATTTCCCCTGTGTTGAAGTGAACTGCTTTTATCTGATGGGAGAGGTATTTGTTCCAGGCACAGGAAGAGCCCCTGACAGTGGTGCCAATGTGCCACTTAGAGTAATACAGTGATGGACTACCAAGCCAGACTCATTCACTTTGAAGATGCCAAAGCATTTATTTGTCTGAGGATTGGCTGCTTATTCCTATTGATGAAATATAAACAAAATACAAATGAAAAAAAAAGTGAAAAAATTATCATACTAATTTTGGTTTTAGATTTCTCAGAGGATTTCGAAAGGAAAAAAATGATAACAAAAGAAAAAGTCCTGAAAATTAGCATGGCTTTCTTGCCAAGTGGAATAATGATGAAAGGAGGTGAATAGCATTGAAATCAAGTCTTCATCTTAAAATCTAACCTCTGGAAATGGCAAGTCCTTTATTCCGTGTATTACGCTTACTGTGAAGCCTAATTATAAATATAAACCTAAATGTTTCTGTAGCCTCTGTCTAGGAACCAGGCTGACTGAAAAAAAAGAGATGAGTTTTCAGCCTAATACAGATAAAATCCCTGTTTTCTATTTCTGTGGCAATGGAAATTCATGTTGAATTAGAGTGACCAAGTAAACATAGCTTGAGCAAGGAATTTAGCCTAATCTGTGGTATTTAGTTGGCATAAGGGAATAGCTGCTATCCTGATGACATAAGCAGGGCAAAGCCAGCAATCTGAGCTCTGTTTTACCCGTGTAATAACACATACCATTACATTTGGTGGCTTTACTTGGGATTTAGTGTAGAATGAGATTGTAAATCTTCTAAAGAAGTGCAAATAGAATGTTTTATCTGGAGCCTATGGAGATAAACTTGTTCTAGGCAACATTGAAATCCACAGTCCTCAGTACAGATGAGGAGAAATAAATAGATGATGGGAGGTTGAATGTGGAAGGAAGCAGGACTGGAATACTTAAGTGAAAGGAGGACAGGAGCCCCTTGGGATATGCAGGATGAGAGGGGATTTTTGCTGAAAGTTGGGGCTTTGGCGGCAGCTTCTCAACAGCTCCATGGTGTGTGTGCTCTGTATTGTGCACAGACCATGGGGGAGAGCAGTGTTTGAATATCTGGTACCCAATTTGATGTGTCTTCCCTCCTTGGAGCAGTGCATAAAGCTTGTCTGCTTGCTGCAGCCTCCACAGTGGTGTTTTGCTTCTTGTCTCGTAAAACAGTGATCAGATAAGTGAGCATTTTGCTTTTCTGACCTAATGGTGTGGTCTTACCTTGGATTTGCTCTTAGTGGTGTGTGAAACAAGTCACTGGGTAGAAAAAGTGACAGTTTCAGAGCAGTGATTGATGCAGGGAGTGTTATGTGGTGCCAACAGGAGGTAAGCCTGACTCCTAAGCAGATAAGAAGGGAGAAAGGCTGGCTGCTGCTTTTTAAATTTTGATTTTCTTTTTTCAAGTTGCAAGATATTCTCTGCTTTTCTCTCTACTATTTCCACAACTATCAGATAAAGTAAGGTACTGTGTGTTTTGGATTTACGATTTCTGTCCTCCCAAGAAAGTCCAGGCTTGTCTATCATGCAGCCACCACGGCTTCAAGTCAGGATAGCTGAATCCTCCCAGCTAAAAATCCTTGACAAGCCTCTGATGCTGTGTGTTAATCCTAGGTTTGTTTTAATTGTGATTGTCTATTCTGCATTTCTGAGACATGATTATAGATGTGAATAAAGATTGTGAAGAAGTCACTTCAAGGCTCTATGGGTTTTGGCCACAGATAGACATGACAAATAACTTCGTGTGTTATTTGTCTGTGTCTAAGCCTGGGGAGTGCTCTGGCATCATGGGGTGAATTCCACACTGGTGTTGCTGCAGGGACCCCCACAACTGAGCTGTGAGTGTTCCTAGTAAAGGCATGGGAGGCTGCACTCTGCACCCTGATGTGACACCCAGCTCACTGAGACTGGAGCTCAGGCCAGTCTGCTGCCATAGGTACAGCCTGTCATCCTCACATCACATCTTGAGGAGAAAAAGCAAGCTGGCTTTCAGTTACCTGAGTTACCAGGTTTTTATTTTCAGGTTTTTGGATGAAAGGTTGGGTTTTCTTCCTTGAGGTTTCTTATAATTTAATGTTCTGTTCAAAAATTATTTCTTTCCCAATAAAATGGAGGGAGGTGAGGGCAGGCAGAGACTTATAATGCTGTAGAGAGAATAACTTGATTGGCCAGAAGCTGAAAAATACAGCTATGACACAATAATGAAAAAACAAATCTGTATTTCAATACTACACAAACAATGGAGCAATGAAACCTGCTGACTCATTGGATTATGATCTAATAATAATAGAAGCAAATGGATTTCCAGAGCACTGTAGTAAACTCAGAGATCTGGGTAGGTCAGGTACCTTGAGATGAGCCCAGAGGTGTTTGGATGTTTATCTGAAGTGCAGTGGGTTACCAGCTCCTTTGGTATCAAAATTAGCAACACAAATCTAAGACATTTCCAACAAGTAGATAATTCCAGAGATCAAGGACTGCTCCAGAGGCTGAAAGTAAATGGCAATGTTTTCTTAGTATATAACTCCTACTAAGTGCCACCATCTGATGCTGAAGAATGTGACACCACCTCTATTTTAAACACTTTGGGAGAGGGAGATGCTGCTTTTCAGCACAACCTTTAAAAGGCCATGTGATGTGCAAGGAAGTTATTTGAAAGTCAACTTAAAGAGTAATTGCTGAGGTGACTCTGAGAGCTGCCATTAAACAAAAGGATGAGCACAAGGCAATAAACTGTTTGGATCCAATAGCTTCCATGAATCTCTCTCCTTTTAAAGCAACTATTGATCTTCACCATGAGCTGAGGCAATCAGTCACTCTCTCACAATCACACATATGCATGCAAGTAGTAATCATTTGGGGCACCCAGTTCCCCAGAGAAACCAGAGATCTGGTTTGGGGTGTGGGGGTTTTGGTGATTTTTTTAAAAATTTAATTAAAGTGTGTCCCAAATATGATTTCTTAAAATAAAAAATTCACTACACAGGTGTTTTATAGGCACTTTTGGTTCTTTACAGCTGTGAAAGCTAAGGAATGGCAGGGAGGCTAGTTTAAAAGAAAGATTGATTTTTAGGAAGGTTACTGAAGTCTTAAGTGCTTAACTGCTTTATTTCAATTCGATTGTATTGAAATCCCTGGTCTTATCAATTGGCCAAGTCAGAGTTATTTGTTTCGAGAAAGATTTAAACATTATTTGCTCTGTTGTCCTTCAAAATATGTCTATATTCCATGTTGATGCATTCTCACTTTGTGAGAGCAACAGACAATTAATTATCCACCCAAATCATTTAAGCTAAAGACATTTTAGCTTCCAAGCATCCATTAAAAAAGAAAAAATCCACCAGAAGAGCTCAAACACTGGAGTTAAGGGTTATGATTGTGCTTTCACTCCAGTGTAATCCCTTTAGCTTTCTGTGACTATGCAAACTGGAACAGGATGTATATAACAATTCCCTGAAAACCTTATTGTATGCATAATGCAGTTCTATATCCATATAACCATATATCCACGTGGTTATTCCATATCTCCCTACTACTGTGCCTGTGGTGAAAGAGGCCTCCATTTACTATTATTTTTTTAATTGGCAAAATAAAGACTTTTTGGGGTTGGAATGCTTGCATTTATCTTGGGATCATTGATAGCCTACTGCAGTATTTTTAATATAGAAGAATTGTTCTCTCCAAGTGATGTTTCAGGCAGGCATCTGATTTTTCATTTTTGTCCTTAAGAATTCCTGACTTGACTCAGAGAAAATGTGTGGGGAAGAAAGAGTGATTAGAAACCACTGAGAACAGCACCTTGTTTCTGAAAACTGTTTTACAGTTCAAGAAAAAATATTTTGAGGCTATTTTGTTTTCCATAAATTATGGAGTCATAATGCATTGAAAGGTTTCTTGCATAGTTATTTGCACTGAAATCTTGACTTCCTGTAAATCAGAGATAAAAACCAAAGTTTAAAAATGGATGTCTAATAAAAGTATGGCTTTGCTCCAAATCATAGAATCATGGAATGGTTTGGGTTGAAAAGGACCTTAAAGCTCATCTGGTTCCAAGCCCCTGCCATGGGTTGGGACACCTTCCATTGAATGAGTTGTTCCATGTTTTTCAAGAGATGTCTGAGTAAAAATATTTCTTTTTATAAAATTTTTTCTAAGACCATAAAATGAACTTTTCATTTTGATAGTACCTTTTTTTCCTTTGTGTGTGAATGAGATTTTGAAGTTTTCCTTAGATCTAGAATTGCTTTAGAAGCACAGGGCATTTGTAATGTGTTGCATTGTCACTCTGAAGCTTCTGAATAGATCACTGATCTTGAAATTCACAAGAGCTCTGAACATATTTTTATTCCTTATGTGTAAGAAACACATCAGACAGAATCAATAAAACTATAATTAATTTTGCTGTGCTGTTAAGTATTGAAGCAGCACAATTTTAAAGGAATCCTTCCAGTATTGGAATCTGTGGACAAGCATTTGAAACTTTTAATGTTGGGAAGCTTTAAGATAGCAAAGGATGTACAATCCGTACACCTCAGCTGGCATTCATGTAGAATTTGATCTGCAGACACTGTTTTGGGAGAGATTCCAAGCCCCAAAAGCATCCTGAGAGGGGATGAGTTATGATAAATAATTGCTCATTTTGCAGCATTTTTAGAGGTTATTCTCAAAGCTGTGTTTTGTATTTTCGTGTTTCTCTAAACAACTGTCAAGGAAAGATCCCCATCAATAAAATATACAATCAATGCTGACCTCAGGTCCCCTGGCTTCAATAAGACAGCCAGCTACAAACTGTTCTAATTGAACTCTTGACACCCAAAGTATGCTGATAAGATTGGTGCTGCCTTCTGCTGAAGGATGATAAATCATCCTTGTGAAATCTCTGTTCATTTAAACAAAGTCATATACAGGATTGAGTTTTATTTTCTGGGAGAAAAGGGGGGTATCAGTAAGAGTGGACTTTAAGCCAGAAGGATTGTTCTTTGGGCTGTAAAATAATTTTTCAAAGTAAAGCCTTGGAGAATTTAAAATACAGGGTGAAAGTCTATGGGTGAAGGACCTTATCTGGTGAGGCAGGTTACTTTCTCTAATAATTGTTTTCTGTGCAAGACACTTCCACCCCCTGGGAATGTAGCAAACACTTTTTAGAAGGGATTTTCAGTTCAAGGCTTTTCATTTTATGTTTTTCCTATTGGATTTTGTTTTTAATAATTTAAATAAATTTCATTACATTTTAATCTTGGAGAGTTCCATTTAATGTGCCAGACCCTTTAACATAAAAATGTTAGAAGCTGGGCCCTTGGAACAGTGCTGTGTTGAAGCTGATCTTCAAATTTGGTCCAAGAGGCGATCTAACATGGGAAATAAATGCACTGTGGGATATTCTCAGTCTACAGCTCCCAAGAGATGGCTAAAAGGCTGGAGTTTGGGAAGGACATGAGGCAAATATAATCAGCAGCAGAGAGGGCCAGAGGACCCCATGTGTAATTCCTGATGGGGAAAATTCTGTTCAACCCTTTAATCCCATTTCACAAGATTAAAGGTCATTATTTTAAATAATTTAAATTTACATTTAATTTTAAAGCTCTTGGAAAGGAGATGTAGCAATGGAATTGGATAAGGTGCTCTATATTGATGTTTGAATTCTAGAGACATTCAGGAAGAGGGGGAAACATTCCCTCCTGTGCTGACCTAACAAAGGGGCTCAAAGCCATCGCTGTATTTACTGTCTGATTGTTGTTGGGAGTTGTTCTTCTCTAGGAGCTCTCTTGCTGTATAATTCAGAATTGATCAAAGCAAAAATAGTGGGCAGGAGAGGCCATAAATCCAAGCCTCTGTAGGAGAAGATGAGCATATTTTTTAGAAAGATGACCAAGGAAAGGCAGTGAATGTGCCTAGGAGAGCTCCTGCCAGGGCAGGATGTGGGGTGGGAAATCACCACTTGTGTCTGTGTGACACTGATGTGATATCCTGGTGTGTCCCTGTCCCTGTGCTCAGGGCTTTGGGAATAGATTAAGATTTAGGGGTGTAATAGGCACATCTACACATCCTGAAGCAAATATAATCCTGAAGATGTTTCAGCCCATCAGGACACAGCCCTGTGCTCCTGACCCAAAAAAGGACAGTGGGATGCTCTAGCACAGGGAGACTCCCACTGTCTCAAAACAGGATTTGTTTGTTCTGTGTGAGGGCACAGCAGAGAGTGAAATTTACAGGAAGCCTTCATTTGGGGTATTTCAGACATCATTGGCATTAACTCTTTCATGTTACATCTAGGACCCAAGACTGTGCGCTGAGGATTTTTGATCAGATCCCTCACAATAAAATAGCAAGATGTGCAACTTAAATGTGTCGTGTCACATGAGTAGCTAAGTGCTTCAATTCTAATATCCAAAATCAGATTTTGAAGAGGTATTTATTTATTTATTTATTTGTCTAAAAATGTGAGGAAAACTTTTTTCTGCTCCAGTCTCTCATTTTCATCCCAGAGCTACAGGAGCTGAGTGAGATAGATGGGTTCTCTTGAGAACAAACAAACCAGTAGCTATTCATAAATTGAAGGTTAGGATGTAGTGGCCAAGACAAATAAAACTGAAACTTTAAATTTCTTTAACCAGTCCTTTGTTACAGTCTCTTGTGAGGAATATCCTCATTACTGAAGAAAAAGATTTTATTGAGGTTTTCACCATTTTTTGACCCTTTGATTTGGCATTTCAACTACTAACTTAAAAGATGTGAAAGAGTCTCTGAGCTATTTCTATATTCACTGTAGTTGTGAGTTCTCAGCTTGGGCTCTGCTCACAGACTAAGAGATGAAGAGTTTTATAAATGCAGGGGGTCTAACACAATAAAATATTAACTTTAGCACATCCCTTAACACATTAGTTATGTATTACATGTATCATTAATACATTTAGCACATTAATATATTAAATTGTATTAACCAGGATAACAATAACTAGAAGCAGTCCTTCCTCTTCCTCTATTACTTAAAACTCTGGATGACTCTATTAATTTTGATTAGATGTCATCCATAGGTGTCTGTATTGCAAGGTATGGTGGAGGAAATAAATCCATTTTTAAGACAGAAATAGCCTATACTGAAATATAGATTGTGTGACTATTATCTGATCCTGTGTATTATGTACTGTTTTTCTGTTCCATCACATTTTTACCCCCATTGTCTATGAGCTGCACAGATGAACAGCAAACTGTTCAGCAGGGTGATTTCTCTGCCCGGCTAATCATAGAACTGAGTGTTTCCCCACTGTGTTTTGGGCAGATATTTTATGCAGCAATGTTTTCATTTCTTCCAGTAAAGGCCAGACTATTTAATGAGAAATCAAATATTTTCTGGCCTAGTGTTTAAAAGCAGAGAATGCACTTAGGCAAAGATTTGCTGTGTCCTGCTGAAATCTTTCACCTAGCTATGGACATTTAACCTTCATCTCCCCAGATGGTGAGGAGATGTCTTGTGATGTATTTTATGCTGTGTGCTCTCTGACTCCTTGGTTAACACTCTTAAACTTCCAACAAAAATGTGTAAATATTAATGAATGCCCATGTTACAGTCCATTTGGGCTGTCTGCCAACTTATCTGTCTTCCTGGCAAAAAAGTATCTGCCTGGCCTTTTGGATTAATCAATATTTAAGTATCTTAAGCAAAATGGAAATTTTTCAAGAGGAAAATAAACAATTCCAAGGCAAAGCAGGGATCTGCAACTGGTCAGAGAGCTCCTTTAACCCCCAGTGGGAATACAGCTGCTCTTGTGTACTGATCCCTTTGCTGCAGCCAACCCTCCAGAAAAGCTCAAGCCACCTGCAATCTTAGTTACTGGCATAAATATAGTGATGTAGTTTGGGGGTTTGTTTTGATTTGATTTTTTAACTGTAATTTTGCTCAGGGTTAATTGTGTTTTGCTTTTGGAGTAGTTCTGGGATGTGGAAAGGTGGGAAAATCTATCTCTTAGTGGTGCTTTGCAATGTTGTCTCCTTTAAAAAAAAAAACCCTAAAAATCCCAAAATATCATGTTTATAGTTTCTTCTGTCTTCAAGAATTCCTAAACAGCACAGCTTATTTACTGATCGATAGCAAGAATTCAGTTCATAGACCCAAGTAAGACAATTTTTAAATCACATTTTCCATTCCTATAATGAAATAATTTTTCAGAGCAGTTTTGACACTGCTGATCAGTGCTGCTGTCACTATTTGCAGCAGCCTAGTGGCAGTGTCTAGGACTGATGCAGTATTTCTGTGTCATCCCAGCCATTCCTCACTTACCACTGTGGCAGCATGAATGAGAAATGCACACACACAACAGGCCTGTCAAGTGATAACCTTTGCCTTCACAGAAATCTTAGCATCACTTGTTCAAAATTCTTCCCTGCCTGAGTGTTTTGAGTATTGACCTGTGGAATACTCCTTCACAGGGGTGTGAGACACTGATTACCATGTGTCAGGGTAGCACAGGACACCTAGCTTGGCTTTTTCCCAGCTGTGATAATCATGTTTTCTTCAGACAATATCTACAGAGTAAATTATCTTCTTCCTGAAGTGTAACAAAAATGCTGCAGTAACTCCAGTGAGGGCCATGTAAGGAGTTAGAATTAAATCCTAAAATACTTGGTGAAATTTTAAGTATTTTTAGGATATTTGGGCTTCGTAGAAGCTTGCTTTTTTTTGTCTTTTTTTTTTTTTTTTAACTGTGTCAAGCGAACTAATTGGTCACAGAGTGAGAAAAAGTCTTGCAATTCTATCAGGTTTGTTCATCTTGCTTGCATCCCTTGTCAGCTGTGGGCCAAATGCCAAAACCTTAGACTCACAGGTTTGGAATTGGAGAAAATAGGTAAGTCTGCAGTGTCTGCACTGATAGCTAGGTTGGAATAAGTAAATATTCACTGAGCAGCAAATTAACGAGGCTTGCTTTCCTACAGATTTGTGCTACATGAAAGTTTTTCCAGCTTTCATAGTGCATCAGGCACATGAATAATATATGTGTTCTTACCACAGCCTAAGCATTCTAGCAGAGACAGTTGGACAAGCTCTCTTCTCATCCATTTCTTCTGTTGGGATATAGTTACACGTAAAGCCCCCTGCTCTTTCACCACACTGATTTAAAATCAGTCTACATATTCAGAGCTTGGCAGCTTGTGCACAAACCCCAGCACAGAAAAAATGTTTAAACACCATATCCCTAGGAAAATATACTAAAAATTTAGTGTAGCTATGAAAAATGAGGGAAGTTTAGATTGGGCGTCAGGGAAAAGTCTTCACTGAAGGGACTGTCAAACACTGGAACAAATTTCCCAGGACAGTGCTGGAGTCACTGTCCCTGGAGGGATTTAAAAGATGTGTAGGTGTGACACTGGGGAACTTGGTTTAGTGGTGGCCTTGTCAGTGCTGGGTTAACAGTTGGACTCTTATGATTTTAGAGGGCTTTGATTCCCTGATTCTGTTCCATGTTGAAGTGTTGTAGAATGGGAGATCTGCAATCCAGTGGCTGCATGTGTTCTCTGGAGCTCAGATGACAGGATGGTAAGCTGTGATAGGTGGACTGAAGAGCTGCAACAAAGTGCCCAACTTAAGCTAAGGTTTTCAAGTCCTTTCTAGTGTTTCCCCAGAAATAATGGCCCTACCCACAAGTTGTTTTTCCTTCTTTGTTAGTTTATGGCAATGAAGTTCTGCCACAGCTCAAGAACCTTTGCTACCCACACATTTGCTGTCTTCTCAGCATCCTGCAGAATGACCTCCATAAGCAGACACTTTCTGCAAATGGAATCTTACAGCTGTCTGAGCTGTTGAGTGGACTGAGAATGGCTTCAGTTCCAAGGAATTAGAGGAATAAGAACATGCAAAAGCACCTTTATATATGCAGCTGACAATGCATATTGTTCCATTCTTTGTATCAACTATATCATGTTTTATGTTTGTACCACTATTACTTTGGTACCATAATTGCATTCCATGAGTCTTCACTCTGGTGTTATTAATGGCTATCATATTGGCAAGTTAATTTGGATACAGTTATTTCCTTCTTCTAATACAAACAAGATTTGATTAATGAGAAACATTAGGAATATACAATGGGCCCATTATTGCAGTTGTGTGTTTGCTAGTGTGTATTGATGACTGGAAGAGGCATTGTGGTTTTTTTGCTCATGCATGCATTTATTTCACTTGCTTTCTGCATTTTAAATAACAGAAAATGGCTATAGTAGGGAAGCAGCAGTAGAAAAAAGTGTTTAGAGCTGATGATTAAGTCATGTGAGTGTGTTACACTCCAAGGTGTGTGCAGTGAATATGGACACAGTTAGAAAGCCTTGTTATTTCCATAGTGTTTTAGAAGTTCAGTGTTGTTCCTCTTCTGAATTTGTGCCAGTGTCAGTGATGGAATATTGATGTCTTAATGCTAATACTCACTGATACCTCCTGAGTTGAAAAGGTATCAATTACAACATTAATACAAGTACAGAAATAGCTGTCCTGCCTGTTTATGGAAAGGCTGAATTAGGAGAAATAAATGGATTGTGTATATCAAGGAGGGTATCTGGAGCTGAAGCTGTAATCTTTGCAGTCCAGCCCACTCCTCTACCTTCAGAGCTTTCTGACAGTTAAATCAAACTGCACTGCTTTTATGCTTGGTCTCTGCCCAACCTTCCTCCCACCCCCAGATATCTGGGTTTGATTTGTAGGAGCAGGTGAAATATGCAGAAATCCTCCTTGGAAATACTTCAAGTGTTTTTGTTTTGTTTTTTTTTTGGACAGGAACATTGCTAACTTTGAATCTTGGCATAAAAATTGTCCTTATGGCTTCAGGGAAGAGAAGATAAGAATAGGCACTCATGGTATCCCTTTCCAGTGTTCCTGGCTGGAATCTTCAATAATTTTAGGAGTTTAATGAGGACTTGGCCATTTACAGCATCATTACACGCCCTCTCTCAGCAAGCACTGAACAAACCATTATACACACTAAGTAAAATAAAAAGTTGTGAATATGAAAAGTGGCAGGGATTCTAGGAATGCCACATCTCTGTTAATTTTCTGTACATATAGCTTTAAAGGTAGGACAATGATACTGTGTCCCTTTCTGCCACGAATAAAAGGATATTCCAAGAGATGCTGATAGCTACTGCTCAGTAGCCAAAGGGAGTGAGAACATGAGGATCCCTGTTCAGGAACACTTTGCAGAGTCTGCATGGTCACTCCAGTGTGTTCCCTGCAGCACTGAGGAATGAGTAGAATCCAGTGTGCAGAGAAGAGTAATACATACGTAAATTCTGGGCAGTTTAAATTCATGATGTGTTAAGGAGAATTAGAGAGACATTCAGAGGTCACTTTCCTCAGTGTCTTCTGGCCAGGAACTGTAGTTTACAGATGCTTTGTAAAGTTTGAACAGTCAGACTGTTCTGATGAGTTTGGTCCTTTAAGTATATAGAAGTATTATGCTGGGTGCTATTTTCTCTGCAATAGTGAATTTTTATTCATTATAAGCCAAAACATAGTTATAAGCAAAGAAAACACTGTTGTGATTTCAGTCCTCTTGGAGAGAGAACTGGGTTCTTCTCTTTGTCCTTCTTGCTCAGATGTTTTGCAGAGGGCTCTGGGATCACCCCCGGGTGTATCCTTGTAGCAAATTACAGAAATACCTCTGTGCCTTGAAAAGTACTGAGAGTAGCTGAGTACTGCTCAGTGCCACCTGAGCTAGAGTGATTCTCAGCATCCTCGAAAGAGATCCAGTTGATGGATAGGAATAGGAGGTAGGGAGCAGAGTTATCCCGCCCAAAATTTTAAGCTGTGCAGTTTCTTATCCAGGAGTACTCATTGTGTGAGTGGTTGTGCTGAGACAGTGGAGAACTGGTACAGGGAAAAATAATGACAAAGAGGGTGGGGCTGGTCTTTTCCAGCCTATGTCAGAGTCAGGCAGCTGTGAAAATGGGGTCCTCCAGTGAGGAAGCAAATATTGCCATCCTTCCCAATGCAGTGTTGTCTTGCAGTGTCTTCAGCCCCATTCCTTTTATCTTAGATAGGACCCCCAGGTCTGAAGGGAGTAAACAGAATACAGCAGCAAGGCTCTAGCATACAGCTTTTAGAAGCACACAGCCTCATGAATAAAGAAGATGGAGGGTTTATTCCAAAAGTTACAGCATATGGTTGATCCATTTCACCTCTGATGTTATCCAGGAATTAGGCTGTCAGTTTTTGGCTAATCTGTGGAGGTATTGATATTATGAACATCATTCTGCTGTCTCAGTGCTTACATATCTGTTGTATATTGGGAAAGAAACATCTCTAATTTAATTAGTTCAATTTATGGCATGAATGAATTCAGGAATTATTACACAGTGGATGCTTACTTAAGAGAGACTTAATTATTCATTTCTACATTTGAGTAACAGTAACATTTCCTTACCAGAAATACATTTCTGTTAAGCTTTTAAGTATTAGTTTCTTCTATTGAACTGTATAAAAGTCTGATGAAAGAAAAATCTGATGCAGACACAGTAAATTACCCTGCTCCCACCTCACACTGAGATTGAGTTTAGGAATGATTAATGTGCTATAGATTTCTATACCAGGTCAGAAGATGCAAAGAAAATGATCCCCTCATTCTCACCAGGACACAACAGCTCTAGTATTTAATATGTTCATCCACGCTCTGTCTGTCTCAAGGGTACGAATTTGGAAGCCAAAAAGGCATTTATCTTTTTTCTGTGTAGAGAAGAGAGAGGATGACAAATTACATAATGCAAAGGCTAAGCCTCTGCAATTTGTATTTGATCTAAAAACAACTATTATCTAAGAAAAATGGATCAAATTCTACTTTTGGGGATGTCGTTACTACCCTGCAGTGTTAACTAGACAGCACGAGTGTGACTGAAAAACTTTTTCTGGGTTTGTTTCATTGGGTATCTACAACTTAATGTTACTGATTAAGAGTAAATCCTGAGAATTAAATGGGATGAAGAGGCTGTTTTCTCCATACTTTAATTCATCATGTTGCTCTCCTGCTGTGTTGTGGCAACAGTTTACGTAAGAATTTGCTTAGATAGCCTAGATTTTGAAGCAGAATTAACTTTTCACTTGTAGACTAATGGGCTTCACTTCAGGACATACCTGGGACATGTCCTGTCCTGGGAGAGCTGAAAGTGTTCTTGTGCCTGTGTGGCAGTGCTTCCACAGCAAACTGAGACTTCTGTTCCTGTTGGGGCTTTTCTTTCTTCTGCAAAGTGAGTGTCTGTAGGGGAAGTTGATGTTCTATAGGAATATGACAAAACCTCTGAGGTAGGTTATTCTAAAAATAACAGCTGGATGGGTTTTTGTGGGGGGATAGAATATAAGAAAATAAAGACAGTGCAGAAGGCAATCTCACCCCTGAGGAGTTGCAGCTGTACTAATTACCAAAGATTAGGAACAGGCCTGCCCTTAACAAGCCACAGCTGTGTCCAATAAGGATGAGGGCTATAAAAGAGTGGGTTAGGTAGGTGAGAAGGGACTTGTTGGAGTCTGTTGGCTGTGCTGCGAGGAAGGTGTCAGTGCTGCGAGGAGATGTACATGAGAAATCACTGAGAAGGTATGGGAACTTTACAATGAGATAACAACAGGTTGTCCAGCACAATTAGTTGTTGTATGCAGGCAGGACTTCAATTCAATTGACAGACAGCTGCAAAGGTGCTCTTGTAAATATTAGAGGAAACAAGAACTGGTCTTTTCTCAAATTAGCAAAGTTTTGTGTCTCCAGCCAAGATAGATTAGGTTATCCAGGTAGTTGTTATTTGTGCAGTTTTGTCGGAATGGTTTAAATTACATGTCAGTCACTGCCCCTGGAACATGATCTTCCCTCTATTAGCAATCATCCCACTCCCCATGCCCAACTTGAATCAGGCGTGAGCAAAAGTCTGAAAGCAAAATAAAGTTGTGTGTGAAGTATAATAGAACTCAAATAACGAGGAAATCTGAAGAGGGCTCAGCTTGAAAACCATTTCAAAGAGAATGGAGGAGCCATTTGGAAAAGCTTTTTGCAAACAGCTCACTTGCTCACACGTTCAGGCCCAGTCAGCAGCCGGGCTGCAGCAGAGCAGTGACTCTCCTGAGCTGAGCTCATGTCCTTGCTCCAGAGGGCTCCCCATCAATGCTGATTGTGCTGCCTGCTCCAAAATACCCTGCCTGTGTCACAGGCTGTGCCAGCCCAAACTGCCAGTCGTGGGTACAGGTGAGGGCTAGAGTGGGGCAGAGCTGTTAGATTCTCTCAAATCTTTTCCATAAAGGAAAGATCAATACATATTATAGGTACATTTTCATTTTATCTAAAGATGCCCTTTTGTTATCATTTTTTTCTTCCAAAAAAGCTGCCCCCACAGACCCAGATTTTTATCTGCTTCATTTTACATGTGTAGTTTTACTCAGAAAATAAATATAATGTTTCAAACAACAAAGCTAGAACAAATGCAGAACATATCAAAGGTATATACATGGGAAATATAATCTGCTTGGCTCTTTTTTTCTTTCTTTTTAGCTTTTTTCTAAATGAAAAAATTTGTTCCTGAAAAATACTCTAGCACCATTCCATGGTGAACTCACACATCTCAGAGTCAGTGCATAAAGACAGCCTCAATTCACCTGCTTTCAAGGTTTAGTCATCTCTCCTCATCTGGATGTCAGAATTTCAGCAAATCTGTTCTGCAGGAATATTTAGCTGCTTCTTGAGCATTGCAGTGTAATATATTCACTGTCCTGTCCTGGTTTATTTATTTTGAACAAATTCCTTTTCTTGCCTATAATAGGCTAGTCATCATCAGAAATTATCCCTGATGTTTGTTGTTCAGGAGTGGATGCTCCAGGGAATGGGAAAGGGAATGTGATGCTGTCACATTATTTTTTTTGGGAAATATATGTCTTAGTTATTATCAGATGCAATACTCAGGGTTGTGTTGGGATCCAGTTGTTCACATTGCCATACCAGATGAAAAAGATCTTTAAAAACCTTTAAAATATAAAAATAAAAAGCCTTTTTCCTTCCCTTTTCCCAGTGTTCCTCTCAGTAGCAGACTGCAAGCAGTTGAAATGAGTGGAGTTTATGGATGGCTGCAGAGGCTGTCTCCATTCCCTGTACAGATCCATCAGCCACTCTGCAGCATTTTCCTGCAGCAGCAGGGGAGCAGACAATCAGCCCCATCCCAGTGGAGTGTCTGATGGGATGGAGAGGCTGGACTGTGGCTTTCTGTAGGCTTGGAAATGCACTGCAATGAGAAATCTTTTTGGAACTTGAGCAGTCAGATGCATTTTATGGGAGTAACCACCACCACCACCAAACATACATATCAAAACCCTTGGATGTTTTAGAGTGAAAGGAATTGTACTGTGTAATTTTTGGTCGTTGTTTAGGGCAAAAATTGCTTATTGCAAAAAAATAAGTACCCATTAAAAAATTTTCAGACTCTACCTTACCTAATCAGACTTCCTTATTTCACTGCAACTCAATTTAGAATACCGTTGAACATTAAAAAAATATATTTTTTTCATCTGTAAATCACTTTTAAGAGCAGAAGCAATCATCATGCTGCTCCACAGCTCTAGTTGCTAAAGGGAATATTGCAGAAAACAAGCAACGTTAAGAGCTTGTTTAGCATACAAAAGTGTAGGTCATCACACTTCAAATGGAAGAAAATGGTTTTAAGTAGAATTGGGTATTTTGTGTGTTTATATGATTTGACACAGGAGATGAGAGGTCCCCAGGACATCCCCCAGATTCTCTCTGAAATTACTTTATTTTGAGTGATGAGCTAAAAGAAATAACACTGATATATAAGGCAGCAAGTATAATGTGGTTCTTGCTTTGGAAGGATTTTTCTGTTGGTTGTACATCCAGCCCTGCTCTATCCATCTTCCATCTCAGGATTTTTTTTTATTTTGCTATGCATTCCAAAAAAGCTAAGCCTACTTTATGACAGCCAGGAGAATATATATCATGTATATAAATAAACAAGTATTTCAGCTATCAATCTGTTGAGCAGCAGCAATAGCTGTGGTAGCTCAGTGCTCAGAGGTTGCTCAGAGCGCTGCACTCCAAAGAGCCAAGCAAGTTTTGACATTTTAAGAGCTATATTGAGAAAAAAAACAAGGCTCATCTCTGGGATTTGAAGGGTATTTTGGGGTGTTATGATTTATCAGCCTTTGGATTTGATAGTCTTAGCTGCTAAAACTTGACTAGATCACTTTTGGAGGGGATTAGCTGTTCCTGAAGGACTGTTTCCCTATGCATGCATGGGAAGGGAGGAGGTATTTTAACTGCCGGAGGAGAGAACTGAGAAAGTGACTGAAAGTGCAAGAAGGTTGTTGGTGTGGCAAAGAGAATGGTCTGGTCAGCCATGTGTGGAAAACAGTCAAGCAAATCAGACAGAGGAGAGGCACACAGAGCACAGCCCATGTAGATGAGTTTGGGAATAAACAAAGGCCAGCTGCTGCCTTTTTGGGAAAATGATCAATTTTAACTCTGGCCAAGCTACCTTTGAATCTCACCATGCTGTCTGTGGAAAAATAAGTCTCTGGATCAGAGTTGTATGAGCAGCCCATAAAACCATATAGCCAAAAAACTTGGGTAAGTGACCAGAGACTGTTCTCTTTCGTTGCATTCCTCAGTGCCCCACTGCACCTGTCCTTGGGGCCAGCAGAGCCCAGCCCAAGCAGCTCAGGAGGCTGGAGATGTGCCCTGGGGCAGGGCTCTGTGTGTGTGTCCACATCTGAACTGCTTTCTGCACAGCACCTTTGCAACCTTCAGCATCAAAGAAGAGGAGCCTGAGTGTTTAAATCACACATGGAAAGTGATGGTAGAAGCACTGGGAGGGTTTCTTCTTAGTGAAGTGGAATTTTACTCCATTAAATGAAAAATATACAATGTTATTGCCTGGCTAGAATGGACTGAAAGTCAATTCAGATATAATCAGTGTGGAAATGCTGGAATTGTAATAATTTGAGAAGGTTATTATGTTTTGAGCTTACTGACAGTAAGTTGTTGAGGTAGGTCCAGAAGATGTATCATGTCCAGCTTTCTAGAGATAAATTCTTTGGCTCAGTTTTCACAGAACCACTGGATGATTAAAACTTCAGACAAATAAACTGCAATCTAGTTTGGCTTTCTCTAGAAACTGATGTCTGGCTTTGAAATAAAAAGTAGGAAGCAATCCATTGCCTAGTTGATGAGTACTACAGGTACAAATAAGCAGTGTTCATTGGAGCACCATCAGAATCTGGAAGTGGCAGGATGGTGAAGAAAGCAAGTTTGTGTGAGCACTCCCTAAGTAATAAATTTTCAGGAAATTCCTCCAAATTTTCTTTTATTATAAAGGCAGATAAGTAGACGTGTAACTTTGTTTGACTCTACAGCATAAGCAAGTCATGAATTGCTGGTTTTGCCAGTGCTGATGCTGCAGATGACAGAAAGGAATTTGTTTTGCGAAGCATAGGAAGAAGTATTGTAAATTCTCAGCTATGATTTTTCATTAGATTATATATATAAAGAAATTAGGTTTTTTTTTTACTCAGTATTCTGCTCTCATTTCTGTCACTTTTATATCTGTACAAATCTGTTAATTTCAGTTCACGTACTCCTGATTTATATAATCTGTCCCAGTGAGTGCAAAGTAAACAGAGAGAAATAGGTAATTAAAGATATCAAGGACATTTAGGAGAGAGAAACTCTAGTGACAATCCATCAAATGCTTTGGGACAGATGGTGAAAAATCATGGTATCTTGATGACAGCCAGAAGTGAAATAGAAGGCAGAATAGGAGTTGTTTTTCTGACATAAAGAATTGCCATAGTGAAAGATAGAGTACATTGGAGGTGTGGATTGCAGAAAGCCAAACAGCCAGGCTAAGCTCATAATAAGAGGGAATAAAGAAGTTGGGTGCATATCCTGAAGAACAAGTTTAAAAAAAGGAAAGGGATAGAACAGGGTTAACTGTAAACTGTCTTTTACAAAGAAATGGGTGGCTGAAAGCCAGTATGAAGTTGGGAGAAATTTAACAGATCAGTGAGAGCAAAGGAGGTTTAGCCTGATTGAATGCAAAACTAAGAAGAAAATCTGAGCCAAGGTAGAGAAATGCAAGTAATAAGAAATCTTTTAGGTATTTGCATACTAAAGTTGAAGCAATAAGCTCAGAATAAAAGCAGCTAACAATCTTCAGTAAACAGTCCTTTTGTTGCTGAAGTTGTCAGCAGTCACAGAAAAATCTTTGCAGTGTTTGTAAACCACAGAACCACTGAACCTTGCATAAAGAAATAAAAGATGTACAGGTAATTGTGCAGTTCTCTTTAATGCCAATGCAAACCTTCAGGAGTAAAGCTGTACAATTGAAGGGGCACTCAGAAGATACAGAAGGTCTTAAAATCCGGAATTATGAAAATTTTTGATGGAAGAATTTTTGCTTCCCCACCTTGTTTTGAAATGTTGATGATTTTTTCGAGGCAGGAATTTGAAATTAAGCATACAGAACTAGATACAATAAGCTGTAAACCAGTCAGTGGAGGCTCTTTGAAGGGAGGCAAAGGGCTGCAGTTGAGAGTGTAATTGCACAGAAATGGTAGCCAGGAAAGCACACTACAGGGTCATACCTTACAGTGAGAGAGAGTCACGCAGAATATTGAATATGGTTATTTTAAGTTACAGTTATATGGATTTAGTGTGGGTTTTTCAAAAATCAAGGGTCCATTTTTTTACCCAATTTATAGAGAAGAGGGGATTCTACTGAGCCAAAACACAGCCAAATAAAGCAGTGCAGCTTCCTGCAGGGATGTTGGTGTGGGGTGCATGTTTATTCATCCTCCTTGGCAGATGTGAGATTCATTGTGGCCATTTTCTGCAAACTCTTCATGGCTCTTGTCATGATTAATGACACTTGATTTTTTAAAGGAGAGTTGCCCATGTATAATGGTGCCTTCCAGCAAATTTCGTGTTCTACCAGCCTGTCTCAGAGGTGAACTATGGATGGAATCTCAGAAGAGGGTCTGCTATAAGGAAAAGAATGATTAAAAAGTGCAAAATATGATCTGTTGGCAGATGGCTCTTGTGGTTCTTGCTTGCCCTTTCGCTGCTGCATTGTGCTTCACCTTCTGGATTCATCTCACACTGGGTCAGACTTTCCCCTCACTTTCTCTTCAGTCTGTATTATTGGTCATCCCACAGCAGTTCAGCTGACATGATCTACATTTAGCTCTATTTAATCAGGGTCTATTTTAGTCCTTGAAGGTCTTGAAGTAGTGTGCAGTGAGCACAGGGCATTTCTTCATTAGCATTTTAGTTTCCACCCCAGTCTACCTCAGATACAAACCTCCCATTTGTTTTCAGTCACTGCACACAGCAGGGCACATCGAATGAATTCTTTATTGATGCGAGGAGGAAACAAGATGTGTTTAGAGGTATGTGAACCTAACAGCCAAGAGATCAGTGTAGGGGATCAGGCTGGAGCTAGTCTGGAGCTAAGTGTGAACTTAATGAGCAGAGCAGATGTTGGATCCTCAGTGTGAATTATCCCATACTGCAAATCCAGTCCCCAGGCACCCTGGCCTTGTTGGTGGAGGTGTCAGAATCTGCTCTGTTAGGAGCATTATCTGTGGATCTGCTTTCCTTTCATGAGATATAGCTGCAAACCTGCTTGTGCAAATTGCCACTGCTGAAGGGTCTGGTCCTTCCTCTGGCACATAAGTGCTTTTCAGACATCAGATGTTCTCAATACTCTGTAAAGAAGTGATACACTAAACCATAATTTGCATTTTATTAACTGATTGCAGGATTCCAACATGAAAACAAGTGCATGCTGTTTCCTTTAAACATCCACTGTAGCAGTCTCATTGTGGTTAAACTATAATTTTCTGAGGACTAGACAAACTGGGAGATCTAGAAGAGGGCAGATTTTTCCAGTCTTCCAGCTAATGTTAAAATTCTCTAGGATATTTTTCATTCATCTGGATTTTTTTCTCTTGAATTCAGGTGGCAGTTTCCCCTCACAAACATTTCTCAAAATACTTGGGTGAAAATGAGTTCAACTCTGTTGAAATATTCCTCCAGCTCATATTATGTTTGACTGAGCTGACAAATGGCTTGACAGCCTTCTTGGAATCTGCCAAAATACAGTGTCAGGAATGACAATGCAATGCAAGGTAATAATCTAAATGAATGTTGCTGCAGCTGAGCAGTCACATTCCTGACTCTCTATAATTCAGTTAGAATGAGGCAAGTCCCCAGATGTTTGTTTCATAGGATTGGAAAAGTTTGGGTTGTGTTTCCTTATTATCACATGATTATAATTTACGTTTCATGGTTAGCTTGATACAAATTTAACACATTTCAAATTATTCTGTAAATAATGGTGTTTTATTTATCTGTTCCACTGGAGCAAGATCTGCTGTTACTTAATTTCTCAGAAATCCCAAACATACATGAATTAGAAGTTTCATAGTGTTTGTGGGGATGAATTGAATCTTGTGGACTTATAGAACCTTAGTGGGTTTGAAGTGTAATTTCTGATTTGAGCTGTTTGAGAGAACCTACAAATAGACATTTAAGCTTTAATGTAAAAAATATCTTCTCTACCTTACTAAAACATGTTTTAATTCCATTAATATTTTAATGACACTGTATTATCACAGAATGGTTTGTGTTGGAAGAGACCTTAGAGGTCATCTCATTCCAACCCCTGGAATGGGCAGGGAATGCACCTTCCACCAGAAGAGGTTGTTCAAAGCCCCATCCAGCCTGGCATTGAACACTTCTAGGGATGGGGCATCCACAGTTTCTCTAAATTGCCAGGTAATTTAGGGGTTTGTATCTTGTAGTGAATGTTTTCAGAGATCCCCAGCACATTTCTTTAATTCCATATCCTGTAGTTGCAGCTGCTCTCTAAAGTACACATTTCCTTTGATTTTATATCTCTCAGGTTTGGAGATTAGCTGCACTGCAAGTTTGAACTATTTTCTCAGTTGTTAGAATTAAACAGCTAGTTGTACTAGACCTCAGGTGTAAAATTACAGCTGATCAAAATGCAAATGTTCTATTTTTCTTAAAGGATTCTCTATGACCTTCTGTACTCTTCAGATGTCTGTCAATGCTGGTTTTTTCAGGTTCTGTTCTTTGCTGAAATGCTGTTTTGATTTTCTTTAGACCCATTTTATTATTTAATCCCTTCAAGAGTGAGCAACTATAATGTCTGGAGATCAGGAGCAGGCTTCTATTTACAGCTGAACAGTTCAAAAATTTCAAGATCTGGGAGCTCTCTATTCTCTTGAGCCACGGGCACTTGGTTAGAAGGTTCCTAAGATTGGAAAATGAAGTTTTGCTACATCTTTGTTTCTCATGTCGTTGTTCACTCCATGCCACACTACATGCTGACCTTTTGTCGCTGATGCGGAGGCTCATGTTCTGGCAGCCTCAGGAGTGCATTATATATTCCTGCAGGAGTTCTTTCAGATGTGTGTCCTTGATCCCAGTGCATGCTACTGGAAGAAATGAAAGGTCACTTGGTTTTCTCAGTTTTATCTGAACTTTGCTTGAATATTGCTTTATCATCATGACCACAGCTGTAGAATCCTAATACAATATATATTTCCTATTTATAATTTATCCTTTTCTAAAGCAGCTCTGAATGTGTATTAGCAATTGATACTGAATGTTGTTTCTGGAGTGCTTACTGTGTGAAATTCCCTATGTACACAATTACAAATCTTAGATGATGAACCAAGTGCCAGTGCAAGCATAAATAAAATTATCAAAGTTTCTGAAAACATGTAATACCACTGTATTATCTTTGAACCTTTCTACTGCCTTGTTTGACATGATTCTGAAACAAGGAATCCAGGTATAGCAACGGAATGGGGCTTGTTATTGACTTCCAGCTGAAATTATGGTGTAGGATTTGCAACAGTACTTTTGGGGTGAGCAGTTCTGAAATTAGTGCTTAGGGTATGAGGGGTCACTGTCTTCTCCTCCCTTGAGGGGAAGATGCTGAGATGGGGTAAAATCCTCATGCAGTAATGCTGGAGTTCCTTTGCTGCCAAGGAGTCCTCCTAGCAGAGAGGTGTGCAAATTAGAGCACCTTCTTCATTGCAAATGCAAGACTTCTGTGGCCTAAAATGCTCAGCATGGATCTGAAGTTGCCTTCAGTGGACAGTGGCAACAGTGGACAGTGTTCTGTGGACTTCTTAAATTATGCACAAATTGAGCAGTCAGGTGCTCTCTTCTGCTAAAATAAAGCAGGCTCAAAGGTAGTGGAAATCTGTGCTGTGGACACCAACAACCTTGACACTTGAATCCCACTGGAACTATTACTGTAGTTTAGCTATCTGATGCCTGAATCAGAATATCTTGTTTCTTTGGCCTTTTTAGCTTACTTTTTTTTATCATTGTTATTGATTATTTGAGCTAAATCCTTTGAAATCCCATTCCAAAAAAGCCTGTTTCTCTACAAAATACTATTGCTTCAGCCAGATGGCAGGTAGCAGTCACTGGGGAAGGTAACTTGTCATTATTACTTTACAACTAACACAGAAAATTAATTTCTTACTACTCATAAAAATCTTATTTAACCAGAGTAATAATTTAATGAGGAACTGTCACTAAAAAAAGTTACATTTGTATATCTCCAGTGATTTTTCAGGAAATGGGTGGAGATAACACGGGTCTATCAGTAACAGAAGAGCATAATGAAGGACTTTGCTGAATGAAAGGACTTCACTTGTGGATGCCCCATCCCTGGAAGTGTTCAAAGCCAGGGTGAATGGGGCCCTGAGCAACCTGGTCTAGGGGCTATCATCATGGGTTGGAACTGGATGAGCTTCAAGTCCCTTCCATCTCAAATTGTTCTGTGGCTCTGATGGCTGAATCAACCAGCCCCAACTATTAGGTACACTTCCAACTATTAGGTACACTTCCACCACATGATAGCTTTTATAAACTGAGCAAGGTACTGAAATAACCTGCTGGCTGTTAGAGTTCTTGGTGACAACCAAAGTGAGGAGCTTTTACCAGAAGGGGAGCAGCATTTCTGCAGTATTCTGCATGTTTTTCACTGGTTTGCTCCCGTTAACCTGCCCTCAGTTTTGCATAATGATTTTTGATGTAGTGTTCTTTTTTATTTTTTCTTAGAATGGATAAAATGTCAGAGACAATTAAGAAAATGATGTTATAAAGTGGAATGGAAACTGCACATTTGTAATGGCTCACAGGATTTCTGATCTAAAATGTGTACAACCCTCTCCCACACTCAGCAGCTGGTTATGTCATGGACTGGTTGCCCATGACTGCTTCTTCCTGATGCAGTTCTAGGAAATTTCAGATATTGGCTAAAACTGACTAAAGGGCTGCAAAGTTGTCCTTTTTTACAGCAGCACGTTTGATTTCACCTTTTGCAAAGGTTTCTTTAACAATACTTGGAGCTAGATTTTCCTTGAAGCTACAAATGCAGTATAAAGCCTGTGTGCTCCCAGGGACAGTGCATTGCTCAGAATCCACTATAATTCATACAGTCTTTTTCCAGTCATTAGTTATGCATTTATATAAGTATTTGAAAGTCTTGGGACATTGTAACTAATTTAATTGTCTCTACAGAAAATTGTGTCCCTAAATATCCAAGTTAGATAAGTTGATTTTATTCAACTGCTGTTTGTTGCCTTGTATGTTTTGACCACTGGGATTTGTATATCTAAGTGGAACATCAGTATTTTATGCAAAACTTCTATTTTATAACTTTGATATTAGGAGAATTATTACTTTATTTCATAATGAGATTATTCCCATTTTGGTAAATTAAAAAAAAAATTCACATGACTCAGAAGAAATTTCTGAAAACTTGTAAAATAAACCAAGAACTGGCAATGTATTTAATCATTATGCAGATTGTTTTTCTCTGTAAAGCAGTTCCCATGTGTGAAAGCAGTGGTAGCATTAGATTTTTTTTATATGGGTGTTGTTCTCCAGATACAACCCCATAAATTATCAGCTAAAAAGGACCAGTGATTGTGTCAAAAACAGCTACTGCAGATATATTGTCAAAGCAACAAGGGTACTGCAAGTGAAGCCACATTGCCAATGGCTTTATAACCTTCAGGTTAATGTGTTTGGCTTTCAAGCTGCCTAAAAACAATTCCTTTCTAAGCACGTAATTTGAATTTTTGACTGAAAATTAATATGTAGAAAGAGTTCAGCAGCTCTCTTTTCAAGGTTTGTTTTCAGTGTTACCCCTGTTGAGAATATGATTTATTAACAATACAATTTTCTCTATAGAGACTCTGCAGGGTCCATTCCCCAGTAGTATTTGCAATTATAAACTGAGATCAAGGCATGGTGGTTTTGATAAGTGGAAAGCAAGCAAATGATCATGTGAGAAAGCATCATTAGGCCAGGTTGTGACCTGTGAATTTTCATTTCACATGGTGGGCACTTCTGTTATTTTTGTGCATTAGCTGGGACCTTGTAAGGCTCACCAGAGGCAGTGAGTTAACCTGGCTGTCCAGCTGAGAATTTCAGAGAGCAGAGGTAATACTGCTTTGAGGAACTGCACCTGGAAGGAGAGGGAATGTATTTTTTTTATCTCTGGCTCTGCTTCTTCCTTTCTGTCTGGGTGGGTGCTGCTCAGCTGGGAAAAGTGGGAGCTGATGGTTCCCATTGCAGGGGTCAGTCTGGCCTTGGGGCTGTGGCAGCTCTGGCAGCCCAGCAGGGATTAGCAAGCCCATCCCTTGGGAGTTTTGCCTTGCTGGCCTTGTGAGAGCTGTGCAGCCTGCAGCACAACCTGCGGTGACCTCTGGAAAGCTTTATGAAGTTAGGGAGAATTATTTAATTCAAGCAGGGGTAACAGGTGTTTAGCACATGCTAATGAGAGGAGGAGTTCAGGCAGAAGTGCCTTGTAGTTCTGACGTTAGTCTGCCAAAAGGGACAGCAAAGAATAATAAAACCAAGGCACTTTTCCCTGCCAGACCCCCAGTTTTAGATATTTCCAGCAGAGATAGTTGTGTGATTGTTCCAGCCACCCAAATATATCAGCTCTGTCAGATGTGTGCTGGGACAGGGCTGTGCCACAGTGGCTCACAGCTGACCCTCATTCATCCTCCTTGGAGCACAGGCACAGAAAATCAGCATCTGTTTGCCCTCAACAGTGTAGACATACACTCTGGCTTCATGCTTTTGGATAAATAAAGAGTGATTTGGGGTTTTTTAAGAAATATTTTTAATTTTTACTATATTTGTCTTTTTACAAAAAACCCTAAGAGCTAACACCACCTGCCCCCCCAAAAAAAAAAGAAGAAAAAAACCAAAACCAACCAAAAAAAACCTAAAAAAAACCAAAGCAAAAATCACTAACTGCAAAATCCAAGAGAGCAGGAACATTTCTATGTAAAAGCCCATGTGATTGAGTTGTAAGGAATGACAATTCTTATTCTAGCTGATATGGGCTCCAGTGGTAAGTAATATTTCATTTTTTTTCCAAATATTGTGATTTTTAAAACTTGTCACTCCAGTGAATGATTGTGAGTATGGGTAAGAAAAGTCTATGCTGAAAGTTTCACCTTTCTCACTATTGCTCATGGAAACTTCTGGAAAAGTCTTTCAGCAAAATAGGAGTAGCAAATCTTTCCTAACATATCAGGAAAAAACCCCAGCCAAAAAAACCTTTTAATTTTTGAAAATAAGAAACACAGTAACATTCTGGGTTGTTAATATGGGCAGAAGAAGTTGGTGTTGCACATTAGTGGTGTCTGAGCAAAGGTCTCTGTCATGAGAATTTGAGTCATAAGGGAAATCTGAGATTATAGATAAGATTGGTCAAGATATGGTCAAGGATTTTTTTGATGCCATACACATCTGAAGACTCATTAGGATATTTATTTATGAATTTATACTGTTATTAATAAACCACTGATAATGTACTTGCCATTATATAAGAATCTAATGTGAGTGGTTATAATGTTATCAATTCATTATATTTTTATTAGTGACTTAGCATTTTAGGCAGGTCCTGACATTGCAGACTTTTCATTACATGTGACATTGCTTTCTTCTGCCATGGGTTCTCTCAGTGCCACCACTCCGTGTTGGGAGCTCCTTCAGTAAACCTGGATATTCCTGGCCTTTCTGAGACATTTTTCCCTGAACTTAAAGCTTTCTCATACAAAATTTAAAACTAAATATCTCCAGCACCAGCATTACTAATTCACTGAGCCAAAGCTTCCTGTTTACATGTAGTTCTCTGATTCCTGTGGAATTGGTTAGGGATGTCTTAACATAGAGATCTCATTGGGGAGCTTTGTTCACTGAAGTACTCAGTGGGTAAAATACATTCTCTTCCTCTTAAGCAAATAAAAAAATAAATAGATAAATAAATAATGTGTAATTTGCTGACACAAGCTATTTGCTTAAAACAGGCAATAGGCCTTGGGAAGATATTTATGACAGGCTGGATTGACTTTAGCAAGCAGCAGCTGGTGCTTTAACATTGGTTGGTGTTGGAATGATCTGCACTGCAAGGTAGAGAGGCAGAAAATGCAGCTGCATCTTCCTGGAGCTAATTTTAACAAAAGCAATGAGCTGGTAATTAGCCCTTTTTGCAGCTGGTCCTTATGAGGGTGAAGGGTTTATTCATCAATGGAAGGTGAGAGAGGGAAACAGTGAGCAGGCTGCAAAGCAGTGGTGATAAATGGCCTTCCTGGAGGTGCTTAGAAACTTAAACTCGTGTTGGCTGTGAGGGGCTGGGAGTGAAGATTGCTTCCTCAGGGGTCTCTGTGAGTCCTGGGGTTCCTCCTTGGTGAAGGAGGTTCCTCAGGAGGGCTCTGTGAGGAGGCTTTCCTGATGATTCTGCACCTCGCAGGCTCCTGCAGTGGGATGCTCCCAGGCCTTGGGAAGCAAACTGAGCTGAGCTGGCTCTGAAAGGTACAAAATCAGGGGAATATTTTCAGTCAGCAGCTGATTTCTGCTTGAGTCATACAAATAAGTTATAAGCTCAATTAATGCAACAAATATAAATATTTATGAACCCATTTAGTTAATGTTTGGCTGTATTGATAAATAAGAGCATCTTGCAAGAGCTTCTTTTTGACAAGTAAATAAAGTGTAGAGAATGTTTGTGTGTTAAATTATCCATGCTTCATTAAATCTTCCAAAATATCAAGTCTTAGGTAATAACTAAATTCAAAGTGATGAAAGAGTAGGATTAGTGGGAATAACTTTACTACTTAAACTTCAGGAGAACAAGAAGCTGATGTTTACTTTTCTAAGTCGGCAGGGAAAAGAGGATAAATGTGTTTGGTTTTGTCATTAATTTCATTTCTTTTAAACTGTATTGTTATTTTAGTGATAGGAGGGCTAATAGGAGAGAAGAGCAGTCTCATATTAATGTCCTGATCTTAGGGACAATTTCTATTTGCTGACTTTTCTGAGGTGATCAACAGGAATTTGTATTAGACCCGGGTCTACTTCAAGGCTTGTTTTTTTGGCAAATCAGAAACCAGTCTATGAATTCTGATGAACCTAAGGGTTCTGATGAATGAGAATTTTGAAAGTCCTGTTACAAACTTTTTGTGAACTGTTAAACTAATGTTTTTAACATGCCCTTTGCATACTTAGTTTAAGATATGATTATTCTCTTGATTGACTTTGTTGATGGCACATTAATCAAGTTGGCTGGATTTTACACCCACATACTGAGTGCTAAAAGATTGTTTTGGTCTTCTTAAGAAACAAGGATTTATTATGGTGTGGCAAAATGGATTTTAGAACATGGTACTAGGGATGTCAAGGTCACTAGATTGATCCCCATGCGGGCCATTCATTTAAGAGTTGAACTTGATAATCCTTGTCAGTCCCTTCCAGCTCTGTGATTCTGTGAAAATGTGTTTGCTCTAATCTCTTAATTGCTCAAACTAACATAATAAAAATGCAATGAAGAACTGAGGCCCAAGTCTAGCAATTTATATTTGTTTTTATATATTTTTTTTTCATTTTTTATGTTCACAACAGGTTCCTAAGTTAGATATCCTGAGGGTAAAATCTAGAAGAAGGGTTCCATGATGCCAAACTAAAAGGCAGCTCCAATCTTGTAATTTTATTGGGGTGGGGGAAGTTACTGGTGAGCTTCTTTCTGTGTGAGAGCACCTGGGCTCCTTGCCTTGCTATCCCAGGCTGTTGCCCATCTCAGGCAGGCAATAGACCTCATCAAGGGGGCAGAAAAGAATCTTACCAAGGGCCCTAACCCACACCTAGTGAGAACTCTAGATTTCCTCAAGAATTGCACTGGGCCTGGTTTGACATGAGTTGAATTTCTTTTCCTGAAATTGGAAGTGAAATATTTAACCTGTGATGTGCGACTCAGCCAAGCCAACCCGTCACCCTTCTATAACCCTGAGTTGAGCTAAGGGAGTCAGATCCAGCCTTGGCTTGCAGTATCAGCCCTTCTCTTTTCATGCATGATTTTAGGTGTGCAGAGTCCCTTCAGTCAATTAAAAGATTGACTTAGTCACATGCAGTGGCTGAACCATGGGCAAAACCTTCAAAGTGTGAATTCTGTGGAAGAAAAAAGATAGATATTTTTAAATATTTGCTTATTAAAAATATTTCTCAGTTGTTGTCACCTGCTGTATTGAAGTGGCCCTGTGCCTGGTTTTGCATTCCCTTCAAAGTCCATCCAATAAATAGTCTTTAAATTCAGCTAAGAAAAAAATTGTGTCTCTCTTATACCAAGTATGTACAGGTGAGCCTGTGAAAAACACTTTCTGGTGGTTTTGCCTGCCAAAAGGGAATGAAAAAGCCTTTTTTTGGTGCTCTACAAGAAAGAAACGTGTTACTAGGATGGCATTTGGCTAATAGTGCAGCAGATAAAAACTAGGTCATGGCAGCAGAGGTGGAAAGGGCAGAAAAGAAAGAAAGAAAATTGTTTCATTTGGGGGTGAAGGTCATCTGAAATAAGTGATTTCACATTTAAAAGGCCACTAAGGTGATAACTGATGAATGTTAACCTAAATTTATATTGCTTTATTTCATTCTTTTTTCTTTTCTCATTTGTAATGCTTACGTGTTCAGGAAGTTGAGGTAGGTTTTTCAATTTTAACTTGTAAATATCTATAGAGTGAGTAAAAATATTTACAATATATTGTAATTCATTCTATATTTGAAACACTTTTTATCAACTGTTGATATTGTTATAAATGAAATGCATTGATACATGTTAATTATTTTGTTAATATTGATTAATTAAAATATTAATATGAAAATTGCTTAAGTTTCATTTGTTAAAGAAGGCATAAGGAATTTTTAGCACATTAGTATCAACCCTAGTAGAATGCTTAGAAATGCATAGATTTATGTCAGGAAGGTCTTTTACTGAATAGGAAATTTATATCTCTTTAATCAAGTTGATTGTATTTTTATATATATATATATATATATATATATATATGTGCTGCTTCTAAGTTGGAAGAAGTTACAGTGAAATGATGATATTCCTTCAGAGACAATCAGAGTTCCACCTTCTAACAAAGTCATTTGAGGATATTGTTATAAATCTCACCCCCTTCCTTAGGACTGGCACAAAGCCCTGCCAGCTTCTGAGACAGAGCTTGAGGTGTGTATTTAAATGTGACACAGATTTTCTGCTCCCCATATCCACAGGGTGAGCTTCACCTTTATGGAGCCATAACCCTTCAGTCTCAGCTCTTGCTGGTATCAGTGCTGAGGTGAAGCCCAGGCTCTGTATTTTGTGTTGTTGTGGTTTAAATCCACCCTCCCCATTACCTGGGTGGCAAAGGGAAGAGAAGTGGGGGAGGGGAGTAAACCCCATGAGTTGTGATAAGAGCATTATTTTTATTATTATTATCCATAAGAAAGACAAGTACTGCCCAGTACAATTTTTACCACCTGCTGAGCAGTGTCTCCCAGTCCTGACCATCTCTCCCCAGCCAACTCAGCCCAGTTTATATTCTGGCCTTTAAGGTGTGGAATATTCCTTTGGCTGGTTTGGGGCACTTGTCCTGGCCATTCTTCCTCCTGGCTCTTCTCTGAAGAAACTTGGGAAATTGAAAAGTCTTTGGCTTGGAGTAAACACTCCTCAGCAACAACTAAAACATCAGTATGTTGTCAACATTGTTCCCATCCCAAATCAGTGCTGTACCAGCTGCTAAGAGGAAAATTAATTCTATCCTAGCTGAAACCAGGACAGTTGTCCAACTGGCAGACGTTATTTTGAACTGCTGTTGACTGTATTGCTCTAATGTATGTATAGTCATTATTTACTCCTATAAATAATAATGGGGTTTATGTATTGAAAATCTCAAAGGTTTTCTCTATTCCACCTTTTAGGGTTTTTTTTCCCATATTTTTTCTTGTGTATTTTCTATGTTATCACACTGTGGTTTCAGGCACATTCTAAAATAAACATAATTTCAATTTTCAAAATGGAATACTAAACAGGTCTGAATGAAGGAGACGAGGAGGAATAATAGATCTACAGAAGAGATTGCTGTGTTGTAGGGGTTTTTGTGAGGAAGGTGCATTTTTTGTAAAATATTCCTTTGACACTGAAATTGAGATAAACCCCCTTTCCAATCCTAATTTCAAAACTGGTTCCATATGCTACCAGCATCAGAAATCCTTGTTGGGAGTTGAATTATTTAACAGTTTCTGATGCTGAAAACCCAGCAGCGAAGCAGCACCTTGGAAAATATATAAGCAGGCAAAAAAAAAGAATCGTTTGTTGCTGAAAAAAATCCTCTATAAAAGCTGAAAACCCAACACACTCTGAAAAGTGATTAATGCTTGGTGAATTTAGCAGTACATCATCATCAGTTACAAAGCATTGTATAACCATGAGGGGGTTTTGTATTAGCAAAGCTGTGAAATTCAAAGGCAAGCGTGCGATTCTATTTCTGGTGCCAAACCCTGTACTTGTGAAGAAAGAAAAAATATGGATACTTTTGATGTATCTGAAATAAATTATGGGTAGCAGGCTTTGCTTTTATTGTGGAACATTATCACTGTCCATGAAGTCAGTATGACACTGAACATGAACATATTGGTTTAAAAAAATATACTTTTCCTTCTGCTAGTCATGCAGAATAATTTGATGTAACCCAGCATTTGGCCATGATTGCCTGCTCCAGAACAATCCTGTCCCCAGTGTTCTGAAAGGAACATGGAGTGCATCTCCTGGTGCTCACTGAGGCTGTGGAGTCCTCACTCCTGTAACAGCCTGCTCTGACCCCATAAAGTCATGCTAACTTCCAAGTCTCCAAAATATTCCAGGTCAGGGTGAACTGGATAGCATGAGAGCGTGTGAAATTCAGTGTACTACAGATAAATGGAAAATGTGGCCCTATGGAAGAAATAATTTAGATCTCTTATTCACACAGATGGGTTTTTAGCTACCATCCTGGCAGGAAAAAGAAATCTCGGTGTCATTCTGGACAGCTTGATGAATATATCTCTTTAGTGGCATCCCTCAGGAAATGAATATAGAATACTGGATATATTAAAAAGGAAACAAAGATTAATATGCAGAAAAATATGACAGTGCTGTAGAAATTTTCTATGCTTCCATATCTCAAATAGATAATTCTGTTGTTATCACGTCCTCTGAAAGAGGACATGAGTGAGAATACAGAGAGTGTGCTGAAATTGATTTATCAGCTGGGCTTAACTCCCAGTTCTTCAGCACTAGGGTTGATGGCACTGTGAAGCAGGGAAAACTTTGCCTTCAGATAAATATTTGCTAAGTACACAGAATACAGATTGATCCAACACATGCCGGAGTTTTCCATTCTTTCTGGATAGAGGCTAGTTTGCAACAATCATTATTTGGCCAGGCACTCTGACAGTCCCTGCTTTCTCCAGCGTAAAATCCAGAGAGAATTGTGTAAAACAGAGCCACAACACTCACAGCACAATGATCTCTTTACATCAGATTTCATAAAATTTTTAAAGTTCAGTAGTTGGAACAGTGACAATAATCACTGCAAGTGTTCCTGGAAGTTGTTGTACTATTTAAGTGTAACGTTTGCAATATTACTCCTGTGTTTCTGTACATTCACAATGGTGTGATTTACATGTGAGAATGTATCTTAGGATTTACTCTATCTTTCACTACACCAGGATGGTGTGGATCATGTTAAACTACCTGAACAGTATGTTCTTTCTTTTTAAAGGCTGTAGGCTAACATGAAATGATACAGAGTTATTATAAAACGTTTAATAGTGGGCATGCTTTCAAAAACAATCCAGAAGAAAAATTCGAGGTGCTGAATCCAAGGACCTTGGATTCTTTAATTTCTAACCTGCATTTACCACTCTTTAGGACCCAACCTGTTGTTAGTCTTATCTTATTGGAGCTAAATCTGTTAGAATCAAAACAGAAGTCGATTCATTTAGTTGTGTAAAACAGTACTGAAAATACTGATTGTATTTTTCCTGATTTTTTTTTCTTTTTTTAACTCCATTTAGGATGATTATTTCAGAAACTGGAATCCAAACAAGCCGTTTGATCAAGGTAAACTTAATACATGTTTTGTGGTTGTCTTCTGCTATTTTGTGATATCCCCATATGCTTTATGGCTCCCTTCCTCTCTCTGTCCCATGCATTAGTAGAGAGCTATATTCATACTTACATCTCCTTCCCAGTTTAGTCACAGCTTGAGGTGGTTTATGTAGAAGAGTTTGACTCATCTCGCTATTTTTTCACCATGTTTTTTAATCCCCATCCATTCCACTTGCTATTCAATGATGAAATGTGTTCTCAGAGAGATTCTCTGTAACCATGAATCTTGGTTTAACATGCAATTTAAACCAGGGATCTTCATGTTCATTTTCTTTCATGTTAAAGGCTTTGCTAAATTAATGTTATAAATGTAACCACTGCATTTTCTAACACTCAAGGGGCCAATTCTTTGAAATCAGCTGTAATGCATGAATTTCAGGGCTGATTTTAAAAGGGAAATGGTGTTGTGTATATGCTGCTGTTTCAGATGCAGGTTCTGTAAATGATGTTTTGCACTTTGTCTTGGTGAGGGCTTAAGTTATGGCAGTACTTAAAATATTTCCAGGCCAGCCACTAAAGGACAGGAAAAATACCCAAAACCCCCATTCTAATTGTGTCCAGGATATCACTGGATACAACAGCTGTACCAGGAAAAAGAAATTCAAAATTACTCAAGTGTTTAGGAAGAAAATACTTACTGGAAGTCTCTGAAGGTGCTTTTGAAAATTTCATTCTACTTCTATTTCTATATTTCATTGCCAAGCATGTTCCTTGTATTGTCTGTAGATCACAGGAATATCATTGGGGTTAGAGCTTAGAGTGTAGATTCTCTGTCTTTAGGGAAATGGAACTTCAGTGTCAAAGGAAAGGCAAAGTTGATGCTTTTGTCAAGACACATATCCACAGAGGTTTTCAAAGGCATTCAAGGGATTTAGGATTACAAATCCTATTGACTTCAAATAGAACTTATGCTCCTACCACTTTTGGAGGCCTTGTGACCCTCTGTTTTCCCAAGAGAAAAAACAAAAAAGTAAATCCTGGCAAAGTATTGCAGAGAGATTTTTGAACTGACATGCTTTAAAACTGTGCTGTATATTGTGTTACTGAGATGTCTGACTCTGGGCAAAAGCAGGAATGCTTGTAGAGAATCTAAAGTTGCACATGGATACCTTGAAGGGATATGTTAGATGTCTGCTAAGATTTCTGTCTCTTTGTAAAGAAAAGGATCATTTCTTTTTCAAGCTAGAGTTTCTCTGACACTGTGGATGTCTCTGCAACTGTGGGGTGCAGTCTGAGCAGGGTGCTCTGCCTTGCACAAAGAACTGTGCACTGCTTTCTTCTCACTTAAATCTTACAAATGGGTTTTATTTGGCCAATAGATCATTCTTTTTGACAGAGGTCACTACCCTTGGTTGTGGCAAAATTCACGCTGACTAGAACGTTAAAAATAGCCACTCAAACATTTCTAAAGAGATTTATTACCCAAAAAATAATTGTTTAAAAACTGTTGATTAGTTTAGTTACATATGCACAGAGCATGTGAGTCTTTAGTCATTGATCTCAGTGTTGTCACCCAAAAAATGAAGAGAAATCATATGCTGCTGCTTTGGGCCCTATGAATCAGATGCTGACCAGACTAATCCTCAGTTTATATATGCATATAGGTATGTATATGTGTGTAAATGTATACATGATGTATTTATGTGAATATAGAGGGAGTTGCATTAAAATAGAAACTGCTGAGATGAAGGAAGGAAGGGAAGCTTTATCTTTCCCAGATGTTCCCACCAAGGCTTTAATTTCTGTAATTTTCCACAGAGAGGAAAAAGAACAGTCAGAAGAATTTGTCCCAGCTCTTTTATGCAGCATGAGCTGCAAGACAGTTGTTTAATCTGTTTTTCCTTTTCCATTCTCCCTGCCCTGGTATTTTTCCCATGTTGTTCTGTTTCACTTTGGGGAGTTTAAATGTCCCTTATTCTCTTGTATTGTTTTGAAGATAGAAAAGCTTTCATTTTATATTTTTGGGATTCTGATTTCCAGAGAGTTTGTGCAGATCCTGTGGTGAGGAGCCATAGCTTGCTCCTGTGCATTCACTAGCAGGTCTGTGTTCTCACCACACAATTGTTATTTTGAGAGGTATCTCAAAGGCTTCTTTTAACCTCACAAGACCAAGATTCTTCCTAGTTACTGAAGAGAAAAAACTTCTCCAGTGGGTGAATGAAAACAGATTTGGGATTTTAGAGAAAATCTAAGTGTGGTGTCACCATGCTAAAGCTCTTTTTGCAAACACTGACTTTTTAGGACAGGTTTACAAGTTTCTAATATTAAAAATCTACTTCTCAATTCTGAATCTAAAATCCTGCTTGAATACTCTAATTGTGAAGTCTTCATGTGGAGGCAGACTGTAGAACCAGGCTGGAAGAGCTGGGAGGGCAGGGTTGGAAGTAACTGAAGGCAGGAAGTACCTGCCAGAGGGATCTCACAAAGGTTGCTGGAGGATTCCATATGTTTAACAGATTTAAAAATCAACAGTAATCAGAGGTTTTGAAAATCAGCAGAGTTCTGCTTCCAGGCTTGTACTTCATTTGCATCTCTTAAAGAAGTCTGCTGCACCCAACCAACTCTGTATTCTTTACTCCCAAAAAGCTGGCTTTATTCAGCAGGATGAATTATTTAATTGTGCATTGAAAAACAATAACAGTGTAATCAAGCTGTCTGCTTTCTGCTTGCAGTGTGGAGAGAAATACCTGAGTGTTTGTCTCAAGAAAAGAAATACCTTGTTTTATAAAAAAGGCATTCATGGCTTTCACTGAAACCTCTAGGGAGTGACACGAGGTGTGTTTGGATAACAGACCTGTTCAAGGGAAGTCAGCTTGAGTGGTTCAAACTGCAACTCAGAGGGCACTTGAGTGATCAGAAGGTTTGTTTTTTTTTCAGCTGAGCTACCAACCCAGCTTCATATTCATCTTTAACCAAGGAGAAACCAACAAAAGTGAGAATCTTACCAACCCAGCTTCATATTCATCTTTAACCAAGGAGAAACCAACAAAAGTGAGAATCTTACTGACAGAGCTGAGCTAACAAGGCACTTGGACTGCAGAAGGCAGCAGAGTTTGCAGTCTGGAAATGATTGCTGGTCATTAATATTGAACTTGATTCTGTCACAATTACAGAAGCAAGAAAGCAGAAGGGGCAGGTTAGTCAGGATTTTGAAATATGAATCAAAGAGTTACGGTTTTTTCCTGATAAGGTCATTTGAGAGTTCTTAAGGAGCTTGACAGCTCACCTGGCATACTTTCCTAGTCTTCTTCATCCACTTTGGAGAAAGAAAAGAGGGAATGGGGGAAAACTTTAGCATAACTCAAGTGAGAGATTTTGATATGTGTCTCATATCCAGCACCTATTCAGACTTGCTGGAAAATGAACTCATTAAGACTTAAAGGGCTCTGTTAATTGAAAACTGTTAAATAAAAAAAAAAAAAAGTTACTGAAAAATTCTGCTAAAAGCCACCCCTAAAATTTCTGGAAGCAGTTTGGAATGGTGTTCAATTTTCCATATGACTTTAAAAGCATCTTTGCCCAGAACATAGGAACTGTGGAAGTAATGGGGTGCACATTGTATTGCAGATGCATGAGCTCTGAATCAAACACCTTTAAAACATCAAGCTGCATTATTATTAACAACACATCTGCAGAAGGATGCAATAAGAAGGGTAAAAATGTGATTCTTTGGTAGTGCTGGTTTTTTTCCCCAAATATGTGTTTAAAACAATCCACTGAACTGTGGAATTTTCTGTTCAAGGAGGAGCAAGTTTCCCCCTTCCCATTTGGATTGTGACACTGTCAGATGAATGCAGTGGATGGAGCTGGCCTCAGTCCCCTCCCTCAGCTCTGCCTTCAGCACTGAGGCACAGGGACTTGCTGGAAACAGGGTACAATTTTACCCATTGCTGGTAAAAAAGCTCCTGATTGGAAATATTCTGACTTTTCCCCATTTTCTTCCAGCCTTTGTCTTTCTTTTCACTGTCTATTCCCAATCCTCTTCCCCAATAACTGAGAAACCTGGACAGGGATGTTCCTTCTCAGGGCTTTCATTATCTGCCCTTGGAGAGGAGGGAATACAAAAAAAAAATTAAAAAATCAGACTCCTTATTCCAGTGTATTGTGTGAAAACCTTTCTCTGCCTGAATTGAGCCTATCAGTGACTGACACTAATGTTAGACAAACTCATTTAGACTTGACTATCCTTATTAATTACAGACATGTTCCCATTTCAAAGAGCTCCCCTTGAGCACTAATGAAAGGCTGAACTAGCAAAATACCCTCACTTTTGAAGAGGAAACATTGCTTTTGAGTGGATTGAGGCCTCCAGTGTAGCATAGCCTATGACTTTCACAGCCCAGCAGCCCTGTGAAGTGAATTTACCAAATGCAGAGCATTACATTTCAAGATGAATATGTTGGTATCAGTGCTTCCTCTCCTTGTGCATCACATCCAACCTGTGTCTTTCCAGTGCTTAAATCACAAATCCAGACTCCAGAAATGGGCTTCTGCAGCTGTGCAGAAAAAAAAAATTTGCCTAAAATTCATAAGCCTTCCAAAACAAAAGGAGTGAAAATTGGAAGCCTGTGCTGCAGGATGAAAATCATAGAACCTGCAATTATTTTTGAACATGTAATTTTCTGTTAGCCCAGTTAAGATGTTCTTTCAGAAAAGCTTGAATAAATTCCTCACAAAGAAATGTTTAGTACTGAACACATCTCTAGCCACAAATATATGTTAGTTTTATAATAAATGTTTTCTATTACAGTGCCTCAGATGGCAGATTTCAATTGAATAACTTATTTTGCAATTTATTTTTTGACTGTGCTTGAATTCGTTTTAGAGGCTTATTCATAGTGCAAGTGCACATGAATTATGTTTGCAAATCTTCAGTAAATCAGTCCAATTTTAGAACATGTTAACTGAATCAACCAAAAACAATAGCTGAGATGCAGCACATGAAATATACTGTCTCCCATCAAATGCATTTCAAGCACATATGGCTGCGCATCTCCAGGCAGATGCACATGGTTCTTTCTGTATGCTAGAAGTGTAATATTAAATTCCTTATAAGCTTGTAAGCAACCAATTTTGTCATTAAATATGGCAGGAGGAGTGACAGACTGGGGTCCTTGTGTGTGATTGCATTATGGCTGGTGTGCTTTGAGAGGCAGTGATCAATAGGCTGCCTGGATGGAATTTTATTAGCACTTGGGGAGCACTTGTTAGTTTTGTCAATAATGGTGCTGGCTTGCTTTTAATATCTCTTACTTCATTGACTGTGAAGCGGACATGATTTTCAAAGGGAAATTTGTGCCCTCCCCATGCTCAGCCAGCTTCCATTGAAATAAGGGCATTTTTGGGGAATATCACAGAACCCAGCCCTGCTCTCTTTGGCATCTCTCAGCAAGCAGAGGTCTCCTTCTCTGACCTTCAGTTCAGGATATAGGAATTCAGTTTTGGTAACCTACCTAGACCGTTAAAGATGATGTTAGTAAAATACATGCCTGCAAATCTTCCTTCCTTATTTGCTGTGAGAGAAATCCCAGCTTTGGCTTGTATTCTGATTTAAGAAGGCCAAACCAATGTGGGACAAAGTCTCAGCTTTCAAATGTTATTTGACTGAAATTTTGGATGGTATAGCATCTGCATGCCAGAGTGACCCTTGAATCACCATCCAGTCAGAAGAGTAGTTTGAACAGTATTTAAACATGTTTATATGTTTGTCACTTAATGGATGATTACTGTCACTTGGTTCTAGCTGAAAAACAGGAACTCCTGTGGAGAATAAAAGTAGAAGGCAGAGTGGCATTGGCCATAAAAATGCATAATGGAGAATTTTTAGAAAGAGAAAAACATCAAAATAAAGACAAGTTGTTTCAAATATAGATTTAAGTAAACTAAGAATTAGAGGAAGAAACACAGGGATAATTAGCATTTGCTCAATGTAGGAAGAACAAACATGAATTATCCAAAGGCAGGAGCTTGTCTAATGACAAGACTCTTAATGACTGCAGTGACAGTGGTTGCCTACAGAAAGTACAGCTAAGTGGACTCTGAAGGGTACACAGGGGGTAGCCCCAACCTAGAAAGCCAAGTACAAACCAAGATATTTGGGCTAGAATTTAGAAACAGCAATTTTTACAGGTGTATTAGATGAAAGAAAAAGAAGCCAAGAAAAATGGTGGTTTAGTGGAGAGAGATGCTCCTGTGCAGGCACTGCTGAGAAGGCCAAAGCTTTGGTACATGGCTTTGCTCTGGCTTTCACATAAAAGGGCTGCTAAGACCAGGTGGAAACATACTTGATATCTTCAGTTGGAGTGTAAGATTCTGGATGAGGGAACGGACTGGCTTGGGTAAATTAGGTATCTGCAAATCAGCTGGAATTGATCTATGGTTTAAAGGAATTGGCTGAAATAATTTTAGAGATACTGAAAGGTATCCCTGAAAAGTTATGAAATGGTACAAGATTGGGAAAGACAAGCAACACTGGGGGTTTTTTTCCATTAAGGAAAGGAAGACAATAGGAAAATGTATCCTGCGAGTTAAACCTAAAATCCTGGGAAAAAACTCCCGCACTAGGATAAATATTTAAGCAAATATTTGTTAGCATCAATAAATTAAGGGAGTGAATAAAACTGACATGGATGTCAAACCAAACTCAGTTTCTTCTGTGACAATTTCAGGCTTTGAGACTCAGGGATAAGCTTGCAGCATCACATATTGTGACTCAGTAAGGTTTTTGACATTGGTTTCCATTACTGCCTTTTAAGCAAGTTAAAGTGTTGTCTAAAAGAAATAATTCTGAGGAGGATGCAAAATCAGTTGGAAAACTATGTTGTGGTAGTAGCTGTCAATAGTTCAGTGCCAGGCTGGGAGGATAAATTGAGTAGAGGTCTCTGTGATCTCTTTTGGATCCAGTATTATTTCCCACTTTTTAACATTTACTATTATTTGCCATTTTAATTAAACTATAGATGTTGAAATTAGGCTGCCTATTAAATGTGGCACAGAAATAAAATTCTGTCACCTTAAAAAATTTAAGAATTGGTCTGAAAACAGCGACTAAATTTAGTCTAGGCAGATGCAAAGTTCTTATCTAAGAACAATCATCTGCAAAAAGCAGGATGAAAACCAATCAGTAATAAATTTGGAGCAAAGGGCTAGGGGATTATACTGGATTACAAATAGAACATGAGTCAACAATGTCATTCTGCTGCAAAAAAAGGCAAATGTTGCACTGGCATGTGTAACCATGAGTAATCCTTCAGCTCTAAGCAGTGCCAGTAAGACCTTGGCTGGAATACATTGTCCACATTTGAGTACGAGGCTTCTTGGGTCCTGGGAATCAACTGGAAAGTACCCAGAGAAATGTAACAGGGATGATCAGAGTTGCAGAAAATATCCTCAGCAAAGAAAGTCTGAAGGAGAGGAGCAAACCAACAGAACAGCAAGAACAAACCAAAATAAAGCACAAAAAACCAAAAGAGTGCACAAATCCTGTTTCCAAATACTTAAAATTAATTGGAGAGTGGAGGGCTGATTCTACATCCATTCTGGATGTAACAAGGGGGAGTAAGTTTACACTTCAGCAAAGAAGATTAATTTTAGCCTTCATAGTGGCAGCAATATTAAAGCCCTGGGGGAAATATTTTAAAGAGGATGTCAAGACTTGGTTGAAAGGTGTTCTGGAACATGTTAGACAAATGTCTTGCAGATAATGACCCAGGAGTAGCTGTTCTACAATGGAGAGGGGGAATGGAACCAGCATCCTTCCCAGAACTGCCATTCTATCACTGTGATTCTTTGATTGTGTTTTGATTAATGAAAACCAGCTAATTCCATTGAAATCACAGAAGAAATGCTGAAGGAAGTATTTATTAAAATAAATTTCCAGTCAAAGCAAAGAATAGAAAATAAATGAACCAATATCCTTGACAGATGTTTTGGCACCACCTACAAAAATACAGGTTTTTATTTGAAGGGAGTCATGTTCATGAACTGCAAGATAGGCACTAACCATGGCTGTCATGGGCTTGCAAAGCTCTGGGAATGTAAACGGGACTGGCAGAAGGAGGCCCATTCTCTCTGACTGCTTCTCCCTCTCTCTTGCTTTCTCACAGTCAGGAGGACTTCCAGGGATGTAGTACTTGGTGTTAGTAGTTTGTTGTTTTTTTCCTCCAGACAGGTTGTGATATAACCCTAAGGCTAAAGATCTGGGTGAAAATCAGTTACCTGTTCTTTTTCAATTTATTAGCTAAGATGTGATGACACCTATGTATTTAGAATTAAATGCTGTAAACCTAAGTGCCCCAGTCGTCAAAACACTAAGTGAGTCATGAGTCACAGCCATTTTACTTCCTCTTCTTATTGCTTCAAATTAAACATAAATAATAATATTATTTCTCCTCTAATATGATTGTTTGCATTCTACCTTTGCAGCCTTGGTCATTTGGAAAGTTACTTTAAACTCCAAACTGCTGATGCTAAGCAGTCCATGGCAAGAAGAATAAAGGAAATTTTCAAATATATTCTGGTGCTGTTCTGCACTAAAAAATTCCTTAAGCACAGTGTGTTGAAAGTTAATTTGGCAAGTGTTGTTAAGTCATTTGATCTCATTCTGTCTTTTCTCTCTGAGTCCTCTTGTTGTAATATATCCATGGACTTCAGCATCAACACCTGTTTGTGTTTAGTAGTTATTGCCAATAGCTTTGAAAGGCTTGTCAAATTTACATATATTTCTTTGAGGTGCAGGGACAGGAAACCCATATCTGAAGATGGAAATTTTTCTTCTGCTGTTCTCCTTGGAAGGTCTGTTTGAGGGTTTATTCTATTTTACCCAGAGAAGATCAGTAGCAGCATTGTTTCCTTATGGATGTACATTCTTGCACTGCCCAAAATGTGGAAGTGTAAGATTCACTTTAACCACAAGGCAAAGCAGTACAATAAAACCTGCAATATAAGTATGTTCTGCTCCTGGGATAGCTTTAATTTATATACTGAGCAATCAAATCAATCTCTCACTTCCCATCTTATCTGTAACAAGTAAACAGAACTCTGTGGCTACTGGATGTACTGTAGAGCAGTCCTAGGGATGGTTGCACATTACAGCCACCTTTAATGCAATGTAAGTGAGCATTATTGTAATTATTTTTATATGATCTATCTGTGTGTTCATGGAGTTTATCCTTATTTAATTGCTGGGAGTCAAAATTCCTTAGAAGAGGCACATATTCTCTAAGAACAAATGAATCTTTTCTGGAAAGGCTCCAGCACTGAGGCTTGTTTCTCTCTTCAGTGGGGCCTTTTGAATGACCTTTCATATTTAAATCCAGGGAAAGCTTGCTGACATAACCAGAAATCTGCAAAACCAAAAGGGAAGAGCCTCTGCACATCATAGTATTAAATACAGGCAACTAACAAAAAAATGTCCAGTTTTCTCTCAGTGGACATAAAGCTGCTTAAGGACTCAGTGTTAGCTAAAAGAAATCCAGTAGCCATTTGTTAATCCTGTTCTCAAATCTAGCATATGGTTATAGTTAATTCAGTCTAACCCAATGGATTTATTTCTCCTCAAAATCCAGATTATGTTTAGCTATCCCAAAGAAGATAAAAGTAAAACCATGAAAAGGCAGGTTCAAGTAGAGTCACAAAATGCACAAGTCTATTTGAAAAATACCAGCAGGATGTTAATGTGAATGATATATCCAAGTATCAGAAACATAAATATATTTGTTGTGATTGTTTAGACATAAAGACTATGAGTTATTATGTTTTTCATCTTTAGCTACTACATCAATAGAACTCCTAACTATGACACTGCTGTGTGCTGGCTATAGGCTGTAGTTCGTTGTTCCCACTCCTGATTTCCTGACATAGCTCCTGGCTTCATCATTTTTCTATTGCAAGAAATGGGACTTGATATTTAGGGAAATAGTATTCATTTTCCTTATGTTTCTACTTCTAAGCTGCTTTTTCATGAAGTGGCACTTCCAGTGTATTTTCCTACACAGAGCTGTGGCAATAACATTTTCCCCAATGCCTATAAATAAATTAAGTATACTGTGGCTTGAAAGAGAAATTGCTATCAGCTGGTGTTCCACTACCTACAAAACATTTTATCTTCTTTCAGTTTCTATTACTTTGGTCTCCCTTGATTTTGTAGGGGAAGTTGTGTTCCCTGTTAGTGTCATGTGGTGCATTTGTGAGCAGTGTGCTTGATGTATGGAGCTGTGGCAGGCACCCGGTATGGAGAGCTCTGCCTTGGAAATTGCATTGAAGAAGAACTTTGGCAGATGAAGGAGTTATGATTTGGAAATAGGCCTGTTCATGTCAGTTAGGTACTTCATTTTTTAAGACAGGAAAAAAAAATTAAAGGTTTGAGATGAAAGAGGAGAGAGAGGCCACTTGTCTAGAGGAAGCAGAGAGCCCAGAAGGAGGAATGCACTCCAGAGCTATATTTATGGCTTTTATAAGAATGCAGAGTTAACTTCATAGGCTGCCATTTTAAAGAAAGGACACAGTTGCTTAGCTTTTCTCATCTACACAGTTACCCAAAAGCTGGAGGTGGTTGTTCATTTTGTCTGTGGTTCAGATGAGGAAGCCCCTCTGAGGCTTAGCTGAGCCTAATTAACCTCCAGTGGGCTGAAGTCAGATGGGACCAGGTGCAAACAAGATGCACACAGGGCCTCTTCTAGGCACTGATCCCAACTGAGACACAGCTCAGGTTTGTTATACATAGGATATTTGGAAATTACTTTATCCACATTTTCTGAAACATTAAAGAATAACTAATTCTGCCAGGCTTTCAAATGAAGACAAGACCTTGGAGGAAATGTGTGGAATTAAATAACCATAAGAGGTGTCCCTCAAGCAGAAGGGTTCTCATGGAACACACTCCTCAGCCTTTGTGTCATACTCTGCCAGAATATTTAAAAATTACTCAGTTTCAGTGGGGAAAAAAGGTGTGTTGGAATATAAAGGCTTCAGGAGCTGAAAACTTGTGCTAATGTCTCTTTTACTGTTTTCTTTTGAGTTGGAAAGGGATGAGGAAGAAGGAGAAAGCTGAGAGAAGCAAAAATAAAGTATGCAGTAGATGATGTTGAATGCTTCGAAAAAGGATCAGGTAGATTAATAATGGATTTTTTGTGTGGCAGTCCCCTGGCTTAGCTGATTTTTGTCTGCCTGTTAGTATGCTTTTTCATCAATCTAGTAGAGAGAAAAGAGTATTTTGCTTTTTCTTCTGAAATAATAGGAATTCTGTGATCTCTGTACAGGTTTTAAATTATTTTTATATTTTCGTTAATTAAAATATTGAATCCATACCCTTGACACCTTAGGATAATGAAGTTTTTATCTCACTTCTGGTTAGTATTCAGTGAAAGGGGGGATGGGGTTTCAGGAGGTTTCTAGAGCAAGGTAGTACAAGATGGAAATAAAGCTTTATGTGTGGTGGAGAAGGCAGGGGGTGGAAAGTTAAAGGTATATCTGGAACAAAGGTGGTTTTTGTGAACATTTTTATTAGTTTTAGAAATGTCTATGTTAAATTCTATTTCACTCTTTCCTTCCATGTGTTTGTCCAGTACATTGGCACAACAAGAGGTTTCAAAAGGAAACTATTAAAAATTAAACTCTGAAATATTTACAAGCTTGTTTTTTTTAAGGCACTAAAAAATCATGGGAGACCTTTCTTATGTAAGTTGGCAATTTCCTCAATGATGAGAACACTTAGTTTGACAAATTATAATTTGGTATGCTGACTAAATAAAAAAGTTCATTAAAATCTTTGTAGGGTCTGTAGTAGGAAGCTAATTATAATGTTTTTTCTTGTATTTCAATTAGAAATACAATTTCAATTAGGGTAGATGTGGTTTAACAAGTATTTTAACAAAACTTAGTAACGTTTATTTTCCACCAAATGGTGTGAATTTAGGTGACATCTCTGACACATAAAGAGCCTAGGGTTGGATATGTGTGCTGAATGGATTTTATTTTAATGAATTATAGTATAATTTTCCTGTCTTAACAATTAAAGTTGGGCATTAGCTCTAAATTCATTAATTCCTTTGCATCCTTTCTTTCTTTGGGAGAGGACCTACTAAAAATTCATTTAAGCTTATAAAACTGGACAGGATGTATGACAAATAGATTTAAATGGATTACTGAGGGGCAGAGCACAAAGGCAGAATTCCATCAGTGTCAAATTCTGCCCTCAGCTACGTGCAGGCTCCTTGGTGAAGTTACAGTCATTTAAATTGGGCTGAGACTTGCATAGTTTGGATGGAAAACACATCTTCATTGGGCATTTCTCTTTTTCAGTCGTTCTGATCTAAACCTGGCTACTGGGCATTTGTATCCTGTGCATTTTCTTGTCCATGTAAGCATCATTATGGCACTAGCTGGGCAAATTTGGTCTGAATTAGCTACTTCTTAAGCTTTGATTAATTGCTTGGCTTGTGGGTTTAGGCCATTTCTCCTGTCAGATAAAAGCACTAAGATGCAAAAGCAGCGTTGATGTTGTTGGTAGAATTGTCTAACTCTCTGGGGGGATTAGGAAGCCACCTTCTCATCTCCTGCCTTCCCTTCATACAACAGCCAGAGCAGTGCTCAGAGCCTTCTGTCAGCTCTGCTGAGGGTGTTTTAGGTGTGGCCAGCACCTTGTGGGCTCCTTGCCTCTTTCGTGCATGGGTGGATTTATTGTGGTGTCTGAGGTACCCAGCCTCATTCTTTAAATGCTTATAAGGTGATGGATTTGAAAGAATTCTCAAGGTGAATAAAGCAGATGAAGCAGAAGAATTGTGTGTGCGTTCCCCATTTTGTATTTTCCCCATTCAGTGCTGTTTTCTCGGGCACAGTTTCATTGCAGAGACTAAAGAGTGTCAGTAGTCCAACCATGAAAAAATGAGCATGTGACCAGATCTGGCTTCCACAGTCCCCTAGAAAATATGGCATAAACAAGGAAACTGCAGATCCAGAGGGAAGTGATGAGCTCAGCATGATCCTGAAGCCTGACAGTCCTGTTCTTCTAAAAGCTGTCTGATGCTGTTATGTGCTGAGTCCTTCTACTGAAGCAATTTCACACCTCATCTGTTAGAGATGAAAATGTCAGGGAACAAACTATAAATCTAGCTAAAACTTACTTTAGTAGATATATCATCCTATCAGAATCTTTTCATATAAATAATTAGTTCATCACTTCCTCAATCCACTAAACTTGCAAAGCTTTGGAAATGACATGGTGTGTCATTATCTCAAGACACTCTTAAGGAATTAAGTAATTCACCTCTTCCCCCAAGGCAGCATCAACCCTATCTGCATCACTCCTGACGTTTCCTCACTGTCCACAGTCTCCCCAGCAATTTATTCTGATATTTTTAACCATTGGAAATTTGTCACCCGAACTTTCCTTTTCTGCAGTTCAGGCCTTTAAATTGAAAACTTTCATGTTGTGTCCATTGAGGTGATAAACAACTGGGTGTCACCTTAAATTTAGTGGCTTTTTCTTTATGTGAAGACTTGCTGTTTCCTTTCAATGCTGTCTTCTTAACCACAGATCCAAGAGTTCTTCCTCAAAGTAGAGGAAGTTTGAAACAAATGGTGTTTCTACATTGTTTGAAATAATTTCAGCCTCATTGCATTCATCTGGTCAAATAATCCTTTAATCCATGCTCAGAACCAATTGATCTTTTATTTTTTTAATGTTTTTCTTAGTGGATGCCTATATTATGCAATAGTAGTGCAGATAAAGTGTGATTGATCAGTTAATGAAATGAGAGTTATTACTGGATCATGAATTCTGGCTACATAGATAATTAAAAGTACAGATTTATACACCTAGGGCCAGTGGTATTTTGTATTTTTTATAATATGGATTTAGAATATATTTATGCAAGCAGAAAATTGAATCAGCATTACCATCAGTGCATTAAATTACTGAATTTTATTAGAGAAGAATTCCCTTAAAATATAACAGTAGATATAGATATGGAAAAAAACACAAAAAACATGAGAATTACCATAAAATGTTTTGCATCTTTAAATTACAATTTGATCTTTAAAGTATTGTGCATGCCCAAAATAATTCCTTTTGCATGCTGGATATCACTCCCATGTGATTTATGTGTTCTCAGTGTGCACACCCCTCTCCCTGAGTCATGAGATGCCCCTGATGATTTGGTTTATGTGCTTTGATTTGTGCAGTCTGAGTATGGTGTCCTGAATCAATTTAAATAAAAGGAAAAAAGGTGAAAAATTCTTTGCTGTGTGGAGGGACTGACTTTTTTTCTGCATTATGAACAAGTGAAACATCAACATGACAAAGAATTATTGTTACTTAAACCTGACTCAGGGCAGCACTTCTGTGATTGAAAAGTCTGCACAGTCTTTGTCTCATTCTGGCCATGCTGGAAAGTTCTCAAGACTGATCCCTAACTACCAATCCTGCCTATCAGAGAGAAGTAAATATGTTTCATCCCTGGAATATTCATACAGTAGTAATTTGGCACTTGTGATCATAAAAACTGAGTTTTAGCTCCATATGCGTGACTTCCATGAATTGTGTACTCTGCAGTTCGGTACTGGGACTGCCCTTCTAGTTTCAGTAGAACTACTCAGGGGGGAAAAAGAAACAGTTGCAAAAATTCTCATCCCTTCTCTTCCCATGTAGTCCATCATCCTTCTCAGGTTCTGCCCCCTTGATGGTCCCAAGTACCAAATCAGGAATCAAGGTTCAGTGCTCATTAACCAGTAATGAGGCAGTTCTGAGCTAACAGAAAGGGAGAAGCAGGAACCCCTCCAGGTGCTGGTGGAACAGCCACTGACAAGCCAATTGAAATTTAAATCTTCCTTTTTCCCTCAGCCACCTGCTCACCCTGCCCTTGACTGATCAGTACCCACAAGCTTCCACTGAGGATGGGACCCTCCTGTTTGCTCCACATCCCTTTAGGGACTTCATCATTATTCACTGCCAATGGTCCTTCAGCTCTTCCAGCTTCTTGCCATTCCACTGTTCCTTGTGGCCAAGTGAGCTTTTATAAAAGCTTTGAGTTTGCTTATGCAAATTCTATCCAATTTTTCATTCAAATTAAAAAAACCTTGTACTTCTGTGTACCCTTCAGATACTGCTTTCTGTAAATTGATAAGAAAAAAGTGATGCCAGCTTTTTGACACTGTTTGTTCTATGTAATCCTGCAGGATCTAAAGTTCACATGCTCAATGTGTTCTGAGGATGAAACACCAACTCTTTATAGTCAATGGGAATTCAGTCATTTATCCTAGTGGAGGCAGATTTTCAACCCAGATGCTTATATTCTTTTTGGTTCTATTTACTTCAAAATTACATATAGAGACTTTTAGGGGATGAAAGGAGAGATGAAGTTATTTGGGATAAAAGACAGGATGCAATAAAGCAGAATGGTTGGCTCATGGGAACTACTTCAGAGACTGAAAGTTCCTGTTGAACTTCCGGATAAGACTCTTAAGTCCATTGATTTTTATTTATTTTTTTTTTTTTTAATTGGGTCTGGTTTTTTGGCTTCATTTTCCTTCAGAATTTCTGTTGCATTTTCCAGAACCATTTCTTCTGGCTTCTTTGTGAACTTTGCTGTTTTCTCTGCCTTTTCAGCCTTTTCTTTTATTCTACTACTTTTGACTCTCTCCATCCCAACTACTGCCTGTTTTTGTACTGCTTCAGCATGGATCCCTCTCACTTGTGAAGTGCTGATGTGTTCGCCATCAGCAGGGTTGATTGCTCCCATTAATGCTTTTTCACTATCTTTTTGTAGGAGCTGCAGTATGATCAGAAAGGTCAGATCAGCCCCCATGTTGTGGGCATCTGGTGGTTTTGCTAACATCAGAAATAGTCAGGGGAAAAGGGAAAGATAAGATCAGGGAGCAGCAAGATGCCTCCATGACTATAGGGCAGCTGGGAATTGCTTAGGCTTGCTCCCAAACATTGCATATCTACATGGAGTCAGAAAATAGCAATACTAAGAATGTTAAGTTTAAAAAGAAAACAAAAACCCCAACCAAACAAAAAAACCTCTAAAAGGTCAACCTTTTACTTAATGAAGTCAGAACTGCATAATCCAGGGTGAAAAAATGTTGGTTCTTCAGGAGTTAAGAAAACAAAGTGAGTTTTTTTAAATATGATCTCACACAGTTATGCTCAACCAGGTAACTAGAAAAGCAATTAAGGGCAAAGCATCAGCAAGGAGACCTGCCAGAATGAAAATGAAACTGAAGATTACTGTTGTTTACCTTCAGCCTCTCTGAACTGAAATTGCTTTCTGTTGCTTCTGCATTCAAACACAAAGACAAGAGCAGTTTAATCTATTTTATATCTTTTCAGAACCTCCTGATGGGAATGATCATTTTTCCAGTCTGACTTATTTGCTCATAAAGAAATAGAAAAGTAGCCAAAATGATATGTTATTTTAGTTTTTTCCTTCACTTGCAAAATTGAGTCCTTACAGTTTCTCTCAAAGTTTCTTTTTATCTTCTCCACCTGTCACTCCAAACATGATCTAAAATGTGGAATGTGCTCTATATTTACAGTATGCTGTAGAAAGATATTATGACATTTGGCTTACCTTTTTGTCATATTAAGATGTGGCAGTGTTTTTACTTTAATGTACCACTGAAACAGGATTATAACCAATTTTAACAAAACTTGATAATTAAAAGAAGTAAGATATTGCCTGAAACTTTGGAGTAATTTTTGCTGCTAGAGTCAGTCAAGGGAAAAAAAATATTTCTAATACGACTGCCACACACTGATTGCATAGAATTGCATGTAAATATTCCTCATGCACTCCCCAGAACCTCTGTCTCACACTTAGATTATCTAAAGATGACCAGGAAAATGAGAATGGGTTGTGTTCATACTCAACCTGGATGGACTCCTCAAGGATAATTCAGCACATTCCTCACTGGGCTTTTTGACTGAAAATCTGTTACCCAGGTGTCCCTTCAGAATTCAGAAATCTGTTATTTTCTTCTAATTGTAAAACTCTTCAATGTGAAACCATCTCACCAGAAACAAATCTTCTACCTTGGCTTTATTCTTTCAGCATATTCTTTTCCAGGGAGGTAGGGGATGATTTCCCACTGCTCCCTAGTGTTGGAATCTGAAATGCAAGGAATTCTCAGAACTTTGGGCCTGTAAGTCAAAGCTTAGAATTAAACACAGGATTTGATCTGAGACCTTGGAAAAGGCTTTTAAGCTTAGGTGATAGAAGTAAGGATGTGGATTCATAGTTTAAAGCAGAGACATGTTGAGTTTAGAGTTTTGGAATGCAGTACTGTAGGTTTGTGTGTTATAACATGATTGATTAAAAAAGCCTACAGTGTAGCATGAGTTCATAAGACAAAATATTTAAGGATTGGGTCAAAAACTTATATATCCTTGTTGGCAATCTTTTATTGGTCAATATATCCTTAAAAGGTCTTTTAATTAGAGGTCTTGTGACCTTCTGAGCCATGTGGTGAAGATGTGAGCTGAACTCACCCTTCCTATCTGTGTAGAAGATAAGAAAATAAATAACGTCATCTAAAATACTGAGAAGTCCCATCTCTAACTCATTCAAAATTCCTTCACAATTCCTCACACCCCAAGGAGAGCGATTCAGCTGCAGAACTGTGATCGTCCTCTCCTTCCTAGAGCTCACATAACTCCAACAGCTGTTTGCCCAGGCTAATCAGAAACCTCTGGAGAAGGCAGTCTGATTCCTTATGGAGATTCCTCCAATACATCACCAAAGCCCCTGTGCTTTAATTTCTGTTGTCATTCTGTCCTCACCTTTATGGAGAACAATCTTCAAGGATAACTGCTTGCTTTAGAACAAGTATTTTCTTCTTTTAAGACATCTCATGACTCCCTTGTCAAGTGTTCCCTTTCTCGAGTAGTTCAATCTGTTTCCTTTTATCATTTCCTTTGAAGTCATAGTCAAACTTTTGTCAATTTTACTGTTCCCCCCTGAACTCTTATCCTCATCTTACCCTCTTATCCTGTGTATCTTGTTCATACTTTTACCCAGAGCCATGTGCCAACTGAGGGTATCAACAATGCCTAATAGAGCAGAATAATCATCTCCTGTGTTTTAGTTAATACTTTCCTGATAATACACTCTAGTTAAAAGACTTCACTTTTGTTGCAGCAGCTTGACAGTGTTGATTCTTATTCAGCCTGCAGTTTGTTGACACACTGGGATCTCATTTGGTATTATTTTTACCTAGTCAATCCCCATTTGGTGTTTATTGCTTTGATTTCTGCTTTGTGATGCTGCTGCTTTGTATTTGTGTGTACTGACTGTTGCCTTATTCATTCCTCTCATTTCCCAAGATCATTTTTAACTGTAACCTCCAGAGCATGACAGCTTCTTTCCTCAATTATGTGGCTTATGAGCATGCTCCCCATTCCATTATGCCAACAGTTGGGCTATGTTTTTTAATCTCAAAAAACCTCCTCATTTAACTGAATCATGCCAGTTAGCAAAATGCCCCTTGTGTGAAGACAGATTAATGTGAAAAAAATGAAATAAATTCCTCAGATGCCTGTGTTCATTTTAGCACATTTTCTGCTGGCTGGGAAGTTTTGCCTGTTGGTGTCTGGGGGGTGAGGATGGATGCTGACTGTTAAGCAGTTGCTCTGAATGATCCTGTATATTCCACATTCTTGAGGGCTGAGCCTCCAGAGGTGCTGAGCCTGCCCAGCAGCCCAGAGGGAAGGAACATATGTACCAGCTTCACACATCCGTGGGAGCAATTTGCTGAGCCAGGGTAATGTTTGTTCTGTTTGGCAAGGCCATTATCAAACTGGTCAAAACCCAGGAGCCTTGTTCTCTCTGTTGGGAACTGAGCATCCTTCCTGCTGAGAGTGACTGAA